>NC_140831.1:2750000-2775000 GCF_050613455.1 Vespa mandarinia
ATATATATACTATATACTTTTTGAAAGTATTTCGTAAATTCGCGATAAACAGTAACACATGTGATTACGGTATACATACATACATACATACATACATACATACATATATATATATATACACACATACACAACATACATACACACACATATACATATATATACATATACATATACATATATATATATATACATATTATTACCTTAACCTTTGTACGATGTAAACATTCGAAGTAGGCGCGTGTAGGTAGGTCAATCGACAAATAGGTTACGATTAACGTTCATATAAACATTCAAATTTCGATTCGAATATGTTAAATCTATGTCAAATTAAAATTTGACCTGAACTTGGTCAAATAAGAGATATTGAAAATCAATTGACAACGGAGTTTCATTTTTCCTTATCGATATATAACGAAACACACGGTGTAATGAAATTTTTACCAATAACGTAATCTCAAATAAATAAATATTCCATTGTACATGGAAGAACATTTACGAATGTTATATTACGTAACGAAAGCGCGCTAGAAAATAGAAAAGCCGGAAGTTGGTCGCAAATGAAAATTTTCTCTTTCTCGGAGCCTACTAGTACTACTATTACTACCATCATCATCATCATCATCATCATCATCATCGTCATCATCACCACCACCACCACCATCACCACAACCACCACCACCTCCTCCTCCTCCACATTTTATTTCCCTGAAATCATCGGCGGATCCTTTGCAACGTCATTAATCAAAATCATCGTTAATAGATAATTTCTTCTCCAATGTTACGAATAATATCAAAAGCATCGTGTGCTACACATTAAAGTTTTGATCATCGATCGATAGACGGGGAAAAAAAAAAGTTTACACGATACTTTTATAACTTTCCCTCTTTTCCCCCTCAAATGTATATACGTGTACATACGTCCGAATTCTATGTTCGTTCTCGAAACTTCGAGAGAAAATCGATGTTGAATTTTGGAATAGCTTTACTCACCCTCTTTACGTCTCTCTCTCTCTCTCTCTCGCTCTCTCAGTCTCTGTCTCTTTCTCTTTCTCTCTTTCCACCGAGTGGACAGGAAAGAACGGATAATTCGTTAGAGTAACAAGGACGGAGACGTCGTACGAGACGTGAGGGAATATTAAGATATGAAAAAAGATCATACTGATTCGTATTTTATCCTTCGAACGTTAGTTTTAATAAATTCAATGGTATAACACTTATGTAAGAGGCCGGCACGCCGGGTAAAAAGCCACATGGCTATGCGTCCACCGTAGATGGACGCCATTACGAGCAGCGCGACTACGGCCAAAGACTCAGAACGATGCCCAATTAATTCCGCCGAAAATATTTCCTTGTTATTCGTAAACACGGGGATAATAAATTGATGATTTTGTACTTACCGATGACCAGCTTTTGCTGGACAGCCTTAGGTTGTTCGGGCTGTTTCTCCGGGTCAGCCATGGTGGTGGTGTTAAGGTGTTAAGACACGCCGCTGCCGAACCTAGATGTTCCCGTCTTTCTGGTTGTGGTGTTGGTTCCCTTCTAATGTTCCCAACATGGCTGCGCCTCCAGGCGACCGGACAAACGACGTTGCCGTCTAACGATCTCTCCTATTGGCTCGTCGTTCTAACATCGTCTGACGTTGACCAATCACCGTTCAACTTCTATAGTGCATAGCCTACGCGCTGCTCACGCGCCGCCTTCTCGCGTGCAAAGAAGCGTTGAACCGCACCGCGATATGCATCGAGCCGCATCTACCGTATTTATCCCCCTATAATGCTTCTACGATTGTTTCAATAACAAAAACCACGAGTATTGTTCCATAGAATTTTTCTTTATCGTTCTTTTACTTTTTCTTTTTCTTTTTCTATTTTTTTTTCTTTTTTCTCTTTTTTTTTTTAATATACTCTCCGACACGATTTCTCAATCGTTATTTCATATTTTCGTCATGATCGACTTTCAAACTCGATCGATATCGACAAAAAGCAATATTGATAAGACGATCATTAATACGTTTATGAGAAATCAGATATATTCGAAATAATATCGTAAAATCAAAAAAAAAAAAAAAAAAAAAAAAAAATGATTCTAGAAACGACGATGACCATGTTAGAAACAATAAGGTTTGTAGGTGTGTCTCTGCGTGTGTATGCGCGCGCGCCAACTGGCTAGTGTATATACGTGTATATGTGAGTAATATAAAAATAATTTATTATTCTTTATATAGTTATATATTTAATTTATATTTTTCAATTATATTTAATAGTCGTATTACTAAAGTCTTACTTTAAAGTTTTAATTTGCTACGATGATCCGTGTATATGCATACATATGCGTTTTATATATATTTTCTTTTTTTTTCGTTTTTTTTTGTTTTTTTTGTTTTTTTTTCTTTTCTTTTTTTTTTTTTTTTTTTTGCAATCAAATATTTTAATTCTTTCGGATAAATGATCTTTTAGATCGCTACAATCCCGACAAGAACATTTTCACTTTCTAAAAATCATTTGTAACTGACAACTCTGTACAAGTATATGTTATCTTAATTACAGTCATACATCGCTTCAAGCACTGTATAGATAAATATCATGATTAAGTGAATTTATAAAAAGGCCCGTTATCTTCGTTTCATTTCGTTTCTACAGGAACAGACCTTCAACGACCTAGATATTATTTTCATTGTAGTAGAGATACATTAAAAATATTAATAACTTAAAAATCATAATAAAAATAATACATTCATCATTATATCGGTAAGGGCAACCGAACACTCTGTTATATTAAATAACAAGTACAATTAGTATCTAATAGATTCATTTACATGTTATCTCCTAGCTAAATACCATTTATTAAATTTATTTGAATTTGGTGATAACAACATTATAACTTAATACTAAAACTATAGCGTTACGTTCTATTATCATAATAATTCAGAGTTCTTTTTTTTTTCTTTTTTTTTTTTTTTTTATTATTATTAAAATAATAGTAATGATTTTAGCTTGGTTATTCAATATTTAGATAATAAAGAATCAAGAAAATATGTCTTATATAATGTAATACAAAAAAAAAAGAAAAAAAAAAAAAAAAAAAAAAATTGGGAAAATGGCATTTTATGTTGTAAATATCCAGATTGGAAAACTTCATAAAACAAAAACAAAAATTTTTTTTATATTACAGATATTTCTCAATGAAGTTTAAGTTTCTTTTTGTCATATATATTATGTATGTATAAATTCTCTGGTCTTATATGTAAAAAAAAAGGGGGAAAAAAAAAAAAAATAAAAAAAAAAAAAAAAAAAAATAGAAAAAAAAATAAAAAGAAAGAAAAATGATTTACTTTATAATTTAAGCAAATTTTTAAATATCAGTATATCTCTCTACTGTTTTGTCATATCATTTTATATATACTTATGTATGTACAAAGAACAAATACATTTAATAATGATTGATAACATTTTGAAATAATAACAAGAACCCATTAGTAAACATACTTATTATTTTCACAGAAGCATTCGACTCACCCCTTTATTCCAATAGAAATATTAAATAATAATTGTAATATATATATATATATTTCTGCTCCAATTGTCATTTGAATGCTGAAGTAATTAGATATCGATGTATCTTGATGAAAATATACTTTACGAGTTACATGATTTTTACATTCTGCATCATCTTGGTTTTCTACCTCTAACGGTTCTTGATCGCGGTGCAGTAGAACCACTACCAATACTAAACATCCCAGGAGTTGGAGCATTAAATGTGGGTGTACCTGATGTTCCAAAATTAATCGATGGTGTTGTTGTTCGTGGAGTGAAATTAAATCCTGTAACTATGAAATACAGTAATGTTATGCATCAAATATAATGTTTTCTTTTAATATATTATAATTATAGATGGATTTAATATATTAGAATTATAGATGGTATTACTACCTGGTTTAGAAGTGCTCGCACCAAATTGGAATGGGACGGATCCAGTAGTTGATACATTGTTATTAGAAGTATTATTATTACCAAATGAAAACGTGCTTTGCTGTTGTTGATCTTGATTTCCACCAAATGTAAAAATACTATTTGTATTGTTCTTATTTGTTCCAAAAACAGGTGCAACTGTAGTTTGAATTCCAAATGGTAATGTTTTATTATCACCAAATGCATTAGAATTATTTGTAGCGCCAAACGACATATTAGTTGAATTTTGGCTGCCAAAGGTATTTTGCATAGGAGTATTATTAAAAGTTCCAACTGGAGTTGTAGTCGTTGATCCAAAGAGAGGTGCTGGATTATTCTGATTTCCAAACATAGGACTTGGTGTACCAAAACTATGTGATGTTGAAGTTTGAACATTTCCTGGTGCATTTAAATTTTGTGCTCCAAATACAGCAGTCGTTGTATTTGTACTACCAAAATTGAGAGCACTGGTTGAAACACTAGGAGAACCAAATGTAGGTGCTGTTGTAGTTTGTGAACTAAATAATGGTGTACTAGAACTTCCAAACACAGTATTTGTATTTGTGCCAAAAGCAGGTTTTTCTTCTTTAAAAGTGTTGTTGTTGTTGTTGTTATTTGTACCAAATTCAATAGATGATTTTGTAGGTTGAATTGGTACAAAAGGAGATTTTGGTGAATTACCAAAAAGAGGAGCAGCAATTGCTTGACCAAATACTGGCTCACTAGTTGTTGTTCGAAACGTAGCTGCAGTTGATGTTGTATTAAATATAGATGTAGTTGTCGTAGAAAATTGTGAAGTTGTAGTAGCAGCTGGTACATTAAATCCAGAGGTTGTATTATTATTACTTGTTGTAGAAGTAACTGGTGTATTAGTTGATGCCAACAAACCACTAGAACTTCCTAGTGCATTAGCATTATAGGAAAATGCTGATTTATTTTCTGATGTTGATGCATTCGATGTCCCAAATGAAAAAATAGGTGTTGCGGTACTTAACGTAAATGTCGTAGATCCACTAGATACATTTCCACTAAATGTACCATTTGTCAAATTTAACATTGGATTACTTGGTGCAGAAGTATTATTTGTGATTATGGATGCATTACTAACTATTGGATTACTTTGAGTAATTACAGACATCCTAAATGTTATTGGAACATTACTTGTAGTTGTATTAAATAAACCAACTTCAGTTTTCGATGTCTGTACGTTATTACTTCCAAATATGAATGGAATTGTTGTAGTTGCTGTAGATGTCATCGAATTTTTATTGGTGGTATTTGTAGCATTATCTGTAATACTTTTAAAAACTGAAGCAACACTAGAAGCAACTGTAGTAACAGTAGTAGCAGTAGTAATAACATTAGTAACTGTAGGAGTTACAGTCGACATTGGTAACATTACATTTTTTGTTTCAGTTGTAAAATTTAAGCTACTTGTAGTTACATTTTGAACAGAGCCAGTATTTACTTGTGTCGATGCAGTTGTATTGACAATGTTGCCAAATGTAAATTTAGGGGTTTCAGTGTTCATTGTGGATCCTGTATTACTTACATTATGTAAGATGGAATTCCCAATGTTAGATTTGATATTGGTTTGATCAGAATTTGAAATAGTAGTCGTGATATTAGATATAGTATTCTTATTTGTAAAAAGATTATTGGAAGTAGAAGGTATTGATAATATAATGGTTGATGCTGCACTTGTAGAACTTAAAGAAGTATTTAAAATAGAAGTATTGGATTTTAATATTCCATTTGAGGCAACTGATGGTACAACTAGTGGTGTAGCTGATGCTACAGTTGGTAATGTATTTGTTAACGATTTGCCAGAAACAAAAGTTGATGTAACTGAATTGGAAATTATAGGAAGTGCATTTGTAGCTAATGTCACATTAGTACATACTGATGATGTTGCTTGTGTAATATCAGTCTTACAATTGGATAAATCTGAATTAATGGTCAACTTATTCTTTTCATCTGATACTGAATTATTTGTAATCTGTTGATTAGTACCAGACACATTTTCTGTATTTGGTAAATTAAATGTTATGTGTTTGACCGTTTTTATATTACTTTTGGGTGATGTAAGTGCTGGCACTATAGCAGATGTAGTAATAGGTGTCGTATTAACATTAGTTGTAGTTGTTACAGAATTGAGCGTTGCACAATCTGCAGAGGAAGAAATTGCAGGAGCAACCTCACTAATTTCTTCTGCCTGAATCACAACATCAGGATTAATTCTGCTTGCTGCTGAAAATATCATCAAATAGTGTATCAGAAATTGGATCATATAATTTAAATGAAATAAAAATGAGAACTATAAATACTTACCTTTACCAGATATGGCATCAAACATACTCTGTAATCTTGCTCGCATACTAGTTTGTCTCATGTTCACTATATCTTTTTTCTTAATTTCTTCTGCATCGTCGGTAGTAAACTTTGTCTCTATTATGTTTCCTTGTTCTTCAACGAGTGATCTTAACTTTTCATTTCTTTGCGGTTCTGCTCTCATAAAAAGTTTATCCGTGAATTTTGTTGCCGCTATAGAAGTTTCATTATCCTTATATTGAGATCTCATATTTTCTTCATTAGTAGAAATTGTTTCAGTATCATTAGAATTCCTTGTGTTTCTTGAATTTTTAAGAATTCCTTTAATAGGAGATTGTTCTTGCGTTTTATTAAGGGACTTCGATAAATTCGAATTTGTAGACAGTTTCTTATTCACAGCTGGTGTACTATCATTTGCATTTATATTTTGCACTTGTGCTAGTGTTCGTGAATCTCCATTTTGTATATGCTCCAAGGATTTAAAATGTTTTTCAAAATCGGATGTTCCGCTGCGGGAACAGTCAACTAAAATCATATTAGAATATATTATGTAATAAATTTATTAACGTGTAATTATATATTACATATGAAGAAAATATTATATATATATGTATATATATATATATATACCAGCTTTTCTTTTGATACCAGTAGCAACATGAATACTTGAACTTAGTGAACATAATATATCATAGCAGGATGGTGTTTTACTACGTTTTGTAGGTCTAAGATTTTTATCCGGAGGTGAATTATCTTCTTCAGATTTGGATGATTCATCTCTACCTCTCTTTTGTTTTGTTTCTTCAAAATTTTCTACTTCATTCACAAATATACCATCTGTTCTTTGCTTCTTTACTAAATCAGACGTAACATCTTCTTTGGATGCATGCCTTTTCAATGATATTTCCCTTAGGACCTGTGCAACACTCGATGGTGATTTATTTTCTGATTGACATATACCAGACAAGACTTTCTGCCTTTCTGGAGGAGAATATCTTGTAGTTTCTGGTGGTGCAATTCTAACTGTAACAGGTCCTCTTATTTTTGCAGATTTTGCATTAATCAAAGGAATAGGACTTGCATGAAGATTAACTTTTGGAAATTGACCAGTGCCATACTGTGACTGATGGGTCAATTTATTATTAGCTTCAGCAGCATATTTAGTTAATCTTATAGTTAATCCTGGTGATGTTACATCTGTATATGTCCTATTAGAAGAAAAAAAAAAAAAAAAAAAAAGAAAATTAAATATAATTTCATATTTAATTTTAATATTTATAAAGTTTTAAGATTACTTACTTAGGATCAATGTTATATCTTGTTGAAGCTAATAATGGGCCTGCAACTGTCTGTACGGTTTTTACTCCACCAGCTTTTGATCTCATTTTGGGACTTATACTCGTACCCCATGGTGATCCGTCTGGTGAAAACAACGTACTATTTTCGCCTCGTGTTAATGTATGATTCTGATTAAACATGGGCGATGTTTTCTTTGGCGATGACCAATTTGTCTTATATCTGGCATCTATATTATGCAGATCATCCTTTTTGTATTGAGATAAGGGTGTCGAAGTATATTTGTTGTAAATATTGTTCTGATTAAATGATTGATATTCGTTATCGTGATTAAATTTATTTTCCGAGATATTCGACACATTTGAAGTATTTTTATGTGCAGTCCGAGATATTGGACTTAATTGTGGAATAAGATTGAATCTTGGTGTATTTCTACTATTAAAAGTAGTGTCACTGCTAAGCTGATATCTACTTATTCGACGTCGTTCCATTCTGACTGAGAAACGTTCGCGATAAACGTTTTTAATCTTATTCCAAAGATGCGTTAACTGTCTTACTACATAAACAATAGCTCGGCCTAAGGTATCTTTTAATTCGATAACGGCTTCTTTGAAATATTCAAAAAATATAAATGCATGCGGCGATAGCAAGCTATCGTTGGTGATCAAAGAATAGCACGCATAAATCACTAGAAATAACGAAACAATTACCGCGAGAATAGGACCCCAGGCGTTGTATAATAATATACACCCACTCAGCACACTTAACGACACAACGACACCCCGGCTTTCTAGTTCCAACATATTATTTCAAAAAAATAACCTCCCCATGTTTGAAAAGAGCACACTCACTGAACTACCGGAACTTTGTCCGTATAAAATTATAAGGATTACTGAATATTACATAGAGCGGGAAGTGGTGTATTATAACGAATAAAGGGTGCCCGAGTGATACTAGGAAATGACGTCACAAAGAGATTGATTTTTCGACCAATCAAAATAATTCGCTACTGAAAATATCTTTTATACCATCTGTGATAATTTAGTTCCATTTTATTTTATAAATAAATTTACGTATTTTGTTTTTAACAAATATTTATATACATTTATATATAAGAAAAGTTTGAAATTTATACATTTGATATTACTATAACCTATACGAATAAAATAAACTTTACTTATTATTATTTTCAATTAAAATAATACAATATGAATGAAAATGTGATCCGTTATACGATACAATATTATCCCTGATCAATCTTTATATTTCAACCTATCGTAATCGTTGTTTCTTTGGACAATACGTATTTAAATTTGTTTATTTTATTTTCAATTATTTTCATAAATTCAATCCTAATTTTACATACATATGTATATATTATTAGTGAAATATATTTATAATATATATTTACAAATCATATAATCATATAAATAAATATTTCCTGATGTTAGTTAATCAAAATACGACGGCCATTACGTTTTTGTCACTTGATGAAATAATTATATTCATTTTACTTATTTTCTACTTTTAACTCTTTTTATTAAATCTTTTTCTCGATCAAAATTCACTTTATCGATTATGTAATAAATGATTTATTTGAATGCAAAAAATATTACAATTAAAATTTAAAACAACATTTAAAAGGTATATTTTTCTTTCTTTTTTTTTTTTTTTAACGTTGTTTTATTATCCATAATGTTAACATATTATAAATTATTTATTATTTTCATGTGTATATTTTTTAAAACAATTGGATGAATGTAAACGTAGTTTGACAAAAAGAAATCATTTATCTTCTAATACTTTTGATTGAACAAACAAGATAATTTTTCTCATTTTCTTGATATTATTGATTTATGATGCTAAAGCATTACATTCAAATGTTGTTCTTTATTAAAGAGAAAAGAAAAAAAAAAGAACAGTGGGAAGATATAGATAATCATATGACAAAAATATTTTACTTTATTTCTTCTTATTGATTTAATGATGTCATTGTCTTAAAATAATTCTTCATTTTCATTAAATTTTTAGCTATGATTAATGGTATACACATTAATATTTATATTCAAAGAAATGAATGAATATATATCATCAGTCTAATAATATATAAATAACTTTATAAATAATAGATATAGATAATTTTCAATCAAAATATTTTTATTCTTTATTGCTGGTATATTATTGGTATGCCTGAAAGTTACACTTTTTATATAATCCCAAATATTATCCGGATCTGATAGAAATATTTCGACTGGATGGAGGTTAATTAATAAAAAATAAAGAAACAATTAAAAAAAGAAAGAAAAAAAAATTAAAAAAAAATAAAAAACAATAAATAATACGTTCACAAGTATTGCATGTCTCTTTATGGGGAAGGAATAATAAATGTCTCAATGACATAGTTCAAAATGATATTTTATTTACAAAGATTACAAATTACAAACGTTACAACTTCTCAAAGAAAAAATTATTTTTCCCTAGGAATTCCAAATTTTATTCGAGAAATTTTATATTTTTTTTTTTTCTTTCTTTTTTTCTTTCTTTTTTTATAACCTAATTTTATTTCGCACTTATATTGTGATACGTTCAATGCCGTCTATGCTTACTGCGATGTTTACTTGATTTTTCCGAATCTCTTTCTCGGGATCGACTATGTGATCTGTAACGACTGCGTGATGATTTGTGACTACCTGATCTTCTTCTTTGAGCTTTCTTGGGTTTACGAGATCTACCATGGCTATGGCTACGAGATCTACTTCTACTAGCATGTTTCTTTCTTTTATTATGCTTTGCTCCTTCTCCTTTCGACGGAGAAGTACTGGTTGACTTGGAACGTCTAAAAAAAAAAAAAAAAAAAAACAAACAAACAAACAAACAAAAAAGGAAAGAAAAAGAAAGAAAATGAAAGAGAAAGAGAGAGAGAGAGAGAAAAACGAACAAAAAAGAAATACACTGGCAAAACTATATGAACTAAACGAAAAATATTATAAACTCTTACCTCGGTGATTTAGTTCTTTCTGGCACAGCGTGTGTGCCACTGCGACTAATAAAACCACCCCAAGCATTATGATGTTTAGGCAATGGTGGACTTGGAGTATGACTATCAACATCACCACCTCGAGCTTTTGTTCTTGCCTCCTCATATTGGCGACGCAATTCTTCCACTTTTTTTTCCAATTGTTCTGGGTTTACACGTGGCCTATAATATAATCGTAAAATGCGACGGCAAACGTCCCTTATAGCAGATTCATTGACTTTGAAAAGGGAAAACCACGGTGGCGAGGATGGCAAAGGTAATTGAAGCTGACGAGCACCCAAATATACGCATGCACACGCTACGGTTTCTGGTTGATGCCTCAGAAATACATCCGATCTTAATGAATCATTCATATAATTCCAGCATTGTTGCATCAGGGCACGATTCCTTTCATAACCCAAAACTTGCAAGTACATTACTATGATTTTGTGCGGATGTTTTACATGTACACAAAAACCCAATTCCTTTAATACTCTTCGTTCTGACTTAATAACTTGATTTTTCAATGCTACATAATTCTGATCCAGTATTACGGGTTGTATCGGCCTAAAATGTATGAAATAAATGAAATTTAATTGCATATACATAATTTTTTTTTTTTTTTTTTTTTTTTTTTTTCCAACGATGTAACTATTAGGTTGGAAACTATGAAACGGGCTTTTTTGTTTAGCCTTTTTATTTTCATTCGACGCCCGTTTCACAGTTTCCAATCTAATATTAAATAAAAAATATTTACCTTTGACAGGAAACTTGCTTAATGTGATTAAAAACATTAATAACATCTCTAATCCTTCTGGGTGCTTCTTCTATCTTACAAGCTAAACAGATACAACCCATGGCTGTTATTTCCATATTATGCCTGACTAATGATTTACTATAATAAAAGCGTTGAAATATTACTTGTCCAGTGGCCATTGCAACCTGTAAAAGATAATTTACGAGGAAAGAGCTTTTTCCCGATTTGAAATTGATTATTAAAAAAAGTGATATTGTTGTATACTTTAACATTATAAATGATTTTGACGAATATAACTATGTTGTTACTGTAAGGAGAATTCAATTGTAACGAAGAAAATAGGTTCTCTTTTTTTTTTTTCTTCCTTTTTTTTTTTTTTTTTTTTGTTTTACTTATAATATTACACTTACTTTCATCTCGAATGGTTGTACCAAACCAATTTATTTGCCATACTAACTACAAGGGATATCCAAATATGTACAATAATAATACATACAATTTTATTGGGATTATACCATGTTATAATGTTGTAGATATCACGAAAGATACGTGAAGAAAACGACGAGAGAACGTGACGATAGTATCATGTTCCTTCCTCTTCCTTAATTTGTACGATACCTTTAGATTTACAATCTCGCGGAGTTTAACTTCGCAATAGAATTAACTTACAATTTTCTATTGTGCTTAACTATAAACATAATGTACCTTATTTTTGTATCATAGAAAGAATGATTGTACAGAGATTACAGAGATTAGAAAATTCCTAAGCGTGCAATATATACAAAATTAAGAGTACATTTACTAACCTGAGGTAATTTCAAAAGAATTCCAGCCGTTTGTATTAGTTCACATCCTAATATTCGAAGGTCTGTTTCAGTTTCGGCATCTAAATCGTCTAAATGCGATGGGGTGTTATTAAGCTTTTCCTCTGGTAAAAGACAATTTTGCAATGTCAGTACTATCTTCCCGTAAGATTTAGTATTAGGAACGGTCGTAGGTTTTGTTATTGTCGTTGAATTTTCTTTCACACTCATTTTTATGATTAAAAAAAATTTAACAGACTATTTCAATACTTTATATTTAACCAAACAACGGCCATTTTATTTCATTCCCTAATAGCTTTTCTCTGATGTATGTACTACGCTGGATAAAGTTTACTAGGGAATTGTCAATAGTCGAAATAATCCCTAGACTCACTTCCGGAAAATGACATCACGATAATACATTTCTTTTTTGTTTTTCTTTTCTTTGTTACTTCATTGTGTTCTTTCTTAACTTGTGTTTTATTATACTTCATTGATATATATATATATTTATATATAATATATTTCTTGTTATATTTTTTGTAGTTTAATTAATGTTAAAATAACATTAAGACATTATTGTGCGAAGAACGCCATCTAAGATGTTGATCGTAAGACGAATATTTTGATTGGTTATAATAGGTATCACGTGATAATCATGAAGAACTTATATCATGCATCGATTGGATAAATTCTTCAGTACGAAATCTAATAGAAATATAACCTATTACCATTTTCGACCAATCACGATTAACTCGATCGACAGTCTGGCCAATAGTAAAACTTTCAACGGTATGTCCTTCTTAACTTATATTTTCGTGATATCAATAATATTTTGAAAAGAATTTTCTACGTAATATGAAAATGTATATATATATATATATTCTATTAGCTCATTTTAATTAATTATTCTATTTCTTCCGTAATATCTATACGTTTCTTTATTTATCGATAATATAAATTAATAACGAAATACTATGAAAAGTTTGACTTGTTATAATGCTGATCGACGTTTAATCGTTGATAAAAATTTGATTGGTAATCCATGAGATTGATCGAAGTGTTTGTTAAATTTAATTAGAAAAAAAGAAAAAAAGGAAAAACTCGCGAATATCAAAGAATGATCATAATCGAAGATTAGTAATTATTAAATATACACGTGAGTTTATTTTACGTTCATAAAAACGAAAGAAATTATCGTTGATTTTGAATATGAAATTTTACGCTGCTATAAGAATTGTTATTTATTTAACATTGAACTTATAATCGTACGATTATAAAAAGAAATAAAAAGAAAAAAGAATTTATATAATTTTCTTATTACAGTCAGTACGTAATTTACTTATTTATGGTTGAATATTAAGCCAACATCGAGAAATCCAAAATTTGTTTTTATAATACAACGCGCAAACGATACGTATATATATATATATATATATATACTCAAGACATTTTATTTCATGAATTTTTTATTTTCATATGTATATATATATATACATACACATAATTATATATATACATACATACACATAGTTATTATATATATACATAGATAGCTTTATATATATATATATGTGTGTGTGTGTGTGTTTGTGTATGTATGTGTGTGATACAGCGACTATGAACATAGAATACAATATACGATTAAGGATTAACATAATTATGATAAACAGTAGAGGTCATTGTTTTACAAGAAGATTATAATATTTACGTATGTTGTTCGTCTTGACATAAGAATGTTCGGTGAAATACATTCTTTAGGTTCTTCCGGCCGGATGAACTTTCTTCCCCTTTATTTCTTTCTACTTCCTTCTCTTTGTCCTACTTCTCTTATGTCGTATTTATGTTGTATACGCCAGATATACAACAGGATCACGCGAGTTTTAAGCACGAACGATTCTCACATGTATACTTCTGACAGTAGTAGTCTGTTATTGTTATATTATATCCAATTATCCTCTCTCTCTCGCTCTCTCTCTCTCTCTCTCTCTCTCTCTCTCTCTCTCTTTTTCACTTGGGCGAAGATCTTCTCCTATTGTAAAATTCAAAATGTTCCTAACTATTACTGACAAAGTGCAGGAAGTGTATGACGATAAAATAACGATGATTGAAGTTAACAAAGATCTCGAGTCCTACGGCGGTTAAAAAATGTCCATCCCAATTGGAGATAAATACTCTTATAATATTATTTTTCGTATGATTAATACTTACCACTATGCCTTAAAAAAAAAAAAAAAAAAAAAAAAAAAAAAAAAAAATAGAAAAATAGAAAAATAGAAAAAAAGAAAAGGGAGAGAGAGAGAGAAAAGAAAAAAAGAAAGAGGAAAATAAAAACAAAACAAAACAAAACAAAACAAGAAAAAAAACAAAAAGATGGAATTAAGGATAGACGGGGGTGGGGGAATATGGACGGGGCAAAAAAAATATTCGAAATGGGAATGATCCTGTGCTCGAGTTTTCCACTTTAATATAAACAACATTTTAATTTCACTTTTTATAATGTAATATTTTTATAATTATTATTCGCATCTACGAGCACAGAATTGTGTTTAAAGAAATAATTTATTTGGCATGTATATATATGGATACGTATGTATATATATATATATATATATATACACATACACACACATATATATATATACATATATGTATATACATGTGTATATATATATTTATATATATGTGTGTGTGTATGTATATTTATATATTAAGTGATATTTATCACTTGTTACATGCCACTTTTCTTAATTGTATTTAATATACGGAAGATTCATTCAACCGATTTAATGTGGGTACTTAACGGACGACACATCTTTCGTCGATTAATCGATCGATTCTCTTCAAAATCGATTTCTTTCTTTTTGTTTTTTTTTTTCCTTTTTTTTTCCTTTTTTTCTTTTTTTATCTTTCTTACCAAGTAGTAGGATTTGATGCATTATACCTGGCACGTATGACAGGTTAATATAGTAGCTATAAATATATACATTTTTAAAAAAGAATACATAAATATATATAAATGCTTATATGTGTAATTATAATATATATATATATATATATGTATATATATATATATATATAATATACAAGATGTTTCATTTTTAATCGACACCGGCAAAAAATATTTCCGTTTCTATTGATCTTATAAGATCAATATTATTTATAAACAATAATGTTTTAACATAAAAGATTTTTAGATATACCTGACAAAATATATAATTTGTTAGATCTTTTAAAACAATTCCATAACTCGATTGAAAAATATCGATCGAAAAGATGAGCAGTAAATAAGTGGCTCGTTGGATACGTATTGATATTTTTTTTCTACAATTTTTTTTGCTAGGCTTAAAATATCGATTTTCATATTGAAAAAAAAAAAAAAAAAAAGGAAAGAAAGAAAAAAAAATAATAATAATAATAAATAAATAAAAATAAAAATAAAGATAAATAAATAAATAAATAATTATTTACGATGCCCGCATATAATAACAACAGCATCCTCTATGAGATCGCTGTCGTATATAATTACATTTCTCATTTTTAAATCTAACAAACTTTTATTTAATAACATTTGTTTATAATCCAAATAAGATCGGAGATATTCGTTCGTATCTTTTAAAATGAAACAACCTGTATATTTATATAATCATAATATAGTCGTATTGCATTTTGCACAACATAACAATTATTATACAACGTATACAACCGTAGTAATATCTACGTAAAACATAACGCGAAAAATAAAATTAAATACTAACAATACTATATAGATATCGTCGATATTATAAAAAGTTTGTAAAAAGATCGTCACACATCTATGCCAGACATAGCGTTCTCTCTTTTTTTTTTCTTTTTCTTTTTACTTTTTTAACGTTTTCCTTTCTCTTCTCTTTTCTTTCTTTTCCTTTTTTCTAATCCCTTTCCTCTTCGCAATTTCCAAATGATATTTACGTTATATTTTTCTGTTCTTTCTTTCTTTGTTTTCCTTTTTTCCTTTTTCGCTTTTTTTTCCTAGAGAGGTGTCTCATCGATTCGACGCGTGTCCGTTTAAACGCGATTTATGTTAGGATTATTATTCAAGATAGATAGATAATTGAAAAATATTTATTGCATTTTGAAAAATATACTTTAACGTTTCCTTCGTACTATTATGCGGGCTAGACATTTATTTACCACCATTTCAACGAAGATATAATCGACGTATCATCGATATTCATCTTCTTAAATATCATTTACGTATTTCAATTTTTCTTTCTTCTTTCTTTCTTTTTCTTTTTTTCTTTTCTTTTCCTTTCTTTTTCTTTTTTTGTCATTTTTTTTTTTTTAGAATCTCGTAGCAAATATTATTGCCACTTTCGTTTTTACCGGACGCACGAACTATGAAAATTCTATTACGTCATTTCTCTCTATTTAGATATATTCGAGACGAGGATATATGTTGACTGATCAAATTGATAAACAAATTTTGCAGATGCTCGCCGGATTAATATTATTTTCTTTCCTTTTTTCTTTTTTTCCTCTCTTTTCCCATCCCTTGAGATAATATCTATGTTTTGATTTTGAATAATTTTTCATCGACTATTTTAATCGAATGTATTGTGTGCATGTGTAGTATTATGTATGTGTGTGTATGTATATGTATACACATATATATATATATATATATATGTATGTACACACACGTGAAAATAAACAAAAGGAAATATCATGGATGAGAATTATTTTCTTTTTCTTTTTTTTTTCTTCTTTTTTCTTCCTTTTTTTTTTTTCTTTTCTTTCAAGGAGAGAAATATCGCGAACGTGGGCACGTATTTTAGCAGAGTAATAACCACGTTTACCTACCATAGAGGAGAACATATACATAACGTTTTCTTTCTCACCTATAGAATTTTTCGTCTCGCATGCATCTTGGGATGAACGTGCTAATTGCAAGGCAGAATGTGCAGTGGTGCTCTATCAAATTCATCGAAACGAAATCTTTCTCTATTGGAGTATATGAAAACTAGAGCAAAGAGGGAAAAAAAAAAGAAAAAAAAGAAAAAAAAAGAAAAAAAAAAGAAAAGAAAACTTAAATAACAATAATAATACTTAATTATCATTATTTATGATTTATCATTAAAATTCCAAATTTTTCTAATAATTACGCTCTTTATAAATTCAATTTAATGATATAAATACGTAAATATCTTGTGATAAATTTATAAAGCATAATTCTCTTCAAGCTATATAATAGACGAAACGAATATTGATACATACACACGCGTCGATTTTTATTCCCTAAGGATATCTTTACATATAAACGTAAATATTTCCTTTTCCTATAACAACTTAATTATTTATTAAATCATGCTATCTCATAATATATCGGCAATAATGCTTTAGTCCAATATACACATACATACATATATTAATTTTTACGGATGTGAAGAGAAAGAAATAATAATAATAATAATAATTAAAACGAAAAAGAAAAAAAGTAAAAGAAAAAAGAAAAAAAAAATATATATATATATAAAAAGCATTTACAATTTCTAAATCATGAATATACGAAGAGTACACACACAAAGACAGAGAGAGAGAGAGAGAGAGAGAGAGAGAGAGAGAGAGAGAGAGAGAGAGAGAGAGAGAGAGGGAGAGAGAGAGAGAGAGAGAGAAAATAGTTTACGTACATGTAAATTGCTAAAGTATACGTATGTACGTATGTACATATGTATATACGTGACACGTTTTTTTCACATATAAAAAAATAAAATTTCTTCGAGTTTCATTAATCGGCAAGATGTTTCATACTTAGTTTTCAAAATACTCTGTGTTTATATTATTAGGTATCTATTATATAATGATGGATATCCGTATTGCGCGCTTATACGCGAAAAAGCAGGTAATAAAGTCATGTAAGTTTTTTCTTCTTTTTTTTTTCTTTTTTTTTTTTTCTTTTTTCTTTTTTTAGATAATTAAATGGCAGTGTCTGCTCGTTAGTCTCTCGAGAATCATAAGCAATGATGGACCCTCTTTTCTAACGACAATCGCGTCGTTACGAGTTTTTTTTTCTTTCTTTCTTTCTTTCTTTCTTTCTTTCTTTCTTTCTTTCTTTCTTTCCTTCCTTCTTTCTTTTTTTTTCTTTCTTCTTCTTCTTCTTCTTCATTTTTTTTTCTTTTCTTTTTTATTTAAATCCAAAACTATTATTAACGAAATAATATAAAATGATTACGAACGTTCGCCGATTTCCTTTTGTTGATTCGACGACACCTCGTTGTTCGTAAATATTGTTTTAACACTATCTTTATCACTTTCGCCGATATTCTCGATCGTTTTATCCTTAATCTTATTGTTTTCCGTTTTCATCGATGCATTTAAACTCTTTAAAAAGTTTCCCAAATGTTCGGCCGCTATCGGATTGTTCGCCCATTCGTTCGTCGGAAATGCCGCCAATAATCTCTTTTGTAACATTTCAGATGTCATTTGTTTACCGTCCGTCAATTTCGTCGCATTGGTTTTACTTTTTTCACCGTCAACGGAAGAATTTTCGCCCGTAGAAACGTCCACCGTTTTATTCGTTGATTCGTTAGATTTAACATTACGTTCTGACTCCTGCGTAGACGAGGAAGTTTGTTGTTGATCCGCATTTGGGCAAACTTTAACGACTGAACTGTCCGCAGCGACGGAACTCGAGTCCGGACTGGCAGGAGACTTTGTGCTTGAGACCTCGGCGTTAGGATTGTTTTTTAAAGAGTTCGATGAGGCCGGCATATCGTTTCGATTGTCATCCGAACGATTGATCGTAACACCGTCTTCCTGTTTTCTAATTACTACTCTATTTTCATCTACGCAACCATTGCCATTACTCTCGCTTGGAGGTGGAGACGGTGAAGCGGTCGAAGAAACTCTCGGACTCGCAGCTTCGCGATTATATTGTTGTTGTTGTTGTTGTTGTTGTTGTTGTTGTTGTTGTTGTTGTTGTTGTTGTTGTTGTTGTTGTTGCTGCTGCTGCTGCTGCTGCTGTTGTTGTTGTTGCTGGAGCTGTTGTTGTTGTTGTTGTAGCTGGAGCTGTTGTTGTTGTTGCTGTTGTTGTTGTTGCTGTTGTTGTTGTTGGTGCTGCTGTTGCTGTTGTTGTTGTTGTTGTTGCTGCTGGTGTTGTTGTTGTTGCTGTTGCTGTTGCTGTTGTAGCTGTTGTTGTTGTTGTTGTTGTTGTTGTTGTTGTTGTTGTTGTTGTTGTTGTTGCTGCTGCAGCTGCTGTTGTTGTTGACCCACGGAATTGTTCGAATTATCCGGAATCAATTCTAATCTCAGATCACGCGATATATTAGAAGACGTTGTTTTATCATCGATGCTACTCGTAGTTTTTCCATTTTCCTTTCGAACAACGAATTTGTCGTTGCTATCGAGAACCGGTGAGTATTTTGGCTGAGCGAAAAGTCTCTCAACGATATCGGCCGAAGTCGGTGAATTATCGTTATTACGGAAAGTCATATTTTTGTTTGTATCGTTCACAATTTGTCTGTTTAAGCAATTAGACATAGTCCGTTCGGTCGATTGATGCTTCGTGATAGGAACTGCTAAAGGTGCAACCGAGGATCTAGCGGGCTTCACAGGAGCACACTGTGCAGCTAAGTGACTCTTACCAGGTACATTACCACTAACACTAACACTTTCGGAACTTGCTATGTTATTAGATATACAGCTATTCGGAACTGTATTATCTCCGCCCCCGTTACCGCCTCCGCCTACGCCTCCAGCACTACCACCACTATTTCCTCCACCTCGCGGTAATCTCATAATCGCGTCCATTTGAAATTGTTGAAGATTCGGTGCTTGGCTCAGAGCGTATAGGCTCTGCAAGCTTGGAAACACGGACGATAGACTATTATTAGTACGATTTCCATTCATTGAGCCAGATAATCCTGATGGAGCGTAAACTGGAGTACGTCCTGGTGTAGGAAGAGGACAATCGCTGACACGATGAGCCGCCGGCGTTAAAGAACCTGGTGGAGCTCTGTAATATCGATGACCGCTCATCAATGTAACTACTTGTCCTTGATCGATGATACCTGGTATATTTTCTCTTATCGGCGATTTCGCTTTTAGTTTCGTCACTGGCTGAGGTATTCTCAAAGGATGTATATCCATCTTTTTACCACCACTCAAATCCAAGATATCTCTGGATTCTTGTTCCCGTTTCCTTTTCCCAGTTGGTGTTTGACGCTGATGATTACTCTCGCGATCTGGTTGTTTCATTTGTCTAGGTTTAGGAGGTGCAGGCATCCTGATTTGTCCAGTCTTCAGAGCTTTCAATACACGAGGATCGACACATCTATCGTTAAGTGTAATACTTGGACTCACCTTTCCTAAAACATTTTTTCGATTATCTTTGATATCATTGATATCGTTTGAACATCCACTATTTCCGGGAGATTTCGGGGCCGTCAATGTTATACTCAAACTGGCAGGTATATTTAAACCACAACCATCCAAAAGGTTCCTCGTGTCATTTGAAAATAATGGATTCGATGGTGACGTCTTGGGCGTCGCGACATTAAGCGTACGACTGGGACCTGAATCATTCACCACATTTATAGGCTTCTTTGTTGGTATGATTTGTTGTTCGGTTACACATTTTCGGGAAGCTTTGGCAACACTTTGTGGTGACACATTTGCCTTTTTCGCGGATTGCGTCGGAGGCGTTTGTTGCCGTTTACGTTTAACTTCACAAATTGGTAAACCAGGTGGACACTTTCTCTTAACAGCACCTACAGGAACTACAGGTGGATCATTTGGAAAAGTATAGACGTCCATCTTTACAGGACTATTGTTGACATTGACATTAGGATTAACGTTAATATTTCTAGTTGTATTTATACCAATAATGCGTGTCTCAGCATCGATAAATGGTTTATTAATATTAGATTTCATATTATGAGATGGATTCGTTACTATGTTATTATTAGATTTTTTATCGTTTATTAAATTTCCAAATACGGGATTACCATTCTCCGTATTGGTTTTTTCAGTCGTTCCTTCGATTTCCATACCATTTGTTTTAACGTTATTATGTTCTTTCTTATTAACGATAGAATTCGTTTGTGCTGTATTTTCATTAATTAGATTTGCGTTTCCGGTGATCATCTTAGGGCTTTTATCGATAAGTATATTCTCAATCGTTGGTTCTTTGGCCGCCAATTGAAATCCTTGAAGGAACTGTTTTTTCCGATCGTTTTGCTCGGTCGTCTTTTTTATTATAGTTTTCGATACATTAAACATAGGCTTTACCGTAGTTGGTTTGTCCATAAAAGTAACTCTGCGTTTCTGTTTCTCCTGTTTCTCCATCGTTTGAAATTTGTCCTTATCTTTTTGAAGATGCTGGAATAGCAATCCGCCAGATGGTTCCCTTTCAACCTGTCCACAGTGTAACAAAACATTACTAATTACTTTTGGTTTCTTTAAATTTGTATTAGCAGCTGAACATTGTTTTAGAGTTATTTTCACTCCGTTGGAATTTTGTCCATCCCCAATACTTACAACACTGAATTCAGGGCTCGTGGGTTTGACGTCGCAAGAATTTGGATTTTGTTCTCTGGAATGCCAATTAGGGGGCGGATTCTTCAACACCTCGTAATTCCCATCCGAATTTTTCAATATTTTTATCGGCGTTTTGACTTGCTTACTCCCCTCCTCGTTAACCGTAGATGTTATCATCGTGTTAGTTGCGGTGGTCGTACTCGTGGACATTGTATTCACTGTTGTTGAAGTCAGTATCGTCGTAGTAGTAGTTGTAGTCGTAGTCATAGCCGTAGTCGTAATCATGGTCGTAGCTGTAGCCGTATCCGTAGCCGTGGTTATAGCAGTAGCCGTAGTAGTTGTAGCCGTGGTTATAGCAGTAGCCGTAGTAGTTGTAGCCAAAGTTGTAGATGCAACCGTAGCTATAGCAACAGCTGGAGATACAGTCGTAGCAGTTGCCGTTGCAGTGACAGATGTTGCCGTGATGGTAGATGCAGTCACAGAAAGTGTGATCGCTGTCGAACACACAGTAGTAGTAGTACCTATCGTCGACGTCACCGTCGTAATAGAAGGCAAGGTCATCGGTAATGTTCTAGCGTCCGTCGAAGATGGCACATCTATTTTCTTATCATCCTTTTCGGCCACTTTCGATATTTTTAGACGACTGCAAAGGACCACTGGCATTTGTAACTTCACCTTGGACGATTCAACTTCATTTTTCTCTACGACATCGTCCTTGTCATCCTCCATCGTTTTACGTTCGATCTCGAGTATTTGTTCCGCATCATCATCCCGCACATTGTCGCTGACCGAATTGTCGCTCGGTGGCAAACTAGCACCTAATCCAGGCGTGGATGGTCTCTCGTGTAAAGGTGCTTCCAAGGCTTGTTCTTCTTGAGCAACCCGATAAAAGAATCTCATAGGAGCGTTCTGTAAAATAATGTAATCGCAACTTTTATCTTATTCGTACGTCAACGCAAAATTCCGTTCAATAAATCATTTCGTTTTCGGCAAAGGAATTTTTTAAAACCGGTCAATTCATCTTTCAAATAAACTACACCCTTCTGTTAAAGTGATTACCAAATACTCGGACAGGAGACGGTAGAAAATTTACCTGAACGGTTTTACCTGAAAGATGGATCGACGCGAGTCCCATAGTAAAATGGTTTCTTTCATTTTCATTCAAACGAAGAACTTTAAAGAATATAAATTATAGAGGAAAGTAAAAATATGTTAAGGTAGAAAAAAATCTTTACCCTTTTCCAAGCGTATATGTAGGCTACGTCCATAAGTGTCCAATGTTCTGGTAGGGGTGCTCTTCGATGACATATTTCGATAGTGTATCTCGTCATATCGACGCTGTATTTCAAAGCTAAGAACTTTTTAAGATGCGCTATCGTAACCAGAGCGGGACATTGAAGATACCGTCTATTGCTCGTAATGTGGCTACTAGCATTATTACTATTACTACTATTATTGTTATTATTGCTATTGTTGTTGCCACTATTGTTGTTGCTGTTGTTATTGTTATTGTTGATGCTGTTGTTGTTGTTGTTGCTAGTACTACTATTGTTGTTGTTGTTGTTATTATTATTGTTGTTGTTGACAGTGTTGCTGTTACTAATATTGTTGTTATTGTTACTATTGTTATTGTTAGACGAATGGTCAGATTCGTTTGTACTCAACAAGATCTTCAATGGATCGGCACCAGGTGGAAGGTACTCGAGACTCAAGCTGACTGCGTCTTCAGGCGCAAAGATTAATCGACCGCTCACATCTTCCCCTCGTTGCTCCGGAGTCGCGACATCTGCTGTTTAAAAGGAAGACGATTGACATTCAACGCATCTAGGCTGAAAAATTTTTTCCCAAAAAAATTTTCATTGATAAAAGAAAAACATAAACTTACCATGCTCGGGATGTCTTCTATAAAATTCTCTTCTTCTGCGCATCTCCTTATGATAAAGTCCAGGAACTAGTTTGTACACGATATCTTGTAAAGCTTTGTCAGCTCTATAACAATCGTAACAAAGGTGGATTTTGATTTTACAAGTTTCTATAATTATAATAATTTTTTGTAAATATTAGATCAAAAATATTGTTAACGTACTTGATGTTTGGTTTAGCCTTATTCAACACATGATTGCAAGAGGGACAGCGTGCCTCCGCATTAAGATGTTTTAGAATACAGCTTCTGCAAACTGTACAGAAACGAAAAGTAAGATGAATATGTGGGATCATTGATAATTAATCCTCAATAACGTCATATAACTTCGAAGTAAAAGTATTTTTTATTTCTATATTTTTGAAGTTTTATATATTATTTCGTCGCAACGAACTTTATTCGATTGTTAATTTATTTAAGAAATTTTGTAATCTTTATCTTTTTATTTTTTTTTTGTTTTTATTTATTTGGTTTCTTTTTTTCTTTTTTTTTACTTTTTTTTTTACTTTTTTTTTTATATTTTTATTTTTAAATATAAGCAATATCGCAATCTTCACGTCGTATATTATTTTATTTTATAAAAGACAAGAAATTCGTAGTTTATAGATTTAAACATTTATAGATTTTTTTTCATACTTATTATTGTACTTACAAGAATGCAAGCACTCAACGACCGTCGTCGCATCTATCAAATATCCTCTGCATAGAGGACAGATGAGATAGGGATTCACATCCCGCAAGTAAGTTCTTTTTCCAACCCCTGCCATGTTTTTCTTAGGGTCTCTCTTCGACCGTTTGCGACGGGGAAACTGTAATAGACAAAGTATTTCATTTTAACGCGACGAAGAAACGTCGTACGTTATAAGTTCAATGATTAATGATGAAAATCATTGGAATATCGGACGATAAGATAAGAAAAGATTGAGGTTCCGCGAGAAAATTACGTGAATAAAAGATAAAGAAAAAGAAAAAGAAAAAGTAAGAGAAAAACAGAGAATGACGATAGACCGATGGCCATTCGTTTCGACGGCCGTGTGATGGTCTATCGTGGCCGATACGGTTCGCAAAGAGAGGTCTAATCGCGCGACATGCGAACGGTTGCACCGGTTGTCCCGTGTCACATACACACACATACACACGGCGCTTATAACCCACTTTCCCGAAGGTTTCTCAGGTAGCTAGAATCCCGTTGGTTGCGTCCCGCTCGTCGCCGCGGACCCGCCATTCTCGCGTTGAGAGAACGACAAAGAGAAAAAGAGAAAGAGAAAGAGAGAAAGAAAGATAGGGAAAGAGAAACAGAACAAAAATGAAAAAGGGCGAGTGTGTGTGTATGTGTAAGCGAAAGAGAGAGAGAGAGAGAGAGAGAGAGAGAGAGAGAGAGAGAAAGAGGGACAAAATGTAAGTATGGGCATG
>NC_140831.1:2782500-2795000 GCF_050613455.1 Vespa mandarinia
CATCATCCCTTCGCTACGCTCCCCTCTTTGTCTCGCACTAACGTGTTCTATCTCTTTCTCTCTCTCTCTCTCTCTCTCTCTCTTTTCCAAACGCTCTCTTTCTCGCTTTCGCTCTCGCTCTATCCCACCGTCCTCGACTACTCTCTCTCGTCTCCTCTTTTCCTCGTCCCTGGTGCGGTCGCGCGCACCTTCGACCGGCATGCCTGCTCGCCTCGTCTGCCTTACTTGCTTGCCTGCCTGCTTGCTTCCTTGCTTGCTGTGCTTGCTGTGCTTGCCTGCCAGTTCTCTCAGTCGCTCTCTCTCTCTCTCTCTCTCTTTCTTGACTCCTTTTTCTCTCCATTCTATACTCATGGATATCATGCTCCTTTCCCTTCCTCCCCCTTACCATCCCTCTCTTAACTCTCTTTTGCTCTCTCTCTTTCTTTCTCTCTCTTTCTCTCTCTTTCTCTCTCTTTCTCTCTCAGTCCGTCGGGCGGCACGTAACAACGAGAAGCCACATCGTTACGTACCATCACATCGAAGAGTTCTATCTCTTTCTCTCTCATTCTCTCTCTCTCTCTCTCTCTCTCTTTCCCTCTCTCTCTCCCCCCTTGAGCCATCGGAGAGCGGGTCGCCTTCCTGCCGGGTTACGAGTCGCAAGCTCCCCTCTATTCGTGAACACCGCTCTTTACCACCCCTCCATGCTTTCTCTCTGTCTCCCCTCCCCTCGATTGCCGGCTCTTCTCCCTCTCTCTTCCTCTCTCCCTTTTTCTCTTCTCATCTTTCTCTTTTACCATCGCCGCTCTCATTCACTCTCTTTCTTTCTCTCTCTCTCTCTCTCTCTCTCTCTTTCTCTCTTCCCTCTCTTCGTCGCACGATACGAGAAAAACCCCTCGGCAACGACTCGCCACCGCCGACGTCGTGTCCTGACTCCCTTTTGCCTTCTACGATCCTTTTCTCTATCCTCTCATTCTCCTCTCGCTCTCTCTCTCTCTCTCTCTCTTTCTTACTTATTCTCTTTTTTCTTTCTCTCTGTATCTCTCTCTCTCTCTCTCCTTCTCTCTTTTCTCACAGTCTTGTATTGCGAGCTTGAAGATGAAAGTCGAAGCGGGCGCACCTACGGGATATAAATGCACCCTCCTCCTAGTTTCTACTCCCTCTGAGCATTAGGGAAATCCTACGATATCGCTTCGATTCTAAGGGTACAACCAGCCTTCCCAATATTTATTCTCTTCTTTCTTCGTATCAACAGACTACACTTTCTCTTTCATTCTCTATCTCTCTCTTTTTCTCACTCCCTCTCTCTCTCTCTCTCTCTGTCTCTCTGTCTCTCTCTATCTCTTTCTCTCTCTCTCTCTCTCTCTCTCTCTCTTTCTGTCACTCCTTCTTTCTCTCTGTCTCTTTCTCTATCTATTTCTCTCTTTCTTTCTCTGTCTATCTTTCTATCTTTCTTTCTCGAACACTCTTTCTCCTTGCGTTCTCTTTCGGATGGTCGCCATTTTGTAGAAAACGGCGAGTAGATACTACTACGTTTATACCTATACTCTTTTATTTGAGAATAATTTGTTATTCAAGGGCTAGATAAAATTCTTTATAGGATTATTATGAACAAGGAAAATTCTTTTTTTATAATAAAAACCTTGATATTGGTTGTTGTTTATTAAAAAATAAAAAATAAAGGAAAATTCTCGATTCTTATTTTTCTGTTTATTTCGTTTGTAAGAATGTTATATGAATTTCTTTGTGCCATTCGATTTATCGAAGATCAAAGCAATTTTATTACTTAATCGAAAGACAAGAGATATGACAAGAGACGTGACAAGGGACGCCATTGTGAAACTGTCTTTCGATTCTTGAAAAATATCGATGCTTTGCTTTTCTTAAAAATTATCAGATTATTATATTATTTTTTATTTTATCGTATGCTTTTCGTAAATCACACAGCTTGAAAAATTGAAAGTTTATTATTTTTCTTCTCATTCGTTCTTTCTTTCTTTCTTTTCTATTTTTACTAACTTTTATCTTTGTTTGTTTGTTTGTTTCCTTTTTCTTTTTTTTTTTTTTTGGAATGATCGACCAGGCCAGCCGTTCAAGCCAATGTTTTCAATTTGCGTCACAGCGAGGATAAATAAGTACGATCTTGCGTATAATTGCAGACAATAGAAATACAGACTACTCCCTTTATGTGTTCATTAAAAATCGGAAGAACACCGTATGTTCCAACTATATAGGTATGATAATGCTGGTGAATTAATCTACAGTCACCCTACCTGTTTGTCCCGATGCATGACGCAATAGATGATATTACCATAATCGTATATTCAGTGACGCGTCGAATGCGGTAAGTACTGTTATATCTATCACGATTAATATCTATATCTCATATTTGTAATTAGAAATTGCATTCTGCTAATATTTAAATTGATCATATCATAAATAAAAGATAATCGTAGTTAAAACGATCATCTTCTACGGTAAGATAACTGCTAATGTGATTATTTGCATCTCTCTCGTTTTCTTTTTTTTTTTTTCTTAATAAACACAAAAATGAAAATAAGCGAATACGTGAACAATTTTTGTGACAAGAATTTTTTACGATTAATGCGATGAATGAAAGAACGAATGAGATGCAATTAACGGTGATAAAAAGATTCGATCGAATTAAATGAACGATTAGGACGTTTTAAAACTGTACAAATTCAATTTCTAATATTCACCTAATCAAAAGGGCTATGTATTTATTTCTAACTCTTTTCCGTTTACCTATTTACTCATTGTTATATTTATTTTCATATTTAATGAAAAACAAAAAAGAAAATAACATTAGCGTATTTATCTTTTTTACCTTTACATATTTATTTTCTATCACTGTTATATTTATTTTCGTATTTAATGAAAAAGAAAGAAAAATGACAGATTAGCATATGAACGTACAGGATTAAAAAAAATCCTTCGACGCATTGAATTCGTTGAATACAATATCTATCAAAATAAATCAATTTAATGTTTTCGTTAGTAATATTTAGGAAAATTTTACGATTGGTATATTTTACGTTCAACTTGGTAGACGTTTTCTTTTCTTTTCCTTTTTCTAAACGTATATGAATATATATGTATATATATATGTATATATATATATATATATATATATATATATTTGTTATAACGTAACATCGTCTGCATATTCTATTCTAGAGTATCTAGCGGCATGCGACATAACACCGCCGAAACTGGAAAGGCCGCCATTTTGATTTGGATCCTGCATCAAAGTAGAAGTTACCAAATGAGATTCCTTTATGTTTTCGTATTTTAATCAATATGATAATTAATCTACCTCGTTCTTCGAGGTATTTACAAAAAATTACAAATAGAAGAGATCTATCTTCGTGTGTTAACGAGCGTCAAGAAGTAAAAAAAGAAAAAAAAAATAAAAAGGAGAGAGAGAGAGAGAGAGAGAGAGAGAGAGAGAAATAAAACGAAATAGGAATAAAAAGAAAAAAGGAACGAGTAAATTGACGAAGCAAGGTTGTTACGTGAAGGAAAAAACAAAAAAAAAAAAAAGAAAGGAAAAAAAAAGATCACGTCCGATGCGCGTGGTGTCTTCGTTCGTTAGAAATACTTCGCACGGTCTGTACATTTTCTTTTCTTCTTTCCGTTCTTACTGGGAAAAAAAAAAGAGACACGAGAATATCTATCATTAGAGAAAGAGAGATGAGATATGATTTAGGAAGGTCGCTTTTCTGTCTTGTGAAAAAATGACGAATGACGAATAGAATGGTTCGTCATGCGGGTACGTAAGTAGAAGATTCCTTCAGAATAACAGAGAGAGAGAGAGAGAGCGAGCGAGAGAGAGAGAGAGAGAGAGAGAGAAAAAGTGTGTGAGAGAGAGAGAGAGAGAGAGAGAAACTCTTTTTACTCGGAGTTGAGTGCATTCGCGTATCTTAGCATCCGAAGTACGAGGCCTTCGTGTGCAAGTAACATCGTAGAGATCTCCGTCACGTGCGGCCGCTCGCTAATTCCGTGTACGTCGCGCTTGCGCCGTTAGATTGCCGCTCTCCTTCTTCTCTCTTTCTCTTTCTATTTCTCTTTCTATCTCTCTTTCTCTCTATCTCTCTCGCGACATGTTCGTTCGTCTCTTTTCTTTTCTTTTTTTTCTTTTTTTCTTTTTACGCTTTGATCCTCTTCCTTCCACGTTCCTCATATCGCACGATCTTGCTCTTTTTTTCGCATGTATACCATCGACTTCTAAGTCTACTCTTTTTACGTGGCCAACTATTAGCGATTCGAAATAAATCGAGTAAGAGGAAGAAGAAGAATAAGAAGAAGAGGAAGAAGAGGAAGAAGAGGAAGACGCTCGATAAAGATATTTCATTAAATCCTTTTACTGGATATCTCACAGATTTATAAACTATTCGAGGTATACGAGAAACGTCGAACGTCGAATTAAAAGTAACTCTTTAGATCTTAAATCCTTTATGATAAACGAATTTTCGGTTCTTGGTTTGCCAAGTTAAATAGAATGCATTAGTAACCGGCGAACAGTAGGAAGAGAAATATAAAACCGTATCGAGGGAACCAAAATGGCGTCGCGCTTAGAAAAAGGATAAGAGAAACGGTACCATTGTATCTAACTCTTCGTCGTAATCGATTAAATGGGGTAACCCTTTTATGTCCGACGGGGTGGGAATTGGAATGGGATGTTTTAGTACGATTTTACTTACTACTTATCTATGTGTAAAAAAAAAAAGGGAGAAGAAAAAAAATAAGGAAAAAAAGGAAAGAAAGAGAATAGAGGAAGAGGAAGAAGAAGAAGAAGAAGGAAAAAAACAGAAATACCTACTCTCGCGCGTGTCGAATCGAACTCACGTATTACATAGGTAGAGTACGTATATACATATATATGCTGCCAAGAATGATTTGAAAATCAAATACGTCTGGCGCGTTAACCTTCCTACGTTTACAGGTTCGTTCTTTATTCTTTAGAAACTACGTCAATAGGCCAATGATAAGATCGCGATATTCGATGAACGATAATACTGTTATCATGAAAACTTTCTACGGAAAAGGAAAAAGAAAGAAAAAAAAAAAGAAAAAAGAAAAAAAGAAAAAAAAAAAAGAAAAAGAGTACTTTATCTCTTATATTAATTCGTTGAATTGTATTCGTAGTTATTCGAATGCAAAATGCTCTTCCCTTATCTGTCTTTTCTATTTTTTTATCTCTTATCTATTTTCTTTTTCTCTCTCTTTCCCTTTTTCTTTTCTCTCTCTTTTTTCTTTTCCTTTTTTTTTTTTTTCTTCCTTTCTCATTTTCATTTTACTCATATTTAACAAAGTAAGATGGGCATAATACGTTAATGTTAATCGGTAACAAAGGCGATTCCCTTTTCGTTGTTCAAACGTAGTCATTAATTTGATCCCTGTTTTCATTCTTTACCGTCCAAAGCGAGATTTATTTTCTCTTAACAAGATCGTAAAATGGTCGAACGGCTATCAACCTAAAAGTACTTACTCACATACAATCAGTATTTAACTGTCTCGAGATAAAATGCTCTTTTCTCTCTCTCTCTCTCTCTCTCACTCTCTGTCTCTCTCTCTTTCTCTCTTCTCTTTTAATCGTTAATACATACGATCGAACGTGTTATTCGAGAAGGAAAGTTCATCGTACCAACAAACGAATCCTTCTTTCCACTCGTTCATTCTCTCTCTCTCTCTCTCTCTCTCGTTCTCTCTGTCTCTCTCTCGTTCTCTCTGTCTCTCTCTCTCTCTCGCTCTCTCTCTCTCTCTCTTGTTCTCTCTCGTTCTCTCTCTTTCTCTCTCTCTATCCGTCAGCCTTCGGCACCTTACATTACGTACGCGAAACGAATGAGAAATTCGCAAGTGTTCCTAAGGCTCCCTCAAAAATAAAATCTCATCTACCGTCTTGGTTAAAAGTTATTTCCTTTGTAACGTATCGTATACAACCCAAAGCCTAGAAGGTTACCAATAAAAGGCCGGTACGGCCGGTTTAATTACACCGAACCGTTATGCCGACTAGAAGGTTCTCCCCACTACGGTAATCGACCTTCCAATCCTGACACTCTCTGGGTGTACTTTAAGAGCTGCTGTCCTCCTCCCCTCTCAACCCCACGATCGGCCCCCCCTTCCTCTCTTCTACCATAATTCCCCGCTGACTTTCCCCCTTGGTGGCGGTCCCTAAGAAAAATATCCTGCGTGTGCTGCGTGTGGCGGCTGTTTCTTTCTTCGGGTGTGTCTGTTCTGCATTAGTGTCTGTTGAATGTCTCTCTCTCTCTCTCTCTCTCTCTCTCTCTCTCTCTGCCTGCCTCTCTCTCCCTTTCTTTCTTTCTCTTTCTCGTTCTCTCCTTCTCTCTGTGTGTGTGTGTGTGCGTGCGTGCACGCGCGCTGACTTGTGTACATGTTTGTGTGCACAAAGTTCCCCTCTTCGCCCTTGCAACACACATATACACATGTATACACGGATAGATTCAGACGTAATACAAATACATAGAAACGAACGATCGTGCGGGCCACCTCCGTAGCGGTTACTTTCTCTCTCTCTCTCTCTCTCTTTCTTTCTTTCTCTTTCTCTTTCTCTATCTCTCTCCCTTTATCTTTTTCTCTTGCATACTTTGGAAGAAACCCTCGAAGGGCTATCCCCACTCAACGGCAACAGCACGAACGGACGTGGCACGCATAACGAAAGGGCGAGCGAATGAAGGAAGGGCAGCTCGGCTCGTTTCTCGTCTTTGCCAGGCCTCTTCTTCTTCTTCTTCTTCTTCCTCTTCTTCTTTCTTTCGGACTCTCTCCTTCTTGATGTTCTTAATGTTCTGCCGACGGACATTCTCTTTCTCCCTCTTTCTCTCTCTCTCTCTTTCTCTCTCGTATCTCTTTGTCTATTCTAAGCTCACCTCATTTCTCTCTCCCTCCCTCCCTCCCTCCCTCTCTCTCTCTCTTTCTCTTTCTTCATTCTCTTCATTCTCTCATTCTCTCATTCTCTCTCGGCACTCGTGTCGCCGAGGGAGCTCGGTTGTAGGTGACGCGTGGGCGGCCCTATTGGCCGCGCGAGAGATACTCGCGGTGGTGGGCCTGCGCTGGGAGATCGGTCGATATACGCCGCTTTTGAGAAAGCTTCCACGTGTTCCGGCCGCTCCACGAGCCGACAACGTGGGCGTATCGAGCCGAAAAACGGTCTCTGTCTCTGCATCCGTCTTTCTCTCTCTCTCTCTCTCTCTCTCTCTCTCTTCCTCTCTCTTCCTCTCTCTCTCTCTCTCTCTCTCTCTCTTTTTCTCTTAAGAGAATTTGCAAAATATCCGTAAATACATGCGATTGTTATCAACATTTCACCTACGTTTCTAATATATATTGTCCTTATGGTTACTATGTCAACGTAATAATAAATATAAATGACAAATATAAATCTATCTATCTACCTATCTATATATCTATCCATCTATCTGTTTATTTATCTATCTACCCACACCTATTTATCCACATAAATATCTTTCCATTTCTCTTTGTTCGATCCTAACGTCTTCTCTTCTCACGATCTTGCGAAAAATCGGCCCGACGGAAGAACCGGGCGTGCTTCTCCGCGTAGGTATCGGGGGAACTCTATACATGGGTGCATTATTCATTGTCCGGCAGTAGGCTCGCGAGGGTGCGAATCGTACCGTGTGCGTACTCTTAGCGGAAGAGAGAGAGAGAGAGAGAGAGAGAGAGAGAGAGAGAGAGAATGCGAGCGCGCGCGCGCGCGCGTATGTCTGTGTGTGGGTGGCGGGCGAGCGCGCCGCGTAAATACGAAGGGAGCGTGCTGGTCATGGTGGGCCGAAGGGGTGCGCCTCTGATATTACCGCTGCTGTCGCAAGAGAGATAGAGAATGATGAAGAGGGTAAGAGGAAGGAAAGATTCTGCCTCTCTCTCTCTCTCTCTCTCTTTCTCACTCTCTTTTTCTCTCTTTTATTCTTCTTCGATGTACGGTAACAGAATGATAGAGGGAGAATGAGAGAGGTAGTGGAAGAAGGGAAAAAGGGAGTAAAATGATGAAAAAGGGGAGAAAGAGAAAGAAGGGTGGAGGAAGAAGAAATGGTTTACCACGGGTATCGAAGAAGTATTCACACGATGCGAATAGCCAGGAGCCCTTCGCCCGGTTGAGGGTACCCAGTTCATTCCACGAAGCGACATGAGGTTCCTTCGCATCGTGTGACCTTACCTTGCCTCGGGCTAGTTTACCCCTCTTTACTTCGGACACGGACTCAACGCACTTCCCCGGGGGAGGATGCAGCCAATCAGCGATCGAGTTTCCGTGGCCCGCTGCCGCAGGCTCGCTCCTCGTTTCCCGCGCCTAATGTACCTTCGTGAAGGTAGGCGAGCCTTTTCTACCTCGTACCTTTTCTTCTTCGTCTTCTCTTCTTCTCTCTATCTCATTCTCATTCTCTTTCTCTTTCTCTTTCTTTCACTCTTCGCTTTCTTTGCCTGCGACGAAGGCCTAACGAAGGTCATCTCATGAAAAAGTGGGGGAGAGAGAGAGAGAGAGAGAGAGAGAGAGAGAGAGAGAGTGAGAAAGAGAGAGGGAGAGAAAGTGAGAGAAGGAGAAAGAGAGAGAGAAAGGGAGAGAGAGAAAGAGAAGCAACGTGGTGATCTCTCTAATCATGGTGCACGACCCTCTCTGCCGATGACGTCGATCCTAACATCGTCAGAGAGGGTTATCCGTTCGATGCCCTTCGAATCTTCTCTTCTCCCTCTGTCTCTCTTTTTCTCTTTCTCTCTCTCTCTCTCTCTCTCTCTCTCTCTCTTTCTGTCTTAATCTTTTTCTTTCTAATATCGTTCAAATGTTATTATTCTCGCAACATTCGTATGGTGATTAATCAGTGAATTTTTTTTATATATAGCTACATATAGATACATGTTAATTTATATGTATGTGCATATATATATATATTATTAAAAATAAACGTATTGTCAATATTAGATTTGAAGCGAAAAATGAGTATTAAAAGAAAACGGGGAGGGGGGTGGGTGATGGCAATGGGGGGTTCGAAAATAAAATGTTTTCGATTCTAAACTTCCGTTTAATGTTTCTCCATAAATCCCGTAAAATATTTTCTCTTTATGCAGTTAAATTTAAGTAGATAAAAATTAATTTATTACACGTCTCATTCTTTTGTCGTATTCTTTTACTTTTTTCAATTTACCATTTCTACTCTGAAATTTTCTAAAAAAATAAATATCTGAAAGGGACATTCACTCTTTTAGAAAATAATTTCTAGGCGTATCTAAATAGGTATATAAAATTATACAGCCTGTATTCTTATTGGTCTACAATATGTCCTCGGTTATCCGTGTGAATTTTCTAGTCCTCTTCTTTCGCTTTTACCGTCACAATGGTCGACGATCTTCGACGCGCCATTTACCTAAAGGGAAATAGAAGTTCCGAAGAGGTAGAGAAACTTTCCAAGGAAATGATAAATGATATGTGTGTGTGTGTATGTGTGTGTGTGTTGGTATATATTTGTTTTTTATTTAGTTTTTATTTTTATACCCATTAGATTACACGAGTGTATTTATTTCTAGAGAAAGAGAGAGAGAGAGAGAGGAAAAGGGAGAAAGAGAGAGAGAGAGAGAGAGGAAGAGAGAGAGAGAGTAAATCGTTTTTTCCTGTTAAAAGAGAATATACGCGACACTTTAATACAATTCCGAAGAAACTCGGTTTCCGTTTCTTCATTCTACCTTTCTACCTTTTATCGTCGTTAAATTCTCTAATTATCTATAAACGTCTTTTAAAAGATGGACAGATACGTTTTCTTCAAGTCAAGATTTCCTTTCCCGTAAGGAGTCCGGAGAACCGGTTTATACAGGTTCGACTACTCTTTTTCTTTAAAAAAAAAAAAAAAAAAAAAAAAAAAAAAAAAAAAAAAAAAAGAAGAAGAAGAAAAAAGGAAAAAAAAACACTTTTCACAGGACAATCTGATTTTCATTAATCGAAATGAAATTTCAACGATCGTTATATCCGTGATTTAACCTTTAAGTTGTCACGAAGGGAGGAAAGATAGAAAACTGGAACGCTTAACGGTTCTCTAAACGGCACGCGAAAGGGATCTCACAGATCAAACTTAGAAAACATTCTAATCGATACGGAGATCATTCGAAGAATTGTAATTGGAATTGTTATTTCAAATTCTGCTAATTTATTCATACTACGAATGCTCTTACGAGATCGCGACCTAATTTAATTTTGTATTAATAGTCAACGTTTGGCAATTTGGCCACTGGCCAATTTCTATTTCTCGGTAAATTTCGGAAATGGTAAATGCGAATTTTAATAAGTCGAGCGACGAAACGAGGGTTCTTACTTTTTCTTTTTTTTTTTGTTCTTTTTTTCTTGTCTTTTTTTTTTTTTCTTCTTTTCGATAGGCGGCCCTTCGCGGCCCATTATGGATCTCATGACGGAACCGCGATCTCGCGAATTACTTTGTTTCATTTTATTTTATTTTTTTATTTTTTTTTTTGATTCTTTTTATTCCTTTTATTCCTTTTTATTCCTCGACGTTTAGCTTTATTAATTAGACGTGCGTGATCATGACATTCGAGATCGGATAAGACAATATCACTTGGATCTGCTCGGGAAATCTTTTTGATTCAATCAACGACACGAGTACATAAATTTACGGATTATAAATATTACCGACTATTTGTACGTGGATATATATATATATATATATATATATATATATATATATATGTCTTAACAAATAAGTTAATGACTATTTTAACGAATTAATCGACATGAAATATTTATATTCATTATTATACAACAACTACGATCATTAACATTAGACTACACGATTTTCATAGATCCTTCTGCGGATATATCAATCTATCATAATGCTTTATTATAATATTATTCAACAAATTATTATTCGTTATCTTGAAAGAAATTTTCCAAAGAAATACATATATATATATATTTATATATATATATATATATATATATATATATATATATATATATATATATATATAGATAAATATTTTATAAATATATTATCAATTTATTACATAGGTATGTATGTACGTATTGATAAATATATATGTTCATACGTGTATATTTTATCGTTTTAAATTATAGTTAATCTTTCATTATATTGAAATATGTGCGTTAATGATTAGAGATAGAAACTTCCGCCATATTGGAACTATTCGTTATCCTCAAAGATTTCTCATTGCACAAGTAAAAGCTTCTATACGTTTTCAAACTACGTTTCACAATCGTAGTAACAATAAATTTTAGCGAAACTTTGTTTTGTTAATAACGAAGGTATCGAATCGATAACGATAAAGAAATTTCTCGTTATCTATAATATTCATGTTGTAAAATGTACACCTTGTATAATATGGATTGATTATGATGCATGGATTAAGGTAATATGACGCAAAAATTCTGACTTGTATTTTTTTTCTGTATAAGATGATAAACAAAAAGGGACTCGTATAACAAAGTAAATAAAGGTGTTTTCATTTTGACGTGATCGTCTTAAACATTTTCATTGTATCGAATACGATCGAATTATTATACATATGTATATTTGATAATGACCTTCGCAAAATGTCAATGATCGCATTGAAAATATTTAAGAGACAAATATTTTGAATAAATTTAAACACAAATGAAATATTATTAAACACACAATTTATTCCCATTTAATAATCATGATGTTATAACAAATTCTTTTATCAGTCGCAATACTCGCGATAGAGAAAAATTCGTGGATGGTGTAAAAGAAAAAAAAAAAAAAAGAAAAAGAAAAAAAAGAAAAAAAAAGAAAAAAAAAGAAAAAAAAAGTACATTTTCTTTTTTCTTCTTTTATTTTTTCTTTCTTCTTTTTCTTTTTTTTTTTTTTTCTTGTTTTCTTTTTTAATCTAATATATCCTCATACATTTTATAATTACATTTCCAAATAGTACGATACATAATCCATATTTTAATATAAACCTATGCGACTCGTATAACACGGATTCTTCTCTTATAACACGGAAACGATACACCTCGTATATGTACGAGTATCTAATTTAAATATAATATTAAAAAATGTTTAGGTCCTTTTAGTTTTATAACGAGACTTGCATTAAAAGCAAAATAATTCACCGAATAATCTGTACGCGACATTATTAATTATTTTTCCCATTAATTAATATCGATCGTAATTAGATATAACGAACATGTAATTGATACATTTTCGACGATCATATCGGATTATATGTTATATAAATAATTTTCGAAATTATAAACATACATGTTTTAAATAGGAACAGACACAGATATTGACATCGAGCGATCGATCTTTTAAAATCGTCGTTATACGTTATATACATATATATGTACATACATACATACATACATACATACATACATACATACATACATACATACATACATACATACATATGTACTGTATATCATTTTAGTAATTACGATAAGATGGATGTTATTATACGTAATATTAACCTACGTAACTTTGACGTAGATT
>NC_140831.1:2800000-2802500 GCF_050613455.1 Vespa mandarinia
CCTTCAACTTAAGGAGATCCTCTCTCGGTGTAGTAGTGATTTCCGCGATTACACGTTTGTTTCGCCGTTTCCTTCGCTTTCGATGCTCCAACCTCGCTAATTCCTTTGTCCTTGAACTCTCTGTAACATGATTGCTTTGCTGCATCGTGACCGACGAGATACCAACGGGATCAGGCGCTCTCATCACGGGAGTGACTTCGCAACGGGGTTTCTTTGATTTCGTCTCTTTTCCTTGCTCTTTCGTAGTTTCCAATGTACGAGGAGCTTCCGTCCTACTTCCGAACGTCCGCCGAGATTCCGCATCGTTATCTTGAACAGGCTTTGGACTTGGTGGTGGCGTTGGCGGTCTTTGAATATTTTCAATGGTAGGACCGTCCTTGTTGTTATCCTTCTTACATGGGCTAGATTTCGAAGTAGATGCCGATTCTTCCTTTCGAGGAACGATACGATAAAATAGCTTCAACGGTGCTTCCTGTAACATAAAGAAAAAAAGAACCTCCCTTTTTGCTAAATTCTATTAAGAACATCAATGACTTACGCGCGATTATGATCAATCGTGATCGCGCGATAATGATCGTCGTCGTGATTATTCACCTTCTTCCATCCGAAGATACAGGCCAAGTCCAACAACGTCCAAGACATTTTTAAAACGTCTGGCTTTCGGCGACCGCGAGGATCTCCGTTGTAATCCTCGCACGTCATCTCTATTCTGTTAGCCATGTTAACTCCGGAATTCGTCTCTTCCCAACCTCTTTTCAGGGTCAACAAACGTACGAGATGACGAACCGTCACAGCAGCCGGACACTTGAGATATCTCGTGGTAGGTTCCCGAACAGTAGACTCCTCGTTATCCTTCTTCTCTATTCCCAAAGGTAATGATTTTTCTCCTTGCGTCTCTTCGTTCTTCGTGTCCGTTAATTCGCGAAGGCTCAGACTCACGAAATCGTCCAACGTTAATTCCAATGCCCCGAATGGCGACGGTAATGGCGGACATTGCGGATTTACCAAACGGAAGTGTCGCCTGCGTTCGAGTTCCGAACGAAAAAGACCCGGAACCACGAGATAGACCAACCTTTGGAGTCGAGGATCCGGTAAAAGTGGCGGCGATGCCGACACGTTGCATACTGGGCACAATCGAGCGCCGCTACTCAGACGTCTCACTATGCAGCCTCTGCAAACTAAATTGCGCCCACGTATCCTATTTAACATTTTCTTCGTTCCTATTATTCGCTAACATTTAAATCTAATAGATTTTAACATTTATTTGGTTTAATCGATAATAGCTTTGAAAAGAAACCATTTGGAATTCTATCGTTTTTATCGTTTTCTTAAGTTTTCCTTTTTTCTTTTTTTTCCCCTCTCTTTCTTTCTTTCTTTCTTTCTTTCTTTCTTTTTTTTTCTATCCCGGAACACAAGCAAAAAATGCGACCAAGTTGATCTTCATTTCGTTCGCTTGTAATTTTTCACGAATCATCGAGAAATGTTTGCATCGAATTGTAATTCGAAATTAATAGAAATTGAACGAATATATTGTATTTTCTTTTTTCACTAGCCAACAACGAGATAAACATTTATAGATCAAGAGATGCCAAATCATATAGAATTATTTGCGATTTAATCGTTTTCCGATCTTAAGTTCGTGCACGCCCACAAAATCTACCGCGAATACAATCGTCGTCAGACGAATCTCTGCCCACACAGGTCTTCGCGAATATATATGTATGACGCGATTCTTTGAGAAATGAAAATACGAAAGTGAAAAGAGACGTTTCTCGAAAAGTTATTCCTCGAGGTTAGAAAGAAAGAGAGAGAGAGAGAGAGAGAGAGAGAGAGAGAGAGAGAGAGAGAGACGACTTCGACAGCTTAAATAATTGAAACGTAGGGCAGACGAGAAATATTGATCGAGAACGCGACAAAATCCTCTTGGAGGATGCGTCCAATGAAAACTATATAAACTTTTTGTGATTAAACGATTGCACGATATAAAGGTTAAACAGAGTTAATGATTTCGTAAAGGGTGCTTTTCCCTTTCTTTTCTTTTTTTTTTCTTTTTCTTTCGCTTATTTTTTCTAATTTTCTAATTTTACTTTTCTTGGTATCATTCGTTTCTCTTTTTCGTTTTTCTTTTTCCATTTTTCGTGTTCTTTTTTTTGTTTTTTTTTTCTTTTTTTTTTTTGTTTTTAATATACTAACAGGAATGCAAACATTCCGTGAGGGTCGTGGCGTCAATCAGATAGCCCCTGCAGAGGGGACAGACGATATGTTCGTTCAAGTCTTTCACCAGCGGCTTCTCCTTCTCGCAGGTCTCCATGCTGTTACTTAAATCTGAAACAAGCGTATCAATTGATCCGTTAATCACATCTATCGTATCAAACAACAATTTCAAGAACAATAACGAGATTCAGGAAGGATCTATATCGATCTTTTTCACCTATCAATCGAATTATATTCGTCAGTGATCATGATTATATCATTTCTTTTCTTGTTTGTTTATTTGTTT
>NC_140831.1:2810000-2830000 GCF_050613455.1 Vespa mandarinia
ATCTAGATATTAGATTTCTATAACGTTCAAAAGTCGATTTTTAAAAGGTAAATTATGGTTTAATGTTAAAACGCTTACTCATTGCCGATCTGTCCGTTCTCAAGATCTTAAACTGAATTCTATCGGGTAACGTAAAATTATATGATAACGATGTTACTGCGAAAACTCATTTTCAAAACATCTGTCAATTCTTGTTAGAAAATCTACAGTGCTAAACACTTCCATAGTTATTATGGCTTCCTATGTTTCTCCCTATGTACCCCCTCTTGCATAGAATAGAACAATTCAGATTATTAAATTCCACGCATAACCATCCCCAAGAGAATTCGTAACGGTACGAACTTATTATCCTTCTAATACTCTTCGTCGGACGCCATTGGAAACTTAAATTCAGTTCAAATGTCACATTTGTAAAGGTACAGACAAGATTACCTCTTATTCTTCTTAAACGTCATATCATCCTAATCACAATGATAAAAGAACGTATACAACTGTTCCATCGGGTTAATATTACAATCCATTTGAATAAATATTTAACATGGCAACAACGCGAAAAGAGAGATTGGAATTGGAGCGACATCGCCATATTTGGTATAGACTTAGCTGTTTTGTATAAATAGTAATTACTTTTTAATCGGTTATATATCGGAATTTACGCATTTGGATAAAGCGTTTGTAATTAGTAATCGAGAAATGTCCATGGAATATAAGTATCATGAGTACGGGTTTCAAAGAGTCGTGAGGGACAACGAATGGATGATACGGTTCTCGTCGAACGAGCTAGCATGGTACATCCGTATTTATGTATGTATGTATACATGTAAGAGCGTATCCGCTCGCGCTCATGCTCGTGCAAATCCGTGTGTGTATGTGTGTATGTATTTGTGTGTCTGTGTGTGTGTATGCGTAAGAGTATAGAAACGATGATGTGAGCGGGGCGGATTGGGGGCCGTAGGAGGGAGAGGCAGTAAAGGAAGAACGAACCGATCGATCGGCGACGACGCGATAGAATAGTTCGCTACGAGCAGGAAAGGGACGGCCGTGGAACGAGGTAATCCGTTTAGGTATCTTTATAACCGGGCATTCACGACACCACACGTTCGATCGTTGTTTTCAAATGGGGGTGGGGGCGTGTCGCTTATGGGCGTAGCCGAAAACCGGCAAAATGGTGGTAAGCCCCGTCCACTTGACACGCCCATCGTGTAAAGCGCAATTGCGGCTCCGCCGCCAGGCTACGCGCGCATCAGCCGCGCTTGCCTTTCTTCGCCGCCTCCCTGTGTTGTCTTACGTTCGGTGACCTCGAATCTCTCTTACGACTGATTGACATCAGATCTTATAATACATACTATCCTATCGTAATAATCGGACGCAACTAAGTTTTTTCTTTTTTTTTGGAGATATTTTTCTTTCTACGAAACATAAACGAAACGTAATTATTTACGTACTGTACTGTACTGTACTGTGCTTACATTATTATTAAGAGAAAACAGAAATCTGTTGTTTTATAGGTTATGCGAAAGATCAAACGTATGTAAATATTTATCGATGTATATATGTATGTACGTATATATTGGATCGACATATCGGAATTATATGATATTGATTATTTTTAAGGATTTCTTCTCTCTTATGTAATTTCTTTTAAAGATTTACTTACTCGCGAATATATATATCTATATATCTATATATAATTATCAGATGCATACATTGCGCATGCAATGGTTGCATTGCAAAAGGTGCATTAGTTGTTTTAGGATTAAAGTGAAATACTAGGGAATATTAGATATATCGAAAAAATGGCGTCTTCATTCTTATCGAAGGTTTTAGTCATTCGTTCACATTCGAAGATAATGTTTATATTTTTATACATAAAAAGTTATTCCATAATCTTGTTCGCGTTGATATGAAATAGTAAATTACGTTTATAGAGCTTCGTTATTCGGTTGATAGACATACTCTAGATTAGCGTAACAGATCGGAAACTAAGGTTAATGTTCTTTTTGTTGTTCTTTTTTTTTATATGAGAATTATTGGTACTTCGGTATTGTTATTATATTTAAATAATGCAACAATTTATGTATATATACATACATATATACAGATATAAAGAAACTCAAGATAAAAATGTACAATAATGTACATCTATGTACATGGTTATGTAACATTGTTATTTATATATAAATAACACACACACACACACACACACACACACGCATATATATATTTAAATAAACAAATGTTAAAACATCTATAAGTTATTCTAAATGTTAAATGCACAAACATGCACAAAAATTGATCCAAATGTATGGTCAAATAAATAAGTACACGTGTTGACCAAATGGCAAATGCATGGTCTTTGCAGTAGTCGAGAAATCCTTAGACTGACTGAGTCATTAGAAAGGTCTTAGAAAAAATAAGAGTCGTTGAAGAACAATAATGACATATATATATATATATATATATATATATATATATATATACATATATATACATACATACATCTTGAAAACATTTTTTGCATATCAATCTACAAAATATATCCCTTTCGATTTATATACTACATATTTGAACGTTTAAATTCAATAATTCATTGATTCTACTTACGTGATATCCTAATACTTCGCGTGAGATCTTCGATAATTACATGTCGTTTCTTCTAACAAAGAACATTTCAGAACTTAGAACGTTTCTTTACTCGATTAGAATTAAAGAATATATGATAATGATTACGCATTTTATTACTCGATCGATGTTAACCGATTTTCTTACAGACATTTTCACGGTTCTAATGATTCGTTCGTAATGATAATGCTAAATCATTGAGTATCGTCATTGAAATTAATTAATGTTATCGTGAGATTGTTAAAAACATTCTCAGATAAATGCTATGTAAACGATTAATGGAAATAATCTGTATTTTAAGCCGAGTCAGGCTAAGAGGACCGCCATGTTGTTCTCATTGCCGAGAGTTCTCGAGAATAGCCGAAGTTGGTCGATTACGTCGACGCCTACGAATACAATATGGGGTCTTTTGCGATATGTTAGACAGACGTGCTTACACATACGTAAAGTACGTTCACGTATACAAGCATACATAGATCCTTATATATACACACACGTACACGCGTATACGTAGGTACGTACGTATATATGTGTGTGTGTATATATATATATGTATTTCAAAGTAAACAAAGATAGATGATACGGAAAAATATTATAGCCGTATGTATTTTTTCTCATCTATATACATATACATACATACACACACATATGCAGGAAATGTATATATGTAGTTACTTACGTGTAGGTAAAAAAAAATCGTCTCAAAGAATTCAAGATAGTCACGATTGTCCAGATTACTCGCAAAAACAATTTTATTGACTGTAACGATAATGATAAAGTATTTATATACCTAGAAACGATGACACCATATCGTGGATTAAATATTTAATTTGAAACGCAATTGAACGAGTACGATATTTATTTTACTTATACTTCAAAATCGCAATCCTTTAGACGTATCCAATCGATCGAAACAAATTCGTGAACGAGTTATAATATTTATATGAAATATATTTAGCTGTTAATATCGTCGTAATATTTTATGAGACAATAAATCTTTCTAAGAACTTTCTTAGTAAATTTTCTAGATACTTTTTTAGTTTATTCAACTATTGACAAACATTGACAAGGTTATAACGAGGTTTAAATTTATACTTCGTTAAATGTTAAATTATTTATCTATTCGTATTTTTAATGAAAAAATATTGTGTATATATTTATGTGCAAAACACACATATACACAGAGAAAGAGAGAGAGAGAGAGAGAGAGAGAAAGAAAGAAAGAGAGAGAGAGAGAGAATGAGAGAGAAAGAGAGAGAGAGAGAAAGAGAGAGAAAGAGAGAGAAAGAGAGAGGTAGAGATAGAGAAAGAGAGACAGATCAAAAGATCAAATATATTTCATATTATATATTAATGAATATGAGAATTTTAACTAAGATTTATAAGATGGAGTAAACATGACATTGATATATACATATATATATATTTTTTTTTCTCTCAAAGATTTATTGAAAATAAATAAATTTCTTATTTGACATATTTATATATTTAAACACGAGTTAATCTTAAAAAGATAAGTAGAATAGTTGGTAATAAAAAAAAAAAAAAAGAAAAAAAAAATAACAATTTTATTTCATTTAATATTCTCATATTTTACAAGTTATTAATATATCTAATTAAATTAAATTAATTACAAGGGATAATTTAATAATACATCCTGTCGGGCCAGTTCCAACAACATAGGATCGTCAAAGAATTTATTGATTGAGACATCCTCGGATAGACCTTTACGTCTACGCGTTTTCAACATAAATTCTCTGGCTAAATGCGTCGCCGGTTGTGGTTCCAATGGTCTAATGGTAATGGTTTTGTCAAGTGGATCACCAGGAACGATTTGCCAGTGATGAAAGACCGACAAACAAAATGCTTGACCTTGCGTATGCGTTCGTAGATCAGTTTCGAAACCGAAACTATCGATGGCCGGTATAAAAGCTTTGATAGTATATAATGGACTTCCTGGAACAGGCGCATCCTGAGTGACATGACCACGACGTTTAGCTAAAACGGTATAAACAGCTGACACGCAATCAGCCGGTGCTTGAACTTCAACGAAGAAATATGGCTCCATTAATCTCGGGGTGGCCATTAAAAAGGCCGAATAAGCGACTCTCCTTGCGGTAGGAATGATTTGACCACCTAAATATAAAGATAAAAAAGAAGCAAAAAAAAAAAAAAAAACAAAAAAAGATATATCAATCTTAACAATTATCGTTAATTATTAAGATACGTACCACCTCTATGTAATGGTTCTTGTGCTATTACAGCATCGAGTATTTTGAATTTAACATTTCGAATGGGTTCTTCACAAAGTGGCCCTTCACGCGTACCCCATTGAAAACCTTGAATAATGGCGTCACGAGCACTGCTCAACAATGTTTTATCGACTTCGGACGGTAGAGTATCGTCCACCAAAATATTAGGACCCGTTGTGTCTGGTCCAAAGGCCCATATACTTCGTGCGGCCAATAAGTCCCAGTCGTATTTAGTTTGGAAAAATTCACCTAATTTTTTTCTAACGTAAAAAATAAAAAACTATTCATAGGATAATGTTCTCAATCGACTATATCAATTCTATTATAAATACGACTTACTTGTTCCATGTGATTTTTACATGTTCAGCTTCAATATCTTCCGCAAGACCACGTTCAAGCGGTTCTGCAATCATCGTCAGTTTATTTCTTTTATTCGGTGTTTCGGCGAAACATTTGAGAGAACTGGTTTCTACTACTGTTTCAGCGAAAGCAACCACAGGATCTGCGACCTTGATATCTATCTCAGAATACATACGACGTAGATCGTGCATTGCACAATCAAGATATAATTCCCCAGTACCCAATACAACATGTTCTCCACTTTCCTCTACTCGCGTACCCAATAACGGATAACTTTTATTAACTTTTCTCAAACCGTCTAACATCTTAGGTAATTCCGACGGATTGACCGGTTCAACGGCAATTTTGATAACACTTTGCGTATTAAATTTTAACGGACGGAAGATATGTAAATCGTCCGTATTGTTAAGATCGGTAATTGTGCTGGTTTTTACGATTGGCCTGTCAATTCCTTCAATAAGTACCCAATTGCCTGCTGGTACACGACTCAATTCAATCGAATAACGTGCTTCGCTTATCCATAATCGACCAACTGTAAGCACGCGCGAATCTTCTTCATCCGTTCGCGAATATGCTTCACCTAAGACACGTACACGTTGTCCTGCTTCAAGTGTTCCCGACATTACCCTTCCCAAAACGACGAACAACGTGCAATCCTCGGTTGGATACATTTTTGTACTATGAATCATTAATCTTCCCTAAAAACGAAAAATATTAATCAGTAATAAAAGATATAATAAATATGTTCGTAGATTTTTATTAGATAAAAATAATTACCTCAGGATCACAATTGACCATATCTTGTGCAAGAGGAGAATCTATAGGACCAGTATATACGTGTTGAACTTTTATAGGTGCGTGTGCCTGCGGACTAGGAACATGCATAACGCACATATCGACTAGACCACACATATCTCCTAAGAAACGTGTACAAACCAAACGCAATAATGGTCTAATATTCATTTTCATTTCTTCCGACGTCAATCTAATTCCTAGTTCGCTTAAAACTACAATCGAATGTTTTAATCAATAGAATTGTATGTAGTAATACTTTACTTGTACTTTGTTCATAGAGAAATATACTAACCGTCTGGCAAAGTTGTATCTACATCTCCAACAACTTGTGCAAATATTTTGTAAAGAGGTTCCAATATGAATTCTATAAAACTACGTTGTGCCGTATTGTGCGGCGGTTTTTTCGTAAACTTTCGTGTTTTCGAGTTGAAATATATATCACCCCATAATCTCTTTGAAAATTCATTAGTATTAAGAGTTGGATAACTCTTTGCGTATAACGCGGCAAAAGATTTAAGTGTAAAACAGACATTATATTCGGAACTGGCGAAACAGACATTTCCAATTGCTGGTGAAACAAAGGCCGGATTTTCTGAATCCGAATATAATGCTATTAAACCATTGATCTCTTCAATGATATGTCGTAATTTATAATACGCATCCAAAGGTGGTAACTTCAATTCCAAAACAAGACGATCTATTTTGTTAATGCATACTGTTAATACTAACTTTTCTTGAAGTGCATGCTTTAATAGACGTTCCGTATTTAACATTACACCCTCTGCTGCATCCACGATAAGTATTGCGCCATCTGACAAACGAATAGCGGCTGTTGCTTCGTCCGAAAAATTCACGTGACCCGGAGTATCAAATATATTTAACAAATATGATTTTGATTTTACATCTTGTAACAGTAAAGTTACAGGTGTCGCTTTTGTGGATACTCCACGTTGTTGCTCCGTGAACAAAGTATCCGTATACCTGGATTAATAGAATTTTAATAAAAAATTACAAATAATTATTATCTTATATATGTTACATTACCTCAGAGCTTTTTCATCGGTTACACTGTGTATGTAAGGATGCGTTTGTCGTATTAGACAATCCACCAAAGTGGTCTTTCCATGATGTAAATGTCCAAGTAATACAACGTTCCTAATTAAATGAGGTGCATCCATCATGTCGGCTAAAAATTCAATGCTATAAGTTGTCTCTGGAAGTTGTTGCTGTTTTATTTGAAATTTAGGTTTTCTAGTAGGTTCTATCAAGGGCTTGTCCAATGGTTGTGCATCCTCTTCTTGTACAAGAGTTTCGACCTATTAAATAAAAAGCCATATAGAAAACTATAATGTTTCTAATTCATTATATTTAAAATTAATATTATAATTACCTCAGGACCGTAAACTTCTAGCGCACTAGGATAATATCTTTTGTCTTCGTGTAAAACAACTGCTGTAGATGAACCTTGCTCCGTATTATCTCTAGATTCATCTTTATCATCCTCCATCTCCTCGTCAGAACGTTCTCTATCTTCTGCATCATCTCCAACATTTCCATATTCTGCTTCATCTTCACTTTCGGATGCTAAGTCTGGCCCGATATAATTACCAAATTCATCATAAAGATCAGCATCCATGATAATATCTTATTTGCATAAAGTAATATCACCTCTCAAAACTATCGTAACTAAAAGGAAAATAGGATAATGTTATAATTTCGTTGAAAAAATTTTCTAAAACGTTCTCGAGTGTTTATATTAATACAACTTTGAAGGTTAGGATTTTCGTTACTAATTTCTGTTATTCTTTGATAACATAAAATTATGAAATATGTAAATTTGTCATTTACAATAGAATTATGTATATCAATATTTTACATTTAATTCTGCATATTTCTATAAAAATACAAAAAGTGTGAAATATATAGATACACTGAAAGATACCGCAACGTTTAACGTAACCTCTCAATATTAAAAGAAAGACGCTACAATGTTACCAATCATTGAAAAAATCACAAGAATTTAATGATGAATGAATTTCCTGATAGTAAATTTAATGTTTACGATTGGTTCTTAAGTTTGAAATAATAAGGAATTTGTTTTTATATTTTAAGAATAAACAAAGTTTTCTTTGCGAATTTAATTTATTATATTAAAAAAAAAGTAAGGTTATATTTTAAATTTCGACGATGAATAATACTGATTGGTTGAAGAATTGAAAAAATTATGGATCAAAAGTAGATGTTAAGTACAAAAGGAAGTATCAGTGAAACCACAGCTAATTGATAAGCTCGATTTAACATATTTTGCGTTACATAGTTTGCTCTATCTTTCTTTCTAAACGTGAAAACTTATAAATTAATACTTTCGATAATTTTATAATTATTTAAATAATCCTTAATGTACATGGAATAGAATCAATTAATATTTAAACAATAGTACATTCATTTAAACATTACAAAGATTGTAATGTCCGAGAAATTTATAATTATCTTAATTTAAAATTTCAACCTAATTTACACCTAAAAATTTTTATCTCAGGGTAATTGGCCTTGTACAATATTTATTATTCTTTATGTATTTGTCGTGAATCAATTTCATATCGATATCGTATTTAGCACGGATCACTGCAAAGTGATCACTATTATTAAAAAGAAAAAAAAAAACATATGAGAGATAGAAATGTGTAAATTTATAGTCTACCAACATTATTTACTTTAACCTATACGAAACCGATTGTTATTACGCGTGAGAAAATAAGTTTATACATTGATACGATAAACGCATGATGGGAACAACATATCTTGTTTGCGTTTGTAGTTCATATTTTGTCCACAGTAGTCGCTGAAGTCACACGCGCTTCGTACGAAAGGTTATGAACATAAATGCTTTTGATTATTGTTCAACGTTGGTACAACTGAATTTAGTTCTTAATCGGTGATCACTGATAAACTGTTTTGTCAAATGCAGTTGGTACGGTCGATTCTATATGGTTTGTAAAAAAAAATAGAATTAACTTTTTTAACCTTTTATAACATTAATTATCTGTTCCTGTGTATTAATGAACGTAGTTAAGTAGACGATTATTTCATTGGTGAAAAAAAAATAATTAATATCGTAAACAGTTACAAGTGTTAACATTTAGATTATAAGAATAATAATAATAAGAATAAAAATATTGATATTGTTTTTTTTTTTTTAAAGTAGATATATCTATTGAAACAGATATACTCTATACATATATATATATACATATCTTTTCTTCTTTTCGTTTCTGTGTTTCTCCTTTCTTTTTTTTTTTTTTTTTTTTTTTTAGAATACCCATAAATATACGTTCCATAGACGCGCTCATGTACGCGAACGTATACGCATATATTAGTGTACGCATTGTGTATACGCATATATATTTCGAACGATTGCGCACAGTACAAAATATCTGACTGACAGCTGGCAGCACGACACGCAGGAGTGGCAGATCATGTAACGTGAGTACGATTTTCGATTAAATTATATTAAACATTAATGTCAATGATACAAAATGTATAATATTTTCATGTGAAAAATGTGTACAACGTTTTTTTTTTTTTTTTTTTTTTTTTTAATTATTATTAACATTGTTATTGCCTGATCGAATTTTTTTTTTCTTTCTTTTTTTTTTTTCTTCTTTTATTATTATTATCATTTTCCAACGAAGGTGTTGAGAAAATGGTTTATCTCTTGTGTAAACAAAAATTTGTCATTTAAAAATGATTTACTTACAACTATCGTGTTTATATGCAATTGTTAAAGAGTCTTGTCAATTCATTGGAAATCATTTCTCTTTATTTTCTTTGTTCTTTTTTTTTCCAGGAATTCTAATTGGAAAAAATAATATCTGTTGGTTTGAGAGCAAAACCACTGCCAAGATTATATTAGAAGAATTAGCAGGATAGGCAGACGCAGGCAGAACAGCGGGGGTGGGGGTGGGAGATTCAGAGGCGGTATGACACGACCTCCTAACAATGACAACCTTATGACCTTTAAATTGGTCGTGGTTGGCGATGGAGGAGTTGGAAAAAGTGCACTAACCATACAGTTCTTTCAAAAATTATTTGTCACCGATTATGATCCTACCATCGAGGATAGCTATATCCAACACACGGAAGTAGATAAACAATGGTGTATTCTAGATGGTAAGTCAATATTTTTATATATATTTTTAATATATTTTGATCTAATCGAATATATATATATATATATATATATATATATGCTTAATATATAAGCTATATTTATATTTTATGATTTACTATCATGCTTCTAAAATAAGATACATTGGTTTTTTTTTGTCTACGTTGAACTGTAATAAATACAATGCTTATTTAAATATTGTTATAAAATTAAGAGCAAAGTAAAATCAAATTGATATAATATAATTGCTATAATAACATAATGGTAAAAATTCTTTTCTCTCATTATAATTAGAAAAAATATACTCTATAATATTTTATTATTGTTATATGTAGAATATAAAGGGTATTAAAAGTTGATATGTAAAAGAAAAATATGTATTTTGATTGTATCCGCTAGTGCTAGATACAGCTGGCCAAGAAGAATTTAGTGCCATGCGTGAACAATACATGAGGAAGGGTGATGGATTTTTATTGGTATATTCTGTGACAGACAAACAGTCTTATGAAAATATTATCAACTTCCATACTCAAATTCTTAGAGTAAAAGACAGAGATGTCTATCCAATGCTTCTTGTTGCCAATAAGGTTGATTTGGTACATTTAAGAAAAGTGACGGAGGAACAGGGACGGGAATTGGCACATCGTCTGGGTATTCCTTATATTGAAACTTCTGCCAAAGATCCACCTCTAAATGTGGATGCTGCGTTTCATGAAGTAGGTATATAATATAATAAGGTATAGAAAATAATAAGACATGTAGTATGTTTTAAATAATGGCTTTTTGCTATAGTACAATTATTTAGTGATGTATATATATATATATATATATATATATATATATATATATATGATATATCGATTCGGTCACAACAAAAGGTTGTGAAATTCTTAATTAATATTAAACATAATAAATGATAAAAATATTATATATACATATATTCCATATTACGATATATATTAATGACTCTTCAGGTTGTACGCATTATTAGAAATCAACCACCAGCTGAATTGGAAAAAAATCGTCGAAAACGGAGACGTACTGGAAAGTGCAATGTTTTATAAAGTCTTCGTAATTTTATTGGGAAAGGAGTAAGGTTTATTATTTACTATTGCACACATTTATTCATACAAAAATGCCACAAAGCTAAAATGAAATTTGAAACCTTTAGTCCTGAAATATGCATTGGTGCTTATGTTTAATGAGTAGTCCTATATTTCATTTATTACTAATATACTCAAGTATAATATTAGTAACTTTGTTCTATTATCAATTAATGTTTCTTCAAATTGGTATGCAAGATAAGATTCAGTAACAGACACCACCAACTAAAGAAAAAGAAAAAAAAAAAAAAAGAAAAAAAGAAAAAAAAAGAAAACAAAAAAACAAAACAAAAAAAAATATGGCATAGTTGTATTCGTCATATTGTATTCCGCATCAGTTTAGATTAAGCAACCAAAAGTACATTGATAATATTGGCTGTTCATCTTATGTATGATACGAGGAGACTACGTCTTCATTTTTGCATACACATCAATTTTCTACCATCAATAATGTAATATGGAATTGAACGTTTTTTATTGCATAATTATAGGGAAGGTTTTTAACTTCTCCTTGTAAGGTCTTGTCATGAAATGACTATAATGGTTTTATATGTCGACTCAGCTCATTTTTAAAACGGCTGTCGAAAGTTCTAGCTTTAAGCATATTTATTTTATTACAATTATTTATCCTCCCCTTTTTCAATTATGGTTGATCTTCTAACATAAGATACAAAGCTTCCATGAATTTATTATTTTCAAATAATTCATATTATAAATAAAAAAAATTTTCTTTTTTTAATATATATATATATATTATCAACTACTGTGGCCTTAATGTTTCTACATTCAAATATTTCTCACAGAATTTTATATATGTCTCTGCATATATCCTTTTGCTATTATGTGTATATAATATTCGTACTTGTGTTCATTATAACCAGTGATGTTTCGCTTTAATGTGCTAAATAGATTATGTCTCACTGGAATCAATACAAGCTTATCTATGTTTGATGTTTTATGTTTAAATGTCAAATAACTTACTATAAAATTAATATGTAATGATAATATCTCGTTCATTTGATAGATGTAATTAATTATATTATTATTATTTAAAATTAGATTATACAAGAGTATATTTTAAAGATTATGTTGGAAGACAACTCATTTTCTTATTATAAGTATTTGGTATTATGATTTTCTTTTTTTTTTTTTTTTTTTTTTTTTTTCTTTTTTTTTTCTGTTCGTAATTGATTTTACATTGAAACATTACATCGAAATTTTCATTATCTCTATACAGATATTCTCTATAAATTCTTTGCTCGTATATTTAACGTTTTAATTTCATTCATTGAAATACATAGCTCAAATTATCTTTTCATAAAAAATTTTGTAAATATTATCTAAAATCTTAATAATAATTTAAAAAAAAAAGAAAGAAAAAAAGAAAAATTTTAATTTGTTGGTAACGATATATTAGGCATTTAATATTGCCTAATGAATAAAAACTATTATTCTGAATCAGGAATAAAACTATATATAAGACAATATTGTCTTTCCTAATAGTTAGTTTGTCTTTTTAATTTATCTTCATATTACGGTTTTTTATTTGCATTTCATTCTGTTAACACAGAAAGTTTATAAAAACAAAAACTTTAACAAACTTAAAGTGTTGAAACATATAGGTATTTTTTAATAGTCAAATTTTTTTGATATTTAAGTATTATAAAAGAATGTTTTTTTTTTGTTTTTTTCTTTATCATCTTTTGATAATGTCTTTTTTTTTTTTAATGAATTCAATGTTTATATTTTAAGTTAATGAAGATCAATATGTCAGTCCTTTTTATATAATAAGAAAATGATGCCATGGCCTACATTAGCATTTAATTGCAATATATATATATATATGTATATATGTATATATATATATATATATATATATATATACACATATATATGTAAATTATATATACAAAGAAATACTAAAAGTGCGTATATTTGTAAGTCAAACTTAATGTTAAATGTAATATTCAAAAATCAATGAAAGGATTTTCCTCGAATCTAACGAAGGAGAAATCTAGCAATGTCATTGTGCATTATAAAATTTAGTTTTACACATTAAATAGAATCATAGAAAAATCGATTGGGGTGATGCGTTCGAAGGTGTTATAATATTCTGTTGTGTTTACTTTACCGTTTCTCTTTATCCATTTAATTTGAAATATTTCAATATAATTTATATTTGGATAAATCTGAAAACATTTCAAAAATACATATATGTCATTGCGTATAGCCATTTAAGATAGAATTTCTGCAATGAACGAATGTTCGGTTATAGGGAAATTTCATTGAACGATTTGACCATAATGTGTCTGTGAAAAAAGTTCAAAACTTTAGATCAGGCATGGTTATATCTAAAATAAATTAATTAAATCTTTTTTTTTTTGTGCTTCCTTTCTTTTCTTTCTTTTTCTTTTTTTTTTTCTTTTTTTTTTTCTTTTTTTTTTTGTCGTTATCACAATTGCAATAATATTTTTGAGAGTGCAATTAAGTACAACCGAATATCATGCTTTATCATCGATATATTGTCGTTATATCATTATAAAATACAATATTGAAAGTATTTCTAATAATCACGAAAAAAGATTTATTCTATGTACGATGTATGAAATCACGTTCGTTTAATTTGTTTATTTGTACGTGGTATTAATTGTTGCAAATATTGACTAAATTGAAAGAGACAGAGAGAGCGAGAGAGAAAGAGAGAATGGAGTAAATGTTTTGGAATGAATTTTTAATTTTTTTTTTTTTTTTTTTTCAATTTGGTAGGTACAACGTTACATGTTAAAAACAAATGTTCTTTATTTATGAACATTTTACGTAGCTGACAAGGTGACACGAGTGTGTGTATATTAGCGATATGCGTGGGTGCGAATTTGTGTGATTCTCTGAAATTGAATTTATTTGAAAACAAAAAAAAAGAAAAAATATATATGTACGTATATTTTGTAATCTTTGTTTACCATCGATAACGCGTATGTTATTAATAATATAGGTACGTGGTCGGTATAATATTTTTCACGAAACATTGTTTATATCAAGTATACGTTATTTATAGCACAAACAAATAATATTTATTTTATGCGTAATTTTAATTTAAAAATATATTGATTTATTCGTCCGTATTTTATAACTCATACACATACACGCACACGCATACGCACATACATTTATATATTTTCTCTTTTCTTTTTTTTTTTCTTTTTTTTCCTTCCTTTTTTATTTTTATTCGAGTGGAACTACTTACAATTAGTATAAAAAAACAATCTCTTTTATAAGGCAAATATAAAAAACGAATAAGAAGGTAGTGTATGTACCTGCACAAGTGGATAAAATTCTCAATACAACGCGTAAAATACATATATCGAAACGTAATTGCCTTCAATAAAGTTATACCATATTCAATGATAAACGTGCTATTACATGAGAATATAACGAAGTATTGAAGCAAAACGCTGAAATGCTGATAGCGATCGAAAACTCGGCGTTTCTCCGATCGCGATTATTAATAACAATGGGAAACAATTGCTCTAATTTAATTAATAGCGCACAATTCGAAATATTAACGATCGTTAATGAAATCATTAAAATCTATCTAATTTTTTTTTTTTTTTTCTTAGACACATTTAATTAGAAGAGAAAAAAAAAGTTAGAGAGACAGAGAGAGAGAGAGAGAGAGAGAGAGATCTTACAAGATCTAAGGATTTATTAAATGTGTTGATCTAAGATAATAATATTGATCGTAATAAAATTAGAAATCGAGCATCGAAGAGAAGATATTCATCGAAAGAAAATTAGAAATTTAGGATTGAGGTTTTGAATTAATAAGAACGATGAGAGAAAGTATAATTTCATTTCATATCTTTAGAATCGTAAGATTTCGAATGTATTGTGTTTTTCTAAAATGCATACATGTGTATATGCATAAATTCGTCGTAGCGATATTCGCGATAAAAAAAAGAGGACCATCGAATAAAATCTGTCCTAAAATATATATATATATATATATATATATATATATATATATATATTTACTAATTTAATATCTATGAAAAAGATGAAGCAATCAAATCGTACTAAAAGCGGTATCGCTATTATAGTTTTTCCCATAGCACGTGTTTGCATCATCCCATGCACTCAGTTTCGAATACATCTTTAAATTGTTTTCCATCGTAAATAGATAACATTCTTTAGCGACAGAGAGATACAAAGAAAGAGAGAGAGAGAGAAGAAAAGAAGAAGATAGAAAGAGAGAAGGGAAGTAAAGAATTAGTAGAGGATTAGCCTCGAGTAGGCGCGTTTAACTATTTCGAGATAATAGTAAAAGAGGAAGGGGAAAAAGGAAATTGAAAATAGGATAATATAACAAATGAAAAAGAAAAAGAAGAAAAAACCGAAAGAAAAGAGAAAAAGTAGAGGAAGAAGAAGATGAAGAAGAAGAAAAAGAAGAATAAAAATAAGAAGAAGAAGAAGAAGAAACGATCGCATATCGCGTTTATCTCCGTACGTAAATCTCTTTAGATTCTCAGGAATTAGCGTTCCTCAAACCATTCACACGTCTTTATAATGTAAACCCATATATAAACGCTACGTTTTATATCGCCGTCCATGACAGAGAATAGCGTAATAAAGAAACGATAAGGGGAAAGAGAGAGAGAGAGAGAGAGAGAGAGAGAGAGAGAGAGAGAGAGTGTAAAGAGAGAAGAAGGGGAGAGAGGTACGAGATGTATGCTTGATGACACGGTTCGATGTCGATCGATTGAAAACGAACGTAGGTGAAAAAGAGACAGATAGATAAATAGATTGAGAAAGAGAGAGAGAGAGATAGATAGAGAGAGGGAGAGAGAGAGAAAGAAAGGAAGGAGTTACTCTGCTCGTTAAACGCTTTTAGGAGTTAAACGTTTTATGAAATAGTCAATATTAATATTGAACCATTGTGATACAGAGAGTACGCTGAGAATAGAGAAGACGATGATGATTAAGCGAACGATATCCAGAGGTTGTGAGAATCGTCGAGGTCAACGCTCGAGCGCTTGTCTTACGATCGATATATCGAGGAAGCGCCGTTTCTCCTTTCTTTTTTTTTTTTCCTTTTTTTTTCCCCTCCCCTTTCTTTCTTAAGGAATATCATAAATGATAAGGAATAAGATAAATGATAAGACAACTACCGCTGTTCATCGTGTTGGTAATACGCATCTATGGAATCGTACTACTTTAAGTACGATTACGTAGTATTAATGCGGAATGCATTTTTCTGAACATATTGAAATGATATTATTATGACACGCACAGGCAAACAATGAACGACACGTTAAAAGGATGTAGATAGAAAACAAAAACAAAAACAAAAACAAAAACAAAAAAAAAAGAAAATAAAGTATATATATATATATGTATATTTTATTTTCTTTTATATATATATATATATATATATATATATATATCTATTTAAGAAAAAATAATTAAACAGATAAAAAAAAAAAGAAAAAGCAGCTTCTCTTCGCTATAGGCACGACGATTGGGGAGGGGTTCGACTTGTGCCTTACAAAAGAAAAGAAAAGAAAAAAAAAGGAAAGATAAGAGAAAGGCAAGAAATAGAGGAAAAAAAAGGGATATTTTTTTGAGAAAAAAACAAGGGAAAAGGAAAATAATTTCAATGTCGTGACCTTCGGTAAAGATTTCAAGATAATTCATAGATCGTAAAAAATTGTTATGCGCTCTTATATGGGAACATGTAAATACATTGAAATTATATATATATATATATATATATATATATATATATATATATATATATATATAAAGATCCAAAAATTGTTGTATTGTTTCGATCGTATGAAGTAATTTCAAGGATAATCGTCGATTACATTTTTCATTATGTCGAGAGCATAAGGAACCCCTTTATGGTCGTGCTTATGAATTAAGCGAAAGGGTGTGAGATAAATCTTTGCCCATTATTTGTCTCCAATAGATACATAGATGCGAAAAGTTTATATTTTGAAGAAACGATAAAAACAAATCGAAATGTTCATCTCTCTCAATGCCAACTCCGCCCTCCCACCACCCACCCACCCGTCTAATACAATAGTTATATTATTATCTTATATACGAGAAATATAAACCGACCGATATGTGCTGCGTATAAATAAATAAATTAACATGTATAGGTATATATAAACGTATAAAAAACGATCCGTTTGAGAGAAATAATCGAAGTTTATTATTTTATTTGTTTATTTATTTATTTTTATTATTTATTTATTTTCAATCGCTCGTAATAATCATCTAATGAATTTGTTTGTCCTCTTTATTTCTTTCGATAACGCATCGCAATGTTTTTCTATTTTTTTCTTTGTTCCTTAGTTTTTTCTTTGTGTTTGTTATTTGTTTTTTTTTTGTTTTTGTTTTTTGTTTTTCTTTTTTTTCTTTTCTTTTTTTTTTTTTTTTTTTGAACTTAACTTCGACGAAATTTATTTCACGCGTCATAACGATCTCAATGAAGATTTTCTCTTAAAAACGGATCGATCGATTCTTTTTTTTTTTTTTTTCCTCCCATCGTTTCTTTTTTCTCCGATGTAAGGGACGTAAATAACATATATATTTTTCGTTTGTTTGAAGTGTGCGCGAGAACGTGTGCGTTGTACGAAAGTGTTATTTATAATTGTACAGACCACTGTATGAACTACGCGATAAAAGTATAAATAAATTATAACGTGTGTTTACACGAGCCTTTATTATAAATGATATATACATATATATATATGTATATCATTTGTATGATATATATATATATATATATATTTTCCTTTCTCAGATCGCTTAACGGTAAACATATACACGATAATCTATTTAGATATCTATCTATTCGAACGAAAATGGACACTGTTAATGCGCAAATGGTAGATTAGCAATTATCACGATAGGAGTTAGCAACGACAATCGGATATACGTACGACGATTTCTAAAATCCTGCATATATATACATATATATATATATATATTAACAAGTCCGCGATGTATATCGTTCTTCGGTTAATAATTTCCTCTTCCTTATCTGATAATTACATCAAAGTTGATCTAATATGATAAAGTAATAATAACTATAACAATAATGATAATGACAATAATAATAATAATAATAATAATAATAATAATAACAATAATAATAATAATAATAATGATGATGATGTAGAGATTGCTCTTAGGTTAGAACATACTCATTCAAAGTTCGTGACCCTTCGTAACGAAGGGACAAAGGGATGTCGAGGGCGTAGAAACCGTAGCGGTAGGTATTATTACGTACGATCTGCCGTACGATCTCGCAAATCAGTCCATTGTACTATTCCCGGGTTGCACGTCGAATCCGTGCCGATGTTCATCGATTTATTTCGGGGGAAGTTAATCCACCGAAACGAGACAGAAAGCCTGTCGATTAATCCTCGGAGAAGAACAGAGAGAAAGAGAGAGAGAGAGAGAGAGAGAGAGAAAAAAGAGAGAGAGGGAGAAAGAGAGAGAGAGACAGATGTCAGGACGAATCTTTTAACGAGTCGCTGTATAATCTTTCGAAAATCCCTGGGATCGATGTTTCTTCGTGAGTTTACAGGGAAATCTCGTTTGCGTGCAAGACGCGGACGTTAATCACGTTCTTAATGGCGGCCACGGAAACGTTCTTTTCCAGGGCAATTCTTCCGCGCTTGCAACGTCAGGGCTTAACGCCCGTACGTTAATATCTTGATGAAAGAAGCTCACTTTTTTTTTTCTCTCCCTTCTTTCCATCTTTCCTTTTCTTTTTTTTTTTCCCTTTTCCTCTTTCCTTTTTCCTCTTTCCTCTTTTTCTCTTCTAACCTTTTTCATATAGAAATTTTTAACAATATCATTAACCGACGTAACCCAGATGAACCTTCCTTCCATCCTTCCTTTCTTTCTTCCTTTAGGTACCACGTTGAATTACAACTTGGGATCTCTATGAGAGGAACTTTTTAGTCGTAGAATAAGCAATTTATTAGGAACGTAATGATGTTAAAGTTGTATCGAAAATTCAACCACTCACTCATCCCTCCACCCTCTCATCCTTCTTGTTTCTTGTTCGTGGATGTATTTCGACCGGGAAATTCGTCCTAAAGAGGGAGATTAAAAAAAAAGATCAACGTTCTCTCTCCCTTTATCCCCTCTCTGTCTCTCTCTCTCTCTCTCTCTCTCTCTCTCTCTCTCTGTCTGTCTTTTTCTCTATCTATCTCGATCGCCCTCCCGTCGAAAATCCTTTTGTCACAGCGATCCGTTGCACGGTGTGCATTTGAAAGTGGCGCGAGCTCTTTTTTCGCTGCACCGAACGCAACGGGGGATGGTAATAGGGGTGGGGCGAGGAGGTGGGGGAGGGGAAGGGGTGGTAGAAGGGGACACGCGAAACGTAGTGGACGAGCTAATAAAATGTGCACGTTGAACAAAAGAGCCCGCCACGGGTGGGCGGGCGTAGAGACGACGTCTGTAAAAAGTCCGGTTACGAGAGGGTCGCGTGCGAATATATATGATTCTGTAAGCCGTTACCATCGCGATCGTTTATGCGAATACCAAAGTGGCCGTCGTTAAACTCCGAACGATACTCGATACTCTGACGGTGTACCGATGGTATATTTGATGGTTTGACCTCGTCTTCGCCAAAAAGAGGTCGGAATAACGGAGGCAATAGGTAAGTACTCTTGCGCT
>NC_140831.1:2835000-2840000 GCF_050613455.1 Vespa mandarinia
GGACTTGGCGGGGCACGTGCGCCGGTCTCGTATTCACTCTCGCGCCAATACGCCTCGACTCGCGTGCTCCTACCACGGCGCTATCTTTACCCTCTCTCTCTCTCTCTCTCTTCCTCTCTCTTTCTCTCTCTCGCTCTAATTTAATTCTTTTTTTTTTCTCTCTCTATTTCAAGAATGTCGACCGTATAAACCCCCGATGATATTTTTCACGTAAACGAAATCACGGGGCTTATTTTTATTATCATTGAGGTTATCCGAAAGGAGTCTTCGCAAAAATGGAAGACACGTATTATATATATATACATATATATACATATATATATATATATATATATATATATATGTACATATATATACTTTAGAGTTTCGCGTGGGAAAGACCAGTTTCGATCGTAGCCCCCCTTCATCTTGCCCCATTCCTCCGCCCTATTCCCCCTTTTCACCTCCCCCTCCCCCTTCTTCAAACCTCCGGATACTTTATCTTTCTGTTTCCCCTTCGCGTAACTTGTCCGCCGGTTCTTTTCCTCCATCTCTTTCTTTTTCATCCCCTCCCTCTTTTTCTTTCTCTCTCTCTCTCTCTCTCTCTTTCCCTTTCCCATTCTCATTCTCATTCTCTCTCTCTCTCTCTTTCTCTCTCTTTCTCTCGCACGTAAAGGGAAGAGAAAATCGTGGGGTAGGCGCCACCAAGCATGGACGAGGTCGGGTCTCGCACGTCGATGGGAATCACGGCGCTCTGCCAGATGGCTAGCATTCTCGACGACAACGACGACAACGACGACGACGACGACGACGACGACGACGAGAAGAAGGGAGCATGGGCCGATCTCTCTCTTTCTCTCTTTCTCTTTGTCTCCCTATTCGAACGTTCGGACTCTTACCTTTTTCTTTCCTTTTTTTTTTTTTTTTTCTCTTTCGATTCTTTTTATTTTCTCCATCCATCGAACTTTCTCTCCATCCAAAGTTCTTACATTTTCTTGATCTGTAAGATCTTTTCCTATTCTCAGAATGTCTCTCTTTTCTTCCATCTTATGGTCATCTTATGGCGTGCGCCGCTAGGAGGAAACCAACCTCTCGTCCTTTTTCCTTTTCTTCGATCGTTTTTCTAAAACGTGTCGTTAAAGCTAACAGTACCGACTACTACTACTACTATTACTACTATTACGTTTCCGTGCATTGATCTCTCCGCGTTCATAATGCGGATGTGTGTCTGTGTGTGTGTGTGTATACATATATATATATATGTTTATGTGTGTGTAAGTATATTCCCTTTATCTCTGTTTTTTTCTCAAGTTTTTCGAATATCTGTGAAAAGAGAAAGAGAGGTAGAGAGAGAGAGAGAGAGAGAGAGAGAGAGAGAGAGAGAGAGAATTTCGCGGATCTTAATATTTTAAGATCCTCCTTGATCGTTTATTCCTTCGGTCGAGTATGACGACACCGGAAGCGGCGAATTCTCGCGCACTAATGAATTTCCAAGAAAAGAAAAAGTAAAAGTAAAAGAAGAAGAGACCTTGGATAATGATAATTTCGTAAAACGATTTATTTCATATAAATTATCAGGAACACGTTAGAGATATTGGTTAAAACGATTTCAATGCAAGGATGGAAAAGTACTTCTTGCTTACTTATATATAGATACGTATATAAATGTAACCATTGTCGGGAAAATGTAACCTTAGTAGGGAAAAAAATTTTTCCTACTAAGGAAAAATAATATCGTGTCTGTATAATCATCGACGAACTAGTTAGAACGAACTAGTAGGAATATCTTAGGGAGCTTAAGAGATCGATATGGTTGGGGAGTACTTTACTTCTTTCCTTTACCATCGTTTATATAACTTTTTAGTGAATCTAATCGTCAGACGTAAATAAATGCTCTTCCAAGCCGTTTATTATATCTTTCCCTTCCTACCACCCTTCCTCTCTCTCTTTCTCTCTTTCTCTCTCGTCCTCCCTTTTGAAACTATCATTCTCTATCTTACTCCCGGCGACTGTTCATAATTTTTCTCGTTCAAGTCTTGCACCCCGTCTTGCCTCGTAATCCACTTCTATCTCTTTCTACTGGTTCGTCCTTCGTCCTTATACATACATAACTAAGTACCTATGTATGTAAGTATGTATGTATGTATGTATGTATGTATGTATGTATGTATTTATTTATGTACTTACATACATATCTATGTAGGTACACGCGTCCGGTTGGTTCGCGATCACCGGCACTCTCTTCTTCTTCTTCTTCTTCTTATTACTATTCTACTTCTTCTATTTCTTCTTCTTCTTCTTCTTCTTCTTCTTCTTCTTCTTCTTCTTCTTCTTCTTCTTCTTCTTCTTCTTCTTCTTCTTCTTCTTCTTCTTCTCCAGCTTGTTCCTGCCCGTCACACATACATACGCATACATGCAAACACGCAAACATTTCCACGTACCTTTCTGACGAACGTGCGTACGTGTGCGTGCATGCGTATGCTTGAGCGCTTCTCGTTTCGTGAGTCATCCAAAGACTTACGTATCAGCTTTGATCGTTCCGGAAGGAAGAAGGGACCATCAGTGGCACGCGCATTTTGTCTCTCTTTTTTCTCTTTTTTCTCTCTCTCTTTCTATCTATCTATCTATCTATCTATCTATCTCTTACTTTCTATCTATCTATCTATCTATCTATCTATCTATCTATCTATCTCTTACTTTCATATTTTTTTTCCTTTTACATAAGATGAAAAAATGTTTCGGAAGATTCTCGTGAAAATGTTTCACTGGTGCCCTCCTCTTACGAAAGAATCAGAGGAAGAACATGGAAGAGAGTATGCAAGAGAGAAAGACAAAGAAAGAGAGAGAGAGAGAGAGAGAGAGAGAGAGAGAGAGCACTCCGCGTTTTTTCTCGTTAACCTTCGCCGTTTCCAAGAGAAGAAGAGGGATCCAGTATCACGGGAGGTAAAATATTAGGCGTACCTTCTTAAACATCCTTCCCCGGTGTTTGCGTACTACGTGTATATGTGGGCCATAAAAACAGGGCCTCGCTTTTTTCTATCTTTTTCTCTTCTTCTTCTTTTTGTTCTTTTTTTTTCTTTTTTTTCTTTTTTTTTTTTTTTTTTTTTTTTGGAGTAAAGATATGACAGTAAGCGAGAGATGGAGAAAGTCGTTTCGTGTATCTGGAATTGTTTCTCGATCGTGAAAGGCGCACGAACGCAACGAACGCCGCACGCACGGACATAGGAAAGGGACATGAAATATATTTTAGTTTTAGTTTTAGTTTTAACGTGCAAGAATCGTACAGTTAGATTCTACAATTGTTCTGTTCGCTCATGAACGACGGGGGAAAAGCCACGGGTCATAACTTTTTTTTCACGAGACGAATGTTTATGGGCACGCTCTTAACTATAACCCGCTTCGTTATCCACAACGATTAAAACTTTTCTCTTAACTTTTCCTACTGTTCGCAGCTGACACATCTCCTTCTACCGTTTCTCTCTCTCTCTCTCTCTTTCTCTCCCATTCTGTCTGTCTCTCTGTCTCTCTCTCTCTCTTTCTCTCTCTCTATCTCTCTTTCTTTTAGTTATTTTTTTTTTAACTCTTTTTTTTATTCAAGCATCATTCGTTCTTTCCTCTTGCGTTCTTCGGACGTTGGATAGGAGAAATTTGTACCTTAATCGCGTCTTCACTTTTTATAAACTTCCGTTAAAAACTTGGCTCTTAGTAGTAGTAAGTTTATCTTTCTCACCGTTTTCTATCTTCCTTTATTTCTTTCTCTCTCTCTCTCTTTCTCTCTCTCTCTCTTTATCGTTGGTCTTGAGCTTTACGAATTTTTCAAGAAAAAGTACGATCGAGATTTTACATATGCAGAATGGTGCAAGAAATGGAACATTCATTTCTCTTGGCACATCGAAGATACGTCGATGGAGTCGACGGGGCGGAATGCGTTTATACTTTTTCCACCCTTTTAGTATTGCATCCGTTCTTTTTTCTTTGTCTCTCTTTTTTTCCCCACTCCTTTTCATTCTCTCTCTTTCTCTCTCTCTCTCTCTCTCTCTCTCTCTCTGTCTCTCTCTGTCTCTCTCTCTCTCTCTCTGTCTCTTTCTCTGTCTCTCTCTTCCTCTCTGTGTGTGTGTAAATGTATGTGTGTCTCTGTTTATCTCTGCCACTCAGTCTTTCTCTCTTTTTCTCTATCTTTCGCATTAGATCTCCTTTTAAACTTTTAACCGTAGTCTTTCTACAAACTCGTGGGGTTGGGTATAGGAGAAGAAGGATGAGGGGATGGAAAAGGAAGGGGAGAGTTTGTAATCAAGAAACTCGATTGCTTGGGATTAAATCGAAGTTTCCTTGAAAATTTTAAGTCTCGAACGACGACAGAAGTAGTCGCGACCGATCGGGTTTTAGAGTTTTAACGCAAGCTGCGCGTCCGACTTCGTTTTTATCTCTCGAAAGAGATGAAAGTGGTAGTGGTAAGAGAAGGAAGGAAGAGGATAAAGAAGGTGAAGAAAATGAAGAAGAGGAAGAAGGAGAAGAAGAAGATTGAAAAAGCGTCGTCTTGCGTTTGCGTTTCGTGTTAGATAGAAAGACAAGGAGAGAGAAAGAGAGATAGACAGACAGAAAGAGACAGAGAGAGAGAGAGAGAGAGAGAGAGAGAGAGAGAGAGAGAGAGAGAGAGAGAGACTGAGGGGTCGATAAGACGACTTTGTGTGTACGAGCTCGTTTTAAAAGATTCGAGGAACGTCGTGTTCGCAGGAAGCTATCTTTTTTTTTCCCCTCTCCGTTTCTTTCTCTTTTCGTTACTGTTACTCTTTCACGATCCGACTTCGAGCACGATCTTGTACTCGCTTCATCGGTCATGACCACTCTCTATCTATCTATCTATCTATCTATCTATCTATCTATCTATCTATCTATCTATCTATCTATCGATCTATCCATCCATCCATCCATTTATCAATATTTTTTTGCGATTGCATAATATGACTTTCCTTTTATAACTCATCTTCATCTTCATATGATCGAGTTATGCACGTCAAATT
>NC_140831.1:2850000-2857500 GCF_050613455.1 Vespa mandarinia
AAATAAAAAAGAGAAAGAAATTGATTATATTGAAATGTTGATAGGACGATCATATTTTCTATACTTTCTATGAAATTAGATTTTTCTATTATTCTTATCTATCGAGATAGTTGCCTATTTCTTATGAAAATGTAATATTTCTCGAAGCTCGAATTCTATGATTTCGTCGTTTCCTTTGCTTTAAAGTAGAAGACCGGCTGGCTGGTCGACCGACCGACCGATCGATCGATCGAACGACCGTACGAACGAACGACCGACCGACCGACCGACCGACCGATCGACCGACCGACCGACCGACTTACTCTATCTACTACTATTTGCCGAGCTTTCGATGGAAACTGAATACATTTTCCATAGACGATGTATCGAACTAGGTGCACTCGACTATGACTTTGCGTTAGTAAGTATATAGATTCGAGTTTCCATACATTGTACCTGTCCTTTATCCCGTGACTTTTAGAAGAGAAAACTGTCCGGAGTTACGTGCGAACGCCGACACTCGACCTCCCTTAAAAATCCAATAATCCAAAAAAGAATTCCACGAGTCAGGGGTGGGATTCACATCGAAGGCAATAAAGTGTCGAATTCCAATGTCGTCGTAGTCCGTTCAATCGAGTTTTGAGCGCACATAGAATAAGTCTCGACGTTGGTGAATCCACTCTTCTGCTTTGTTTCTCTTTCTCTCTCTCTCTCTCTCTCTCTCTCTCTCTCTCTCTCTCTCTCTTTCTTTATCTGTCGTGTTTTTCTTTTGCATGAAAGAAGATATACCTATCTACGTTTCATCAGCGAAATGCATATCAAAGTTCAACGAATTGAGAATGGAAGATCCGTGAGAGAGGCAACAAATTCATTAATTGTAAAAATTTGAACTTTGAAGAAAACGAAAGACAACTATAAAAATCTCCTAGAAAGATCTTTTTCCGATTAGAAAAAAAATTATTAATCAAAAGTGATATAGAGAATGTAGAGTTTATTCGTGTAAAGAAATACAAATATGAAGAGGAACGATTATTCGTATATATATATATATATAAAAAAAAAAATAAAAAAAAATAAAAAAAAAATAAAAAAAAAATAAAAAGTGGCGGACAAATAATTGATAGTATAAAATAATAAAAGTATTCACACGAAATATATATATATATATATATATATATATATATATATATATATATATATATGGAGAGAAACTATGGCATGTGGAGATCGATCGATCACACTCGATGTATATACATACATACATACATACATACATACATACATACATACATACATTTATAGTTACATAGTATCTATGTAGAACGAAGAAGTCCGTACGTAGGTAGATAGATGTATACGCTTACGTACATGGTGTTACGTAGTTACGTTTGGTACGTATAGTACGTTACCCACAAACGTAGGTACGTAGATGGACGTAGTTGGTGGGGGGGGGGTGGATATTTGAACATAGCCATCTGGTTGGAAACGAATCTGGGTCGTCGTTTGTGAGAACGGTTTAGAAGAGGGTGGAAATGGGAAGGACGATCGGTTAGGCGGTGCAATATCGTGAACTAGTAGTGCTATAAATTTCTCCCTAGTCGAAACGAGGTATCGAAATCTCGACGATAACTATCGTTAAATCCTTGAACGTGAGGACGAAACGCAACGAAGAAGAGGGTCCTCGGGTATTACGGAATAAAGGAGGCCGGGGGTGGGAGGGAGGGAGGGAGGAAGGGAGAGAATGCTCGCGGTTTTCCACTGTCCTTTTTTCCTTTTCATCTAGAACGAGAAGCACACCTGGGATGTTTCACCCTCTTGCCAGATTTACCTCTGGGAGGGAGAAAGAGAAAGAGACGGAGAGAAAGAGAGAGAGAGAGAAAGAGAGAGAGAGAGAAGGAGAGAGTGAGAGAGAGAAGGAGAAGAAGTATGTATAGTTTGCGGTTTGAGATGTTTCGTAGGTGCGGCTCCACGGTAGCTACTACTACGGCGCACCTGAACGCGCGACCAGCCGGATCGTAACTCAGTTAGCCGCCATACTCTCTATGCCAAGCTTCCACGCTGCTACGAATTACAACCTTGCTTGGTTGCCTCCATAGATGTGCGCGTGTGTATAGCGTGTATATTATCTCGTTACATCCCTCCTCTTACCTCCCCCCTTCCCTCTGTAGCCCGGGTTATACAGTTAACTCGCCCAGGCTACCGGGGGCCCATCAACCAGGGGAAGAAAATAGAAAGAGATACGAAAACACGTCAAAGGAAAAAGAAAAAAGGGAATAAAAGAACAAAAGAGAAATGGAGAGCAAGAAAAGGGGAAAAGGGAAAGGAATAAAAAAAGAAACCGAAAGATAGGAAGGGAAAAGAATTTAGTGAGTTACTATTGGGTTACCGGTGTACTCTGATGAGATCGTCCTTTAGCCTTCCCTTTTGGATCTTTTCACGCACTTATTATCTAGAAAAGTGAAAAGTTTTCTTTCGTAGTTACGAACAGTTTTTTGCAAAGTTGCGAGAGAGAGAGAGAGAGAGAGAGAGAGAGAGAGAGAGAGAGGAAGGGAGAAAAAACTTATAGTTCGGTTATACAGGATTATCGAATTTGCCGAGATAGACGGACGAGGAAGAGTGTAGATGAGGGGGAGAGAAAGAGGGAGAGGGAGAGGGATGGAAGGAGGGGAAAGAAAAAAGAAAAAAAAGGGAAGAAAATAAGAAAAAATATGAAAGAGAGAAAAAAAAGAGACGTGAAAGTCCAGATCGATCGGGGTGTAGTCGATCAAAACCCGGGCTTTTTCGTGAAGAGAGAAAGAGATAGAAAGAGATAGAGAAAGATAGAGATAGAGAAAGAGTGAGAAAGGGGGATGAGATGGGTGTATGGGGGCGCTTTGCGAGGAGCCGAACCGCGCGGCACGATCCGCATGCATCGCCGTGTTAAATCGTATACTCCGTGAAGCGTATCCGATGCCCGACTTCGAGAGGTGGCTTCGGATCGTGACTGTTCGTAGTTTATGTACCGACAGTATGATTTATTTAATCGGCATATAGCGAGTCTACAATCGAGAGAGAGAGAGAGAGAGAGAGAGAGAGAGAGAGAGAGAGAGAGAGAATAGAAGCATTCGCCGCAATATTGTAGAATTATACGTGAGAGAGATCGATCGATCGATGGTTTATCGATGTGTTGTTTTTCTTTTCATCCCACTCTTTTTCTTCTCTCACAAACCCCTCTCTCATTCTTTTTTTTTCCCATCTCTCTCTATCGTCCTTCCCTATTCATCGATTACCATCGAACGTGTCTTTCGTTTATTTCGAGGATGTTGCGAGCTGGTGGTTAATTGGACATAGTGAATTATCTGGGATCATTACTCGTTGAAATGTTCGCGAGGTTGGTTACCCACAAAATCTCTCTCCCTCTCTCTCTCTCTCTCTCTCTCCCTCTCTCTCTCTCTCTCTCTCTCTCTCTCCCTCTCTCTCTCTGTTCGAATTTTTTTCCTCCCTTCTTTCGATTATACGCGTTCGTAAAACGCGTTCACCACGTTTTATAACGCATTCGTTCATCGTTGAAAAATGCCAAAATTGTCGGAAATGTATATTTGTATGTATGTATGTGTGTATCTGTGTGATCGTGTATATGTATGTGAGTTGCGTGCGTGCGTGTTTGCATATGTGTATGTACTTTTATTTCGAATTTTTGCGCGTCAATAAATGGCGCTGGCAGTACACTTCCGCTATGTATATTCCGTGATCGCTCTAAACCGACAATGGACGCCGATAATAAAAGCGTCGTAGTTCGAACCGCACAAGGGTTGGGGGGGGGAGGGGAGGAGGATTATTAATACGAAAATAAACGATAAGCGTATCGTTTATTCAACAGCCCTTGGTTACCCAACTAACGAGCCGTTTAATCTCACGAAATGCTCGCGTGAGTTTTTGTTTTTTCTTTTCTTTTTTTTTTTTTTTCTTTTTTTATTTATTTATTTTTCAAATTACAACGAGTAACAACAAACAAGCGAGCAAATAAACAAGCGAATGAAAAAAAGAAAGAAAGAAAGAAAGAAAGAAAGAAAAAAAGAGAGAGAAAGAGAGAGAGAGAGAGAGAGAGAGAGAGAGAGAGAAAACAAAAACACGATTGCCCTTTTCATCCGACGTTCCTTTCGAACGATGACGGGGGCGGCGTGAAAGCGAATAAAAATTTTACGAGTGGGGATTCTATATATCTTTTTTTTTTCTTTCTTTTTTTCTTTTTTTTTCTTTCTTTTTTTTTTTCATCAGGGGTGAGGATTGCGGAGAAGAGAAAGGAGGGATGGGGCGCCTCTTGAGGGTGCTCGGTAGTTTGTGAGTGTTTTCATACATAACTTGATCCGCTATAAGCGAAATAATCGTGGTTATGGTTTAAAAGCAAGCGAATGTACTCTATCAAGGACCGAACTACATATATATATAGATCGACTTTTGAAATATTGTAAACGTCGAACGAACGTCGAAACTCGTGGTATCTGAGCCTTTATGTTTTTTTCTTTTCTTTTTTCTTTTTTTCTTTTAATTTTTTTTGTTTGTTCTTTTTTTTTTTGTCTTGTTTCGTTTTTCTTTCTTCTTTTTCTTCTTTCTTTTTTTCTTTTCTTTTCTTTTTTTTCTTCCTTTATTTTTCTTTTCAATAACGAAACTACAACATCACGTAGATGAAACGACGATAAGGAAACATAGTTTTATTTAAATTTCGTAGGAACGTTAATTACGTCGAATAATAATAGAATTTCTCTTATATTCGTGTTAGAAATGTACGTAAGTGCGTCCGTCCGGCACTCATCCTTCTCATCGTTTCTTTGTATCCCACCCGACTACGAGTTGCCTGGCTACTCGGTTAATTAAATTATGTTTCTCTTATTAAAGCGAAATTATCGATGCTCCAGCGGATAAAGTAAATGGATTTAATTAGTTCAAATTGGTAGCGACAGTTAAAATAATTACTTATTGTATTACTTGGACGTTCGTCAAGTGAAACAACGAAATAACGAAAGAAGCAGAGATAAAGATAAAGAGAGAGAGAGAGAGAATACGAGAGAGAGAATACGAGAGAGAGAGAGAGAGAGAGAGAGAGAGAAAGATGATAAAATGAAAAGGAGTAAGAGAAAAAGAGATAGAAACGGAGTTAGAATATCGAATAACGAAAAGTTGAAAAATTCGAAGCGCCTTTTTTATTCGAACTTTTACGAGTACTCGCTAGTATATATGTATGTATGTAGATATCTCTACATACATACATACATACATACGTACATACGCTAGGAAAAAGTGCATTAATATTTTCAAACAACGAGAGCTATCACGCTTACGATCCAACGTCGTTGTTGGTTGTTCCACTTCTTCTTCTTCTTCTACTTCTTCTTCTTCTTTTTATTCTTATTCTTCTACTTCTTCTTCTTCTTCTTCTTCTTCTTCTTTTTTTTTTTTTTTTTTTTTTTTTTATACATATATATATTCTTATTCCTTTTCTATGTCTATTTCTTCTGTTTCACGTAAAGTTGGGTAAAGTTGGATACGGTTTCTCTAGAATTTCATTTTGCAGCTCACGGCAAGCCTCGTAAACGTGAATAAATGCAAGAGGGATAGAAGGCAATAAGTCAAGGAAGCGAGAGCGTTGGTAGTTCGAAAAATGCTTTTATCGTCTTCGATCGTTAATCAACCGATAGGTTGTTTAGAAATGTGGAACGTGAGGGAAACGGGAAGGTAGTGGAATGTGAGATTCACGAAACGTGGATTGGAAGCATCGATTGTATCGCTGGAACCATTAACGCATTCAGTTCTATTCCTATTACTTATCAATGGTTAGGATCGATCGAATAATAATAAAAATCAAAAGATATACTCCTACGCTTTGACTATTTATATATTACTTGATACCATACCATACTATACCATACCATAACATACCATAACATATTACATATCCTCGGAATAAGTTCTTCTGTTAGTAAGAAGAGAGAGAGAGAGAGAGAGAGGATCGTTTGTCGAGTCGGTCGCGTTAAACGATCGGAACGAATCGTTACCTTACGTTTTCTAGCTAACACGATAGTAATCCACGTTGAAGGTAAATTTATCCGTTGGATCGATCGATCGATCTTGCGTGTTTATGATCTCCGATTACTCGTGATGTTGTTTCGTCTATTGGATACTCTACTACCTACGATCATCCATCAGATTGTCCGTTTAAAAGATAAAAAAAAAAAAAAAAAAAAAAAAGAAAAAAAAGAAAAAGAGAGAGAGAAAAAAGAAGTCGAAAAGAAATCGAGAAATGAAGGTAAAAAGTAGTACGTACATACGTACGTATGCATGTATATGTATGTATGTACGTAAACGAAGTTTGCCGAATGATACCAGTTGCGCGTTCCGTTGACATAAGGTTGAGTTTTATCAAACTTTTGTGAGAGAGAGAGAGAGAGAGAGAGTGTGTGTGTGTGTCGGTGACTTCCTCGTATTACCTTGAACTATATTTCAACTTAAATCGTTGTTAACTCGCAATGTGAAACGACATAGAATAAGGGGAAAAGGAAGAGGACGAATTGGACTAGAAAGTGATTTTTCTTCGATCGAAAGGTCGATCTATCTACGTAAATACGTATATACGTATATACGTATATATGCATATATGTATGTATGTATGTATGTATGTATGTATGTATATATGTATATATGTATGATATGTAAGCAGTTACGTAGGTACGTAGTTACGTAGGTACTACAGCAGTAAACCATAGTCGTACCTAATTCACTCGTCTCTCTTCGACTTCGAATCGTATCACGGCCGCATCCTCTCTCTCTCTCTCTCTCTCTCTATCGATCGTCAAGGGGCTACCGGTGAGAATATATCCGTACAAACCGAGCGAGTCCCTAGGCGCGTTCGTTCTCTGGTTTCTGCTAGAATATACATGTGGCGTCTATCGATTAGAATTGCAACGAATTCGCTTGCGGAATATATTGACTCTTGGCAATAGTTGAGGAGGAGGAGGAAAATGAGATAGTTGTGATGATGGTGGTGATAGTGGTGATGATCTTTTTGCTATTACGCGAATGAACTACGTCCGTATTACTCTAACGTGTGGATATTTTTTTTTTTTTTTTTTTTTTTTTTTTGATTACTATTGTTATTACGATCGCATTTAGAGGCTGATAAGATAGGACAGATTTTATAAGGACTCCTACGATTCAGTAATGAGAGAAAGAGAGAAAGAGAAAAGAAATATTCGATAGCATATATGAGAGATATTTGAAAAAGAGATAGAATTAGAATTTGATTCTAATGTAGTAAATGTAATCATTTTGTATTTATCATAGTGATTAATCAATCCTTTCGATAATTGACGCATCTGCGTTAAATCGAATGTTTCCCCCTTTTTTTTTTTATTTTTTATTTTCTTCTTTATTATTATTTGTTTGTTTAATTTGTTTATTTGTCGTTTATTCATAAAGCATCACATATCTACACCCTATTTCAAATACACCCTATTTCAATTCACAAATTCCATATATAAGATTATG
>NC_140831.1:2860000-2877500 GCF_050613455.1 Vespa mandarinia
GAGAAAAAAAAAACATTTTCATGTTCCGTTTTATTCAACACATATATATATATATATATTTCGTATTATTATTATTGTTATTATTATCATTGTTATTATTATTATTATCATCGTAGTCGTTGTTTTTGACCTCTCACATTGCCGATAATAATTGCGATAGTCCGTTCTCCGGTTTATTTGCAATTTCATTCTGCGCATTTTCAAAGGAACTAACGATATTCGTCTTCTATTATATTTTCTTTCTCTTCTTCCTTTTTCTTTTTCTCTTTTCCTTTTTTTTTTTCTTTTTTCTTTTTTCTTCTCCCTTTTTATTTCCTTTTATGATCTCCTCGTCTCATTCCCCTTTTGTGCTTCGCGGTTCGTAACATTTTTCCTGAGTAAAATCTACCGCCACGGTAGTTATGTTCGTATGTATCTACCAACCTACCTACCTACCAACCTACCTACCTACCTACCTATCTATCTATCTATCTATCTACCTACCTACCTAGCTAGCTACCTTTCTTTACGAGATCGTCCTTTTCCGGCTCGCGTTTTCTTCTCAAAGCACGGAAACGACGAATCTGGTCCACGATCTAGCGTGGAGTATGCATTCCATACACGCGTCTGTACATGCCTTCGTATATACTATATATAGATTTGGAGCATAGAGAAGGGACGTAGCATAGACGAAGAGATATAGAGAGGAGAGAAAAGAAGAAAGAAAAAGAGAGAAAGAGAGAGAGAGAGAGAGAGAGAGAGAGAGAGAGAGAGAGACGGAAACGCAGAAGCGAGCATGCCCTTTCTTCGCTTTTATACTCCAACGGTACATCCCTGGAATCTCATGTATATACTTACATACATAGATACATACATATATAAATATATATATATATATATATATATATATATGTGTGGTGTCAAAGATTACTAAGAAATCTTTCGTTATCGTTCGATAAAGTAAATTGATCTGGATCGATGTTTCAATGATCGCAAAAAAAAAAGTATCTCGTTCTTATCGTTTACTATAGCATTACTAATAAATTAATAATATATTATTAGATTATATTACGATATAATTCGTTATTATGAATTTAATTATATAGATTTAATTTCTATATAACGATTATAATAATTAATTTTATTCGAACGTATTATATTGCGAAAATATATCCTGCATCCTTTAATCTTTTTATTTCTTATATTTATTTATTATTCGATTTACTTTTTACGACGAGTAACGAGAGATCACACGTTTTACGAGATTTTATCGTCGTCGTTGAGAACGAACTTAACGATTTAGAAGTTCGTTCGTATTTCTAGATAGTAATAAATTATATCGCACGTTAGAAATTATCGTGGATGGAGGGTGTTGTTGGGATGAGGTGGGGGTGAAGTGTAGCGAGAAAGGAGGAGGAGGAGGAGTAGGAGGATGAGGTAAAGGAAAATAATGCCAGTTAGTTTTGGCCCGAGAAGAGTAGATTCGAAAAACGAGGCAATACTTCAACTAAATGCATTTCGCATGTACTTACTCTAATTACTATTAAAAGTTATCCAAGGATAATTAAGAATCTTCGAGATTGTTTTCTTATTTCTGGGGGTTTTTTTTTTTTTCTTTTGTTCTGTTTTGTTTTATATATTACTTTTTTCTTCCCTTTTTTCTACTGTAGATTACTTAAGACCTTTTCAAGAAGGAAGAACTCTGGCTTTCATACGTTTTTACGTCCTCGTAATTAATACTGCGAACGAGGCGTAAATTAACGTATGCCAGCGTCGAATATCGAAACACATACTACTATTATTACTACCACTATTACTACTACTATTACTACTACTACTACTACTACTACTACTACTACTACTACTACTACTATTACGTTTCTCATTTTCGTCCTCATTTTTCCTCTGTCATTCGTTTCAACATTCGCACACCGAACACGACATCTGTCCAATATATCTGCGGGAATGATCTTTCGAATGTATTCTCGTTTCTCTTTCCATGTTCGTGATTCTCGTTCTCTCTCTATCTCTATCTCTATCTCTATCTCTATCTCTATCTCTATCTCTCTCTTTTTCTATCTTTTTCGAATATGTGCGATGCGCACGAGTTTGTCGTTTGGATTATAATCCTAGTGGGGGGAGGGGGATAAAAAAAAGGAAAGAAAAAAAATGAGAACATTACCACCTGATACGAAGACACATACGTGACACGGATGCCATGACTTAAATCATAGTCGAGATTGATTAAGTCAAAGAGAAAGAAAGAGAGAGAGAGAGAAAAGAAAAAAAAGATTTCTTTATCCTTTCCTTTTTATTGCTTTCTTTCTTTCTTTTTTTTTTTTTTTATTTTTATTTTTTTTTTCTTATATTTTTTTTTTTTTTTTTTTTTTTCTATTTTTTTCAACTCCATGTCAACAACAAGCCGTTTAATTATTGTATAATCTTCTTACGTAAATTATACGCATTCAACGAGAACTCGCAAATGTTCGATGAAAATATTCGTAAGAGTGCCGTACGTACACAAACATGTATATGTATATATATATATATATGTATATACATATGTGTACGTATATATGTATGTATACACGTGTATATGTATCTATTGTACATTATCATATATATCCACTCGAAGCTTCGATTAACGACGATCATTAACATGCTTTCGCGTTAAACGTTCCGAACAGGTGCGAGGCTTGAATTTATCACTGTATATCGTTGTGCGGACAATAAATGTGAATTTAATAATATTACCGTGTCATTCTCAGTGAGATTTCCCGGAAGGCATAAATTTTATCGAATACATATTATCCCCGATGAATTATATTAAATAATGTATATATATATATATATATTTATTTATATATATATATATATATATATATATAATGCGTTCATAGATATTGTTATTACGAGTGGATTCGTTATATTACGAATAACATTTTAGGGATCAAGAGCATTTCGAATATAACGCGTCGCAGGTAATTATACTTCGGAGTTTAACATTTTGAAATAGCATAATAAATCAAGCAAGACTGACTACGAGCCTTTCCAAATACATATATTTCGCATTTACCTTGTTATTTTCTGTTATATAAATAAAACGATAATCCATTTTTGTCGAATGATACAACGAACTTGATTAAGGGAATACGAAAGAGAAAAATCTTTGATGCATCAACGATTTGGTCATCAACTATTTTACTTTCTTACCAATTGAGTAGAGTTAAAACAGCAAAAAAAAAAAAAAAAAAAAAAAAAAAAAAAAAAAAAAACTCACCAGAAATGATCCTATACGATTGGCTGAGTTTAATGAATGTTTTTTCTTCGTCAAAAATATATCTGATTCATTCTTCGTTGTTTCTTGTTTTTACGTTTTCTTGTTTTTTTTTTTTTTTTTTTTTTTTTATTTTTTTTTTTTTTTTTTTTTCAAAATAGATTTTCGACATTGGTGAAATTCAAAACAAAGAGAGATAGAGAGAGAGAAATTGAGCAAGAGTTTAACTTAGTACTTTATACTTAGGTACAAAAACGAAACCCAGGGCTTTAAGTATAAAATTATCGAGTCAATGTCGAAACGAAATTCTAATTCTGGAATACGGATGTTGGCTCGTATCTTCTTTCGGTGTCTTTCTTTTTTAGTATACAACGTCGTAACAAGCCAATTGGACCATGTCGACGTATAGATACACTCTTCTACCTAACCAAAGACTTGTTCTCGGTTAAATGCGAGTTTCGTTTTTTCGTACTTAGAAGATACATACATACATACATACATAATACATACATGCATACATACACACATACATACATACATACACACACACACAGTTTCTCTCACACATATATATATATATATTGTATACATTGAACGTGAATTAAGTTTGTATAAAAACTATTCACGTAGGTGTAGTTACCTACACTGAATTAGATTTAAGTACCTACCTACTACCTACCTATCTACCTACCTACCTTCCTGTTTAGCTGCCTATCTACCTACCTACCTGCCTGCCTAGGAGCTCCGTTACATAGCGTCTCGTGTTCGTTCGACGACTAGAGTTAGTACTTCCATTATATTTCTCTTCCTTGTCTTTTGTCGTGCGTCGACCACTGAAAATGAAATCAAGTCTCAACGAGCCTCTCGTTAAAAGTGACCGAACTCGACTTTGTCCAGATCCATTTGTACGTCTAGTAACTCTGTGTACGTAATATATATATATACATATATATATATATATCTGTGTGTGTGTGTGTGTATGTATACGTTTGCTTTAGATCGTTCGTGTAAACCCAATTCGTTCGTCTTTCACGAATTGTACTCACGAACGAACGACATAACTAGCATCCGTGAAATTTACTAACGACGTCATTAGCTCGCTCTAGTGTCATCGCGATTTGATTCTTGATTTCTGTATATGTGTATATATATGTGTGTGCATACGTGCGTATTTACGTGCCTTTCTCTCTCTCTCTCTCTCTCTCTCTCTCTCTCTCTCTCTCTCTCTCTATCTCTATCTCTATCTCTTTCTATTCTTGTTTTCGTAAACCTCCCTTTTATGGATCACATCAATTTGTGAACCGTAATACGTTTCGCGAGCTACACACTCACTCGTCCTTGAAATTTTCCGAATCATTTACTTCGTTCCCTCGAAAGTTACATAGGTATATATATATACCTACTATCTCGTTTCTCTCTTCCTTTCTCTCTCTTTCTTTCTCTCTCTCTCTCTCTCTCGAATCGTTCTCATCTGCCTTAATGTTTCTTTATCGTAGGCGCGCGTTAGCCGGAAGCTTTTCCGAGTTTCCATCAGGATGTGCGTTCCCTTCCTTCTGTTTTTTCTTCCCTCTTCGTTTTTTGTTTGTTCCTTTTTCTTTTTTTTTTTTTTTTCCTTTTTTTCGTTTCTTTTCTTCTTTTTGAACATAGAAAGAGGATCTTGGGTAAAGAGCGTTAATAAAGAGAGCGTTGATAGAATTCTCTTTCTCCCTTCTCTCTCTCTCTCTCTCTCTCTCTCTCTCTCTCTCTCTTCCTCTCTCTTTCTCTCTTTTTCTCTTTCTCGTTTTCTTCATCTTTTTCTCTGTGCGAACAGAGAATCGAGAATGCTCGTCGTTCTATATATCCACTTCTCTAATCCAGTTCTTCTTCAACGGAAAGAATGTCGAAGCACGCACAGACTGCAGGACAAGATGAGGGAGAGAGAAAGAGAGAAGGAGAAAGAAAGAGAGAGAGAGAGAGAGAGAGAGAGAAAGAAAGAGAAAGAAAGAGATACGAAGCTGGTCGGCTTCCAGTCTTCGTCCGTCATTCCCTCGAGGTCGTTAACTGTGGTCAAAGCGAAGGCGGAGGATGCGCGAAATAAGCGTCTTTCTCGTTCTTGGTGTTCTCTTTCACGTCCTATTGTCTTCGAGAACGTAGTCTACATGGTGCAAATAAAGTACTCGAGGTACTTAACGCGTACTTAGACAGATTAACGGAAGCATTGTCATCGTCCTTTTCTCTCTCTCTCTCTCTCTCTCTCTCTCTCTCTCTCTTTCTTTTTCATACATATGACGAAGACGACATACGACTTTCAAGATTCGATGACTTTTAAGAGAGAAAAAAAAAATGGAGATGGAAAATTTCGGCTATCTCTCTATCTCTCTCTTTCCTCCCCCAACCCACCCTCACCTCTCTCTCTCTCTCTCTCTCTCTCTCTCTCTCTCTTTCTTTCTTTGGTTTGAAATAGGGCAGCTATACGTACGCAGAAAAGGATTCGCTGATGCAGCTGAAGCGAAAATCTTTGCTCGTCGTTTTATACGACGAACGAGGAACGAAACGAACGGGAGTAGCGGACGTCGGAGAGACGACTTTTCCCGTCCACCTCGTCAGACCGCACGAACCCTCTGCATTTTCTCTTTGTCCTTACTCATCGCTCTATCCGTCCTCAACGGCCTCCCTCCTTTCCTTCCTTACTCGTCCCCCTCTCTTCCTACCTACCTACCTACCTATCTACCTTCTCTTCTCTTCCCTTCTCTCTCTCTCTCTCTCTCTCTATCTCTCTCTCTCTCTCTCTGTCTTCGTATCTTTACCTCACCAAACTACCTTCACATTGTCGTGTGCGTTCGCACACACCGACGAGTTGGCGTCTTCTGCTTCGACGCTATCCAACAGCGCTGATGAAGCGTCTGGCCGTCAATTAGACGTAATTCGGGGTGCAATTAGCGGAACCGCTATCGACCCACCAGGTTTCTCTTCCTTCCCTCCTTCTCTTCTCTCTCCAATCTCTCTTACTCTCTCTCTCTCTCTCTCTCTCTCTCTCTCTCTCTCTGTAATTCTCTTTCTCCGCGTTATTCTACCATCTTCTTCGGCGTCAGATTCGACATTTGACTCTCATCGACTCCTAAATGTTTTCTCTATGCTCGATTGGAGTTCAATGTAGACGAGAGCCAAGCCTCGAAGAGCAATTTCCCTTTCAAAGTACACTTTAGCTCGAAATTTTCTTTGATGATACCTGTTTCTCTCTTTTTCTATCTTACCAATCATCCATCCATCCAACCATCCATCCATCAATCAATCAATCAATCAATCAATCCATCCATCCATATCTTTATCATTATTGGCTTTTTCTTTTTCTTTTCTTTCCTTTTTCTTTTTTTCTTCTTCCTCTTTTTCTTCTACCTCTTCCTTCTTCTGCTTTTACATTCTTCCATCCCGATGCATTTCTTCTTTTCGTTCGCCATTTTTCCAAGGGAAAATCGTCTTCTTCCCTTTTTCTTTTTCCAACGAAAAACGATAAAATAAGGTGGTGACATAGCACGGCACGGTATGGCATGGCATAGAATGGCACGGAATAGTCATGGCACGCGGGCTCCATCTTCGAGATCAAAACGTTCAATATTTCCTTCGTATAAGGCATTTATTCGTAAGAATTTCCGAAAGAGCATTGTCTGTGAGAATAATTCACGCGCGGCTGAAGAATCGACGGCGCGTGTGGGGATATATTCGTCGAGGCTTCTCTCTCTCTCTCTTTCTCTCTCTCTTTCTCTCTATCTCTCTATCTCTCTATCTCTATCTGTCTCGTAGTTTTCTAAGATATTGCCAAGTATGTGCAACGGCTGGCAACAAAACCTTTTCGAAGATTTCGCCTTGATGTTCGAAGACGATATTAGATTCGTGTACCTTAGAAGTCGATATAACTATGACAACCGCTATTGTCGTTTTACGAGGACGATCGCATTGAAAAACATTTCGTACGTTCGATTTCATTTTCTAAAGGGTTTTGCTTTTTTTCCCCTTTTTTCTTTTTTTTTTTTTTTTTTTTTTTTCGTTGAATCCGTATACAGTAGTGACCTGTCAGCGAGGGGGTGAGATGAAGTAGAATAGGGTATAGGAGTAGGGATAGTCTGAAGAGAGAAGGTTGAGGACGTTATATGGAAAAACGTTTGAAAATTATCGATATCCAACGTAGAATCGTTTAGCGTGTTATACTAAAGTCCCATCGGCTGGAAGATACGATAGTAAGCATCTTTCGAGCATAAAAGGGGTATAATATCCCGTTTGATATTATTGAAAGGGGAAGGAAGAGAGGAGGGGCGAACGATCGCCGATTCTGAGACAGGCCTGGGTAATCGTGTTAAACCTCTGGAGACTTAAAAGATGGGAGCTTTCGATTTTTCGTTTCTTTTTTTTTTCTTCTTCTTTTTCTTATTTTCTTTTTTCTTTTTTTTTTATTTATTTTTTTTTTTTTTTTTTATTTTTTATTATTTTCGTTTAGAGAAGAATATCCCTTTTCACGATCAAAGATTAGACTTCCGATGCGGCGCGAAGAATTTAGCGCGGTTAAGGGAAGTATGAAAGACACGTTGGGGGGAGGGGAGACAAAAAAGGAAAGAAAAAAAAAAAAGAAAAAAGAAGGGAACGTGCGATACAGTAACATCTGTCTTCTCTGAATGAGAAAAGGGTGACTTTTTCCTCCCAAGAGAGAAAAAAAAAATAAAAAAAGAAAAAGAGAAAAGAAAAAAATTTCCCAATAGGAAAATCCCATGAATCTTATTATTATCCATTATTATATTCTCTAAGAACTACGTATGCATGTGTACATCTGTGCGAGAGGACAGGAGGGGTTGGAGAATGGGAAGAGGTTTATTCGATGAAAGAAAAGCTTAATACATAGGAACCAACCATAAGGTTTATGCGTTATTTCTATTAAGTCTATTTGCGCGAGTGCGTAAATATGTGTTTTTCGTAATATCGTACGTGTACGCGAATATTACTCCCATTGTAGTTGGAATAGTTGTTAATCATCCGACGTTTATGAGATTCTAAGTCGTTCGTATAAGATAACTGTGGCAGCATAAGTCACGTTCCAAGGCTTAAAACCAAATTAGAATGTATGCACCAAGCTGTAGTCGGCAATTCTGTATAGTTATTGTTAACCAAGATGTACTTACTTACTTACTTACTTACTTACTTACTTACTTACTTACTTACTTAGTTACTTAGTTACTTGCTTAGCACGACAGCTAAGGGATGAAACATTTTATGTACATTAAGTGAGAATCATTATTGGATTTCACGCTTGCATGACCACGAGCAATCCGATTTATTTATTTTCCATATCCATTCGGTATATGGTTATATATACCCAAGAGAATGCGATAAGCACTTTGTAATCTAAAATCAACTTGATATCTTTCCTTTTCTATTTTTATTTATTTATTTATTTATTTATTATTACTATCATGATTTTCTCTCCTCTTTTCTTTCTCTTTATTTATCTTTTTCCTTCTTCTTCTCCTTCTTCCTTCACTTCCCTCTTCTTTCTTTCTTTCTTTCTTTTCTATCTATCTTTATTTATTTATTTATTTATTTACTTGTATCCTTTCTTCCTTCCTTTCTTTTCTTTTCTTTCTTTCTTTATTTATTTCTCTTTCCCACGAGCGTTATAATTGGTGATACAACCTCATTTCTCTCGATCAGTTTATATCTCTCTCAAACGAGACCGGACGCGAGCTGTCGAAGAATCGATATAAACTCGTCAATTTTTTATATATACATACATACATACATACATACATACATATATAATGTTAGAGAGAAAGAGAAAGAGAGAGAGGTATGAAAAATTATCGCGTTGCTTTATCAACGAATTGATCGATCGATTCACAGAATTTTTTTGCGCGACGATGATTTAACCTCCTGCCAACAAGAAAATGTACCAGCAGAATAGGGAAGGTGGGTGGGTGGGTGGGGTGCGAGAGAGGGTAGGTTAGGGGAGGGGGGAGGGGAGAGAGATACTTTGATAGACCGTACGGTATAGACTTGACTAATACGTTCTAACGTATAAAGTGTGTCCCGTGGAAAATCTACCTCGACGAAACGACAGGATGATATAATAAATAACGTTTTATGCGCGATAGTCGAGGTAGATTATTCGAAGTAACGTTAGAACGAAAAGAAAGAGATATTGCGCTTTGGGTGGAAGGAAGATGGTTGAAAATTTCATGGAGGCAAACGTTCAATATCTCAACGTTGAAAAAGAGGACATACCTCGTACATACCTATCTACCTATTCTACCTATTCTACCTATCTACATATCCCGAAGGATTGGACGATCATCAAAACTATTTCTTTTTTTTTTGTTTTCATTTTTCATTCGTTTATTCTCGTTTCCCTTTTTCGTTTGTCTCTTTTTCTTCTCTTCTAGTAGTTTTTTTCTTTTTTTTTTTCTGAGGGGAGGGGTGGTGGTGGTGGTGGTTTTTTTTTTTTGCTTTTTTGTTTTTCCTCTCATTCCGATCGATCGAACGAGAACGATCTTGTATTTCTTCCTCTTAACAATTTTTTCATCCACTTCATTGTCTCTCGGTTTATCACGGTCGCCTCAATGATTTGACTATGGTCGAGGAAAGAATCGACCGGAGTTGGATGCCTTGATAAATAATTTGCTTGGAAGGCATCGTACTCGGTCGAACAGTCTGACCGATTTAGCTCGACCGACTTACAAATTTCGTACGGCGTCGGACGGTCGACGGCCTTCTCCTCCTCCTCCTCCTCCTCCTCCTTCTCCTTCTTTCCTCTTACACAACTATCCCCTACTTTTTCTCTATCTCTCTCTCTCTCTCTCTTTCTCTTTTATTTTGTCACTATCTCTGTCTTTCTCATTTGAGTTCTATTACGACTCTTTTATTCTAATCCGCTTATACGCTCTTAAGGGTCGTTCATTCGATAAAAAGAGAGAGAGAAAGAGAGAGACAGAGTGTGCGTATATGTGATGTGTGTATGTGTGAGAGAAAAAGAAAGAAAAAGAAAGAGAGAGAGAGAGAGAGATATCGGTATCAATTACGTTTATTTTTCTCCTCCATTCTCTTTTGTCCTTCTCCCTCTATCTATCATCAGTCCATCATCCTTCGAATCGATTTCGCTCTGATCTCGATTAGAGAAGGTCGTATTTATCGTGGTTGCAACATAGAAGACCCGCCGGAATCAACGTTAAAAGCTTTCATTCGTAAGGGCAAAGCAACGATAGCGGATACTGGTAGTAGTGGCATTGATTATCGTCCAGTCTCTCTCTCTCTCTCTCCCTCTCTCTCTATCTATCTATCTCTCTCTTCGAGCAATAAATAAAAAAAAAGAGGAGAGAGAGAGAGAGAGTGAGAGAGGGGAAAAAAAACAAGGAAAATAAAGATTCGTCGTATCGTGGTCAAACGTCATGGGAAATATTGGCCGGGCCCACGCGTATGAGAGAGTATACGTATACGTACATACGAGCGTGCATTCACGAGGGCCGAGATCGCGATGAGTATAAATTGCGTTCAAACCGCAGTTAACCCCCGACAGGCAGCAGCGACAGCGAAAGACCGAAGCGAAAGAGCATCGATACATATCGCGGGAATCGTAAAATCGTAATGGTCTACGTTCGTCGATCGACGGAGATCCTGGTTGCGCGTGAATGAGCCCAGTTTCTGTTAAACTACCATCCTCGCTTTTGCGTTTCCCTTTTAAAAGGTCTTTCTATTTGAGGAGAAAGAAAGAAAAGGTGGAATGGAAAAACAAAAAGGAAAAACAAAAAGAGAGAGAGAGAGAGAGAGAGTAAATAGAGAATCGCGTGGGATTAAACTGAAATAGAAATGAGAGAGAGAGAGAGAGAGAGAGAGAGAGAGAGAGAGAGAGAGAGAGAGATAACGACGTATGTACGTGAGATTGTTGGAGAGAACGGTGAGAAAAAGAAGGAAAGATAAATACAGAACGTTAAACGATAGAATGTTGGTTGGTATCACGATGAAAATGTTAGATATAACGTAATACGAATATATATATATATATATATATATATATGTATATATGTATATATGTATATATGTATATATGTATATATGTATATATGTATATATATATATGTATATATGTATATATGTATATATATATATACGTAAGGGAGAAAGATTTTTAGGGATGGGTTTAAAAGGAAGAAGAAGAGTCAGAGGTAAAGAAAATAAAAAAGAAGATAACAAAAACAAAAACCACAAAAAGAAAAAAAAAGAAAAAAGAAAAAGAAAAAGGAAAAACGTTGAAGAGGTTCCTCCTCCCGGCGAAAGAATCCAATGGGCGATGCTACCTGAATTTTCCTTCGTTTTCTTTTTTCTTTTTTCTTTTTCTTTACCTTTTTTCTTTTTTTGTTTCTTTTTTTTTTTTTATATTTTTTTCTTTTTTCTTTTTTTTACCCGAAGTTATGTTATCGTCGTCTGGCGAATTCCTTCAACCCAGCCCCCATCCCCCACTGCCCTCCTCCAACTCTTCCTTCCTCTTCGCTAGAAGATTGTTGTCCTAAAGCAATTTCAAGAACATCTTCGTATCTTGGACCGATCAAATGAAAAGGGAAGATATATCAAGGGTTCTTTTTTTTTTTTTTTTTTTTTCTTTGAATTTAACGCCGAATTTATTCCTATTTTATTTACTTATTTGATTTCTCGTAGAATATCTATCTTAGATTCAGGGTTTTTCGTTATGCGTCAATTATTTTCGAACGATTCGATTCTTAAGGATTATCAAAGATAGAAATTAATCTTATATTCGAATACAAGAGAAAAATAAATGTTTTCAACGTTATAAATAAATAGATAGATAAAATATATCTATCGAGTATTAATTTCATAATATTAATTAATTATTAATTAATGAATCGTTTGATTTTATAGGAAGAATAAGGTGCAATGTGTAAAGTCATTTTTAATCGTTGCACCTTTCTCTCGTTCTCACAAAAACGACGATCTCACTAAATCGTTAAGACAGAATTAAATATCGCGTTACTACCGACAAACAATAGTAAACTTACGTCCGGTTCCGTAAATGGTTTCTCCACTTTAATTGTTAACCTCGGTTAATATCGTGAGATAGCGTTTATGTTGTCTCTGAGAGAAAATGAAAAAAAAAAAAAAAAAAAAAAAAAGAAAAAGAGGAAAAAAAAACAGGAAAAAGGAAAAGGGATGAAAGAAAAGAAAGAACGACGAAAGAAAGACGTTAAAAGATCCAACAGACGATTCTTTTCTTTCTTTCTTTTTTTATAACGTCGTCGTCATTGTAGGAATGATCGATCTATCGTCAACGATCAAATTAAGGCACGCGAATAGAGATCGATTAAGTTAATCGTCTCAAGTTGATGACTCGGCCGAATTCGGTTTGCGGTCGATGCTTCTAATCGAATCGAAAGCGTCGTCGTTATCGGTCGTTATCGGTCGTTATCAGATGTGATAAAGGAGGAGCTTCCTTTTGAGTGAAAATTTTCTTTTTCTTTTTCTTTTTCTTTTTTTTTCTGTTTCTTTTTCCTTTTTTTTTTCTTTTCGCGAACTTAATTTTCCTTCCCGTCCGTTTGGGGCTCTCAAAGGTGGCAATCTTTCAGCCACATCCGTCCATTCGCATCAACGTTCGAGAAATTTATACGATGGATACGCGCGAACAAAGGTTCTTTTCGAAAGGGACGAAGTAAAAAAAAAAAAGAAAAGAAAAAAAAAAAGACGCTAATGCTCGAGTTTTGCGCCAAGTAGAAAAGATGTTACGAGGAAGGAAACCAGTCAGGCCGTACAATTTCTATTTTTAAACACTGAGTTACTCTGGCCTTTGACTAGATTGTTTTCATCGATGTCGCATCGATGTGAAATTAGAAGGACGCGCGATCGGGTTATTTTTGAATTTTATAAAATATTATTTTATCGATGGTTATAAGTATAGGTATAGAATATATGATATCGCATCGCATATAATTCATAAATATTCACGAACACGCTTTCGAATATCACGTGGATGATTGTACACGCGTATCGAATGAATATATAAAAAGTTATAACTTGGCGGAATTTTTTCTTTTATGATTATTTTTTTTTATTTTTTCTTTTTTTTTTTTCTTTTTTTTATTTCTAAATTTTTTTCAGTTTCTTCCCCCTTCTCCCTTCATCCCTTCTCCGCTCCCTGACGTCGCCCTTCCCTCGCCATCTACCGTAAGTGAACACGTAGTTAAATATCTTCGAGCAAAAGTTATGTTTTATTTAAATCAATGTGCCTTCATTCCCATAAAAGCTCTCCCTCTCTCTCTCTCTCTCTCTCTCTCTTTCTCTCTTTCCATCTCTCTATCTCTGTCTCTCTCGAATGATCGATTTTGATACGATGTACAAAAAATACAGTAACGATCGTATGAGAATCCTTCTCATTTATAATTCTTGTAATTATCGATAATTAACTCAAAACTGATTCGAAGTTTGCAAGAAAAAGAAAAAAAAAGAAAAAGAAAAAAAAAAGAAAAAAGCGGCAGGATAAAAAGGGAAAGAAAAAAATTGAACGAGAGAAAAAAGGAATGAAGGGGTAGGGGAGAAAAAAAAATGAAAAATCGAAACGACTCGATTAAGGGTAACCAAAAGTGTATACGATTATAGTCCTGCTCTTCGGTGGTTGTGATGGTGGTAGCGAAGCTAATTAAATTTGGTCGTTATGCTCCCAGTATGTTCGAGAATTATAAACTGTTTTTCTTCTTCTTTTTTTTCTCTTTTTTTTTCTTTTTTTTTCTTTTTTTTTTGTTGTTGGCAGGTTATTTTTTGATCGTTGATTGATTAATACTTCCATATGTACACGTACGTACGTACATATATAACGTACAACACACACATACATATATATATATATATATATATGTAATATATATGTGTATAAAAAATTGTCGTTACTCTTTACCATCACATCGTTTTACGTCATAAGCGACATTTGGATATTCGTGCTAGCAAGTAAATTCGTGTTTGTCACCTACGACCTACGTGCGATCGAGCGCGACTCCAAAACGCGCACGCAACGGAGAACGATGAAAAAGAGGAGATGGAAGAGGAACAAGAGGAGATGGAGGAAGAGGAGCAAGAGGAGATGGAGGAAGAGGAGCAAGAGGAGATGGAGGAAGAGGAGCAAGAGGAGATGGAGGAAGAGGAACAGGAGTAACAGGAGAGGAGAGAAGAACGAAGAGAAAAGGTAGAGGACGAGCGAATGCCGCGCCCCATGGGGCTTTTACTACATAAGGCAACGGAGCGCTTAACGTAATCCACATAAATAAATTCTATGGTTACCGCGAAGAATATCTAAAAGGCAAACGTAACCAAGACCGATATATTTTATTCCCTTTCGAAAATAATTTCGATTTCTTAGACGCTACGTAAATTAATACATAACTACATATATATATATATATATACACATAGAATATCCAAAAAGGATCAAACGTTATATTACGTATTACTGAGGTCGAAACGGATGAAAAAAAAAAAAATTGATATATAATTTATATCCAAAAATACTTTATCGAAAAGATATATATACTTTTAATAATATATATGATTTATTTTCATAAATGATTAGCCAACGGTATCATAGTTGACCTACTAGATTTACCTGACTTAACGTCTCTGAATTTCTATCAATGAGATATCATGTGAAAGAGTCGATTTATAAAAAAATAACGATGAAAAGAGATACGATGAGTTTTCGGGGCTATATTGAATAATCCATTTACTTCGATATTTCCAATGAAGTTTGAAATATTTGAATATTTGTATTTCGGCGATCATTAAAATTTGATTTGAATTAGAAAAAAATCCACGAGTGATTTTTAAAGGAATAATAAATTTACATTTCCTTATAATTATTACAATAAATATTATTAAAAGTATATAAGTATTTTTTCGATATATAAATTTACATTAAACATTTTTCATTCATTTGATCTCAGTAATAACGTAGTATAACATTTGGTCCTATGCTTTTTCGATACCCTCTCTCTCTCTATATATATATATATACACACACATACGTATGTATGAGTACGATAAGTTCGTGTTTGTAAATTCGTCCTTGAAATGTTCGATACGATGTTAAACAAGGAGAAGTAAATAGTGGTCCGAATATCTTCCTACTCTGACCGTGTAGATTAACGAGGCGTACTAAATAGAACGACGATATCATAAGCTTGATATGGTACAAGGGTACCGATGAATTACGAGAGGAATTGTAATTTCACGGACGATGTATAATATTTAGCCACCGTAGATTCGTAACCTCCTGGATGAACATGCTTCGACGGTAGGTTTGAATTATGATGATAGATCATTAGACGATCTCTCTCTCTCTCTCTCTCTCTCTCTCTCTCTCTCTTTCTCTCCTTTGCTCTATCCATATCGCAATCGGCCGATCGCATTGCGTACATCAAGTATGATGGAAAGCTAACTAATGGATTTACGTACTTCTATGTATGTATTTGTGTGTGTGTGTGTGTGCGTGTGCGTGCGTGCGTGTGCGTGTTTAATTACAAAACGAAAGCGATCGATTGTCAAACTCAGCAAATAATCAATAGTATTATGATCATTGACGAAATTCTATTAGACGTTCATAAATTGATGTAAAAGGATTTATTTATATTATTATTATTATTATTATTATTATTATTATTATTATTATTATTATTATTATTATTATTATTATTATTATTATTATTATTATTATTATGAAACAAGACATTAACGAAATTTTCTGTTATATCCGAACTGTTCCGAAACGATTATATCTCTTTGATATAATCGCCGATAAAATATTAATTCGAACATAATCGTTCGGGTTTACATAATCACGTTTACGCTTACTCCCTACATATATATATATATATATATATATATATATACATATATGTGTGTGTATATGTGTGTGTATGTAAAATTTCGTGTAAAATCGTATCGACAGTAGCGGTAAAACGCACTATCGCGTGAGCACAAGCATAATAGAGAGAGAGAGAGAGAGATAGAGAGAAAGAGAGAGAGAGAGAGAGAGAGAGAGAGAGAGAGAGGGTGCTTCAGTATTTCCTAAAAGCAATATGCCAAACTTGGCGTAAATATGCGTAACGGAGCGAATAAGCTGTCTCGCAACGATCGATATTGCTTGTATCGTTGGATATGATAATCGATCATCGACATATTTGCCGTATTTTGATAGAGATACGATGATTATTATACGTTAACCGATATTATCGCGTCGACGATTTTCCATGAAGAAAAGGCATATGAGATATTGTGAGAAATATTATAGTTTAGAAGAAAGTTTATAGGATATTAACAAACTCTGATGTACAGAGTTTACTGTGTTTAGAATCAAGCGGGATAAAGGGTGAATGGGTTAGTGACGGGATGGCGGCAGGTGGAGGCTTGAAAATATCCGAGGAAATTTCAATCGAACGAACGAACGAACGAACGAACACAAATCGATAATCTCGCGCCGGCTCGCGACTACTAATTCGAATTATCGCGTTAGTTTTATCTTTGATAATAAATATTTTTTTTCTTTTTTTTTTTTTTTCTTTTTTTTGAATCGTTATTCGACAATTATCTCGTAACGTATTTCTCGTTGTTTCTTTTTTCTTCTTCTTTTGGAGAAAATTCTCTCTCTCTCTCTCTCTCTCTCACATGGAGAAAGGCAATATTAATTACGCTTGGACCGGTATAAAAGAGAGATAAAGAAAAAAAAGCACGCGTCTCAAGGGTTATTAAAATCGCGAATCGAAAGGGGAAAAAAAAAAGAAAAAAAAAGAAAAGAAAAGAAAAGAAAAGAAAAGAAAGAAAAATTGATTTGGACGATCTATCAAGGTCCTTTAAATCCTTTCAAGACCAAACGACAACGACGACGACGACGACGACGACGACGACGACGACTACGTGGAGGAGAACGACAAGAAGAACGACGAAGCCGACAAGAATAGTGATATTCTTGGGTTCGAAGCTTTTGAATGCACGGCACGAGTCCGATAACGACGAGGTTCCATTATCTTGACATCCTTTATCCAAAAGTTTCGACTTCTCTAGCATCTCGCGGTAGGGAAACTACAAAATACACATCTACTTTGTACTTCGCAACTAATTATTTGCCAACCTACCTACCTACCTACCTACCTACCTACCTACCTACCTACCTAAATAATAATACATAGATGCATAGACATTTGCATAGTATCAGAAAATAAAGAAAGAAAGGCAGAA
>NC_140831.1:2880000-2885000 GCF_050613455.1 Vespa mandarinia
ACATAAAACCATGGAGATTTTCAGTTCGTATTCACGGTAGATTTACTATATGCGTCTTTCCTCTCGTGAATAAGGAAATAAGTGCGGCATCCTTGATAAAAGTTCGTTCGGTTACACGGGAAAAAAAAAGAAGAAAAAGAAAAAAAAAAGAAAAGAAAAGAATGGAATGGAATGGAATGGAAGGGAAGGAAAGGGAAAAAAAGAAACGAAAATGTTTACCAAAAAAGAAAAAAAAAAGAAAAAAAAGAAAAGAAAAGAAAAGAAAGAAAGAAAGAAAAGAAAAAGAAGACGAGTGTTGAGCGCATCCTTCCGCGAATTTCAATTAAGTTTCGAAACTTCGTACGATGGGCACTCCGAGAATCCTCGGAAAAAGTTTTAACGAATCTTCAGGGTCACCTTAAGGATATACATACATATATACATACATATATACATACATATATACATATACATGTATATATATATTGGGTTGGCAACTAAGTAATTGTCGGATTTCAAATAAGAAGGAAACGATAAAATCCGCAATCACTTAGTTGCCAACCCAATATATATATATATAAACCCATATACAAACACAACGATGATAATAGTATATATTCGTATAAATCGTCGTAGTATCGAGTAAAGTGCTTTGAATAATTGTTACGAAAGGTCTAAGGCGAATCGAGTCGAATCATGTCGAGTCGAATCGTGTCGAGGCCCTAAGCAATGTCTCTACTCCGACTACTCGACGATCCAATTTCGTCCTGGTACAAGAAACGTAATTATACGTAACATCGAGAGAGAAAGAGAGATAGATAGATAGATAGATAGATAGATAGATAGATAGATAGATAGAGAGAGAGAGAGAGAGAGAGAGAGAGAGAGAGAGATCTCCGCCATTGGGATTAGTCAAGTATTCTCTCTGTTTCTCGCGGAAGAAAGGAAGAAGAAGAAGCCGAAGAAGAAATCATCGACGTTTCTACCTTTTTGTCTCGATAGCAAGTTTTTATTAAAATGTTTCAACTATTCCTTTCTCTCTCTCTCTCTCTCTCTCTCTCTTTCTCCCCTTTTCTCTCTCACACACACACACACACACATACACTCGTAGGAATCTTTTTTTTCCCTCTTCTTTCCAAGCTTATGAAGATAAACGTCGAATAACAACCGCAGAAAGCGACTGAGACGCGACCTCCTTTTCCCGTTCTATAGGATATTCTTCTTCGGCTTGAAAACTCAGGGTGAGACGGGGCAGAGTAGAGAGAGGGAAACAGAGGGAGAGAGAGAGAGAGAGAGAGAGAGAGAGAAAGAGAGAGAGGAGTGGTTACGAGAAGGGGATGGTTACGTTTTCGTTGTAAGGGATACGATGGAACGCGGACTCCGTAACGCGCAGACCTTAAATTTCTCGGATACGTCGCCGACACCGTTGCAGGCTGTTGAACTCTCGACAGATTCTTTAGCCCCGCGCGACAACCCCTCCCAACCTCCCTCTCAAAGCTTTTTCTTTATCCGTTGAAGTAGTAAGGGAGAGAAAGAGAAAGAGAAAGAAAAAGAAAAAGAGAGAGACAGAGAGAGAGAGAAAGAAAGAGAGAGAAAGAGAGGTATTACTTCGGCCACGAAACGTTAGTAACAGAACGATAAGAGAGCCCATGAGCGTGAGCCTGCTGGCGTGTCGGAAAATAGGCGCGCTCGCGCGCATCTATTTTTGTTCCCGGTCACGTAACTACTATGTGAAAACGTATATTATGCGTGTTACCCGGCTGGTATTCATCGAGTATCCCTTCCGTCTCCTAGTTATTTTCTCTTTATTTCTCTCTTTCTCACTCTCTCCATCATAGTCCCAGTCCTTCGTTCATATATATATGTGCATGTACATACATACCATGTATTCGTTGTGTTAATCGCGATCGAATTAGTCGCTCTATGACGTATTTGCTTTCTTAGTTATTTATTTACTTATTATTTGTTTTATTTATTTATTTACTCTTTGTCTCTTTGTTTTAGCAAAACCATTCAAAATTTAAAATCCGTCTTTTATTCTGAACGAACACGTACGATAATTGTAAATAATCATAATTAATATGTCAATATACAATATAATATTGTGAACGCACGAGAAAATGTTTTTTTTTTTATTTCTTTCTTTATTTCTTTCTTTCTTTCTTTTTTGTTTTTGTTTTTGTTTTTGTTTCGTTTCGTTGTCGCCGTACCTACTTACCTTTCACTTTTCTCGGGGAATCTTTTTTTTTCTCTTTCTTTTTTTTTTTTAACCCGTCCACTCGTTCGTATTTCACATTTAGAAATTAAAACGTTGATTGTCCCTTAACAATGTACTTCTTATCTCTTATCAGATAAATCCCCGTGCTCGACTTTGAGATGATGCGTTCGAGTAAAGCCGGATGAACTGAAGATATCCGCAATGTAAGATCCAAGCCTATCAGACGGAGAAAGTGAAAGAGAAAGAAACAGAGAGAAGAGAGAGAGAAAGAAAGAGAAAGAGAGAAAGAGAGATCCCGTGATGATGATATTCCCGTGAGGAAAGAACAACGTTTAGATATATAATTTACGTTTACGTTTATCACGAAGGATAGAAATTCTTAGAGAGAGAGAGAGAGAGAGAGAGAGAGAGAGAGAGAGAGAGAGAGAGAGAGAGAGAGAAAGAGATAGAGAGAGAGTGAGAAAAGAGAGAGCAAAAAGAAAAGCGATGTGAAGAAGAAGTTGGGGGTGGGGAGGGAGGAAAATGAAACATTTTTTTTCTGGTACATTCATGCGGACACGAAAGAATAAACGAAACGTTTAACGAGCGTGTAATATCGTCAATATAACAAAAACGATTTTACCGAATAAGTGTATAGGTATATTCGTTCGTTCCATAAGCTTTCCCTTCTGTACGCATCAGTTGGCCTCATTAGAAGAGGGAGGAACCTTTTTATTCTTCTCGCTTACATACTTTCCAAGGTCCTCTCTCTCTCTCTCTCTCTCTGTCTGTCTCTCTCTCTCTCTCTCTCTCTCTTTCTTTCCCTTTGAAAGAGGGTCTCGCACCACCCTACAGATCGGCCATATTACTTTCGGCCGTAATTTAGCCGAAAGTTTCTCTACGTGTCCGTCCGAGAAGCTCTATATATATATATATCTCTCTTTCTTTCTTTCTTTCTTTCTTTCTTTCTTTCTTTCTTTCTCTCTCTCTCTCTCTCTCTCTCTCTCTCTATCTATCTATCTATCTATCTCTTTCTCTCTCTCTCTATCTCTCTCATACCTATACCTATACATAGAGCATAGTAGGTACGTTTGCGCGCGCGCCCTTTTTCCGAGGGCTCGATCGAAAGGGAGGAAAGCGAGAAAGGATTGGGCGGAAGAGGGAAAGAGAGAGCTCGATGGTTATATCGATCGATCGCAAACTATCCCGGGTATTTCGACGATTACAGAGAGGCGGAAAGAGAATCAGAAAGAGAGAGATGGAAAAGCGCGAACGTTCGTAAGTTGGAAAGAGAAAAAGGGATGACTCTTTCTCTCTCTCTCTCTCTCTCTCTCTCTCTCTTTCTCTTTTTTCTGTCTCTCTGTCTCTCTCGTGTCACATGTATCTACGTACATATACGTGGAAAATAGGAGTCGAGTGGAAGTGGATGAATATCCGAAAAGCAAAATGACCGAAAGGGATAGAGAAAGAGAGAGAAAGAGAGAGAGAGAGAGAGAGAGAGAGAGAGAGAGAGTGACGTACCATCCCGTTCGTGTCTGTTCCCTGTGATGGATCAAATGTGGCTGGCTTATTCATTATGCGTTGGACCGAGCGACGAGGACGATGATTTACGAAAGGGACGACAAAAAGGTGTCGTGGACTGACGAGTGAGTGCAAAAGAGTGGGGTGGGTGGAGGGGGTGGGGAGGAGACGAGGGTTGGAAGGGTGAGGACACAGACCTGCAGTTTCATTCTAGCTACCTACGGCGAATCCATTTGGACGTTCCCAAAAAGCATCGACCCTTTCTAAAAACGAATTAAATATCAATAATTTACGAAACGTTCTATCGAATTGGATATGCTCTTGATTTATGCTTTTAGAAGAAGTCAAAAGTTTTCTTTTTTCTCTTTTTTCTTTCTTTTTTCTTTTATATATATATTCTTTTCTCTCTCTTTTTTTTTTTTTTTTTCTATAATCCTTACAACGCTTTTTTATTACGTTCACGCGCTAGCAATCATTTTCGAATGGGGCATTACGTTGTTTTGATTCACTATTAAAGTATTAATATTTATTTAATGTATTAATAATTATTTAATGTATTCGTATAAATCGTTCGCGCTTTATTCTTTAGAGTTATAGAAAATTTCGAGCGCACAATTTTGAAATTATTTTTGTGTTGTACACAATTAGAATTAAATATTATTCACGATAAATTTGATTATCAGTACGACGCTAGGATAGATGGATGGATGGATAGATAGACGAAATAGATAGATAGTTGTAGAACGTAAAAGAGCTCGTTAAGAGACAGCAAAAGGATTTGCCTTCGTGTTGCATCGTTGAACTCGCTTTTGCTAACTTTTTCGTTGTTCCCAGCAATTAAGAGAGAAGGAAAAGTAAGTACGGGGCCTCGGGGTCGTGGCACGTTCGAAAACGAAACGAAACGAAACGAAACGAAACAAAATGAAACGAAACGAGACGAAACGAGACGAAACGAAACGAAACGAAACGAAACGAAACGAAACTAAACTAAACCAAACTAAATGTAATGCCGACGAATCTCAGTGAGTGGGATCGAAGACAAGTATTTGCCTTTGCTCCGAGCTAAATTACCGGCCTGTTCTCTCCAACGTATACATTAGTGAAATTATAATATTTCGTAAAATACAGAGTGCCGCTTTAATAATATCTATTTCTCTTTAATGTACAAGAATTATGAGCTACGCTCCCTGGAAGTTTCATCAATGGAATACGTACGACGTTGACGACAAAACGACGATGACGACGACAATATCGTACAACCGACGGAAACAATATCATGAGAATAAAACCGTTACGACGACGA
>NC_140831.1:2890000-2897500 GCF_050613455.1 Vespa mandarinia
GGAAAGGAGTATTTTAACTTCGTCGATCGAGGAAATAAAAGAAGAAACGACGACGACTACGACGACGACGACGACGACGACGACTATGGGGTTGGTCCTGGAAAAGAATGGAATTGAAACGAAACCGAACGGCAAGGTTGAAACCAAAGTTGAAAGAAAGGTTAAGAACAAAGATGAAAAAAAGGTTGATACCAAAGGGGAATCGGATACGAAGGAGGAGGAAGACATCGAACGATCTGATTGGCAAACGAAAATTTCCAATAAGGTCGAGACGATCGATGATGATTCGGCCAATGCGAATGAGGATGTCGAGATTGTTATGGAGGTTCGTTTGTATATAAAATATAAAAATATAATTGAATATGAATTTATAGAGAAAGCTGGGTAGGAAAAATGAGACGAAACAAAAGCAAAAAAAAAAAGAAAAAAGAAAAAAAAAGGAAGGAGAGAAAAAAGAAGATAAATGAATAAGTAAATTAACAAATAAAAAAAAAAAAAAAAAAAAAAGAAAGAGAGAAAGAGAGAGAGAAAAAAAATGTACGTAGGAGACGAGGAAAAAAAGGTCAACTAGTGGGTTATTATTTGCCACGAGGATTCTCTCGCGTCAATACGGAAACTCCGGGATTCTCGTGTTGTTATTGTCTTTTGAAGGCTCTTAAACGAGATGTATAGTGTGTGTGTGTATATATATATATATATATATTATTTCTTTTCCTTCTTTTTCTTTTCTTTTCTCATTTTTCTTGTTTTCTTTTTTAATCTTTTTTTCTCTCTCTCTCTCTCTCTCTCTCTCTTCCTCGATAACATAGTGTCTCGTCATTTATCTTCTTCGTCTCTCATTGTATAAACCCATCCTACGAAAGGTCGAATACACGCATAAACCTGAAGTATCGTTAAACACTCGTCGATGAAAAATATGACAACGATCGTCTAAAGCTTCGACAAAGTACTTTCGATAAACTTTCGTCTCTCTTAAAACGTTTTTATATGATAGGAAAGTAAAAAAAAAAAAAAAAAAAAAAAGAAAAAGGAAAAAAAAATTTTTTAAAAGAAAAGTAAAGAAAAGAAAAGAATATACGTGCATACATGGGATAGTTATAGAAAACGACGGTGGTACGCCTTTAACTACCAGTTTTACAGTCACGATTAACCTTACCTTTACGATCTAATACGTGTAATCCAGAATGGAAATAATTCTCAATGTTATTAGTACATTATGAAAAAGGAAAAAGAATTTTCTCTATTTCTTTTAACGTCGTCGTTTGATTAAGAATTTTAATCACAAGATAACGACGTTGAACGTAACGCGTGACGTACCATTGAACGATCAAAAACGTAATTGTCATACCATAGATATATCATATTAATGTCTTATCTACAAATATATAGATGGATAGAAAAGAAAAGAAAAGAAAAAAAAAAAAAAGAGAAAAAGAAAAAGAAAAAAGAAAACAAAAAATAAAACGTAACTTTTGTTTCGAGCTTAGATCGCCGATAAGAAGAAAGAAGGAGAAAAAAAAAACGAAGAAGAAGAAGAAAAAAAGAAGAAGAAGAAGGAGGAAGAGGAGGAGGAAGAGGAGGAGGAGGAGGAGGAGTTAGATAGGAAAGATCGACAAAAGGATTTTTATCATCTAGATTCAGATCAATATCTCGATGATTCGATATTTGATATCGGAGACTTAGAAGACGAATGGTATCCTAGAATGGAAGCGCTTCCATCGGACGAATTAGTCGATTCTATCAGCGACATTTGCACCTGTCATAAACCGGAAGAACGTATATCTATACCTCCCACGCCACCCCCCTGCGATCCAGTCGAGGAATTTATTAAAAGAATGGAAAGGGATATTGACAAGGATCAACTTGTAAGGATTTTTCAAATAGACGGTATTGGTCCCAAGGTTTCGGAGATAAAAGTTACAGCTGTTAATATTTGGTTATGCGAGTGTGCTCGTAGACAGAATGGTTACGTAGGACCACGTAATATCAAACATTTCCTATGTCCAGATCTTCAGGATTCTAACGATTGCAATAATTAATAATCGAAGAGAAGAATTTGCGTTTATCTTTTTCCATTTTAAAACGATTCTAACGACAATCCTGAATTTATCCGATTGATTTTTATATTAGCTATGTATGGTATTATCTATCTACGTATGTACACACACACACACACACATATATATATACATATATACGTATATATATGTATATATGTGTGTATGTAATAGGTACGTTTAATTTCTCATCGACGAAAGAACTTAAATTTCTCCATAAATGAATTTTCCAATTGCGACGTAAATACCGATCCTACCGAATCGCATTTGCCCAAGATTTTATGTGCCGTTTTACGCAAATATATATATATATATATATATATATATATATATATATATATGTGTATATATATACTCTATCTCGCAGATTTTACATATTAAAACGTAACGCTTCGTTTCGTTCACAAAATATAATCCACCACGTGAGATGCATTAACGAATCGTAATATCATCGTTTCTTTCCCCCTTGCCCCCACCCCACCTCTATCCCCTTTCTTTCTCTGTTTTTTCCTATTTGTTCTTTTTGTTCCCCCTCCCTCTCTTCTTTACAACACAAAAGAACGTATTATTTGCCGTGAAATAATTTTTTAATCGGTATGCAATGTTACAAGTACTTACTCGGATGCTACTCTAATATATACAATTATTCTGTACTATGTAATTTTATGCAAAGTAAAAAAATGCGAATGAGTTTCCTTTAATTATTGTATCAGTTCATTTTTCTTCTTTCTCTCTCTCTCTCTCTCTCTCTCTCTCTCTCTCTCTCTCTCTCTCTCTCTCTTTTTTCTGTTTTCATTCGGAATAATAAAATACATCAGAGATTATTGTGCTTTTCTAGCTTAAAACCTTAAAAATGTCATTGAATCCTTTCCGTTCGATCGATACACTGTTATTCCATACCACTTCCTTCTTTCCCCTCCTCCCACCACACCCCTTACTCCCTCCAAAGAACAAATATCCTCTATATAATAAAATAATTTTATTTTATTTATATTATAGTTCACGATTTGCTCGTGTAATCAGATAAACGTAATAAACATTTGTATAGAAATACAGGTAGTCATTGATTATTGGAAAAAAATTTGTGAGTATCACAGATAAAACTTTATTTTTATCATTCCGTCTCTCTCTCTTTCTCTCTCTCTCTCTCTCTCTCTCTCTCTCTCTTTCTCTCTATTTCTCTCTATTTCTCTCTATTTCTATATCTATTTGTATTTCTTTTATTAGAGATAAACTTTTGAAAAGTCCGTTTAATTTGTAGTCAGTAACCTTACTTCAGCAATTTTCAACTTAACTAATCTCATCGATTTTTCACAGTGGTACGGTGATATTCGAGGATATATTTCCTCACTTCCGTCCAATTAGTAAGATAATTTATAGTAATATCGAAGGAGAAACGAGGTCGAAAATGTTCTCTCGTGCACGTATTTTAGTAGCATAAGCGCGTTAATAGAACGTTAGAACGGCGGTAGAATTTCTGTTAGATATTTGTAATATGCGTGTATATATATATATATATATATATACTTACATATATATATATATATATTTCGACATACGAGTAACTCATATCGAAGAAACATATTTAATACGACGGTACCTTATCGTTGCTTTTACAGCAATAAGAATCGATTTTAATTAAACTTTTGAGAAATTGATGGAGATTGGTTTAAGAGGGTATTAAGAAAAGGTATTATAATTAAATACGAAAATGAATTTTTCTCACCGAACGTGTAATAATCTTCCGAACTGACGTTGGATCATCCGTATAATAATCAAGAGATACGGCGTCGATTGGAGAACTTGCGGAATGAAATGCACGTTGATTATTAAGCAAACATTTATTCGGGTATCCTGGAATTCAGACATCTCGGATAGGATTTTCGGTTCCGTGGTCCGTGGTCCGTGGTACGTGGACCGACGCAAAATTGATTTTAATGTATCCTCATTCCAAAACCGTAACCACAACGAACATACCAATGGGTACAAGCGCGTGAAGATCTGGAATTTTAATATAACGGTTCTCGATCTCGATTGCACGAAAACTTAGTTCGGAGTTTGTTGAAGTTCGCTTCAAGTCTCGGTGCACCAGAATGCTCGTACGTCGTTAAAACCAGACACACGAACTAAAACACAGAGAAAGAGAGAGAGAGAGAGAGAGAGAGAGAGAGAGATAAATAGATAGATGAACGAATGTGTGTGCGTGCGCTCCTATATGTGAGAGAGAGAGACAGAGAGAGAGAGAAAAAAAAAGAAAAAGAAGCAAGGGGGAAAAGCTTATCGATTTTCGTCGACTCACACACACTTACATACATAGATACATATATATATATATATATATATATATATATATATATACACAACATGGATGGGGTTTGTAAATTCAACGGATTGCTTCGTGACCCATTCCAACTAACGTCTACTTACCACATCGTCGATTTTACCCAAGGGTCGGACCGAGGACGACCAGGACATGACGACGAAGAAGACGAAAACGACGAGGGGGGGAACTTACGAGATATGTATACATATATACATACATATATACATACTATACTGACTTACTCTGATATCTCTTGACTATCTCTAAACTGGATGCAAGGGGATGGAAGACAGAGGGAAAGATATCCGTATTAACACACAGCGGTCGCCTATTTCGTACGGCATACGCGCAATTCGTCCGATTAGATCGGATACGAAAAATAGGTCGTACCAAGCTAGATAAAAAGAAAGAAGGAAGGAAGTAAGGAGTAGGTAGGGTGATATATACTCTTTGATCTATGTATATAAACTCAGAGCTCATATACTTTTTTCTTACCGAATATCGTATTATTGTTTATATAGAGAAAGATATATATATATATACAAACTCTTTTTTATTTCCTTTTCTTGGAGAAGAAAGAAGAAGAAGAAAAAAAATTAAATAAAAAGAAAGAAGAAGAAGTAAAAAAAAAAAAAAAGAAGTGTTGTACGATTTCGAACGAGAATGTTACGTGTCTTCGATTTCATTCATCTTCCATTATATTTTCTTTTCCTTCCTAATTCTTTTTTCATATACGGTTGGATTATCGAGACAGGCTTTATCGGCATTGAAGTTTCAGACAGCAACGATCTACGGGAAAGTACACGTCGTCCGTTGAATTTGATCTTTCCAGGTGAGATTGGAAGGGACTAGATTTATCTTTCTCTAGACGATGATTTTTATAAGACAGTATTGTTCTCTTTTAACCTTTTATTTCTTTCTTTCTCTCTCTCTCTCTCTCTCTCTCGATCTCTCTCTGTTTCTCTTTCTCTCTCTCTCTCTTTCTCTCTCTCTCTCTCTCTCTCTCTCGATCTCTCTCTGTCTCTCTCTCTCTCTCTCTCTCTCTCTCTCTCTCTCTCTCTCTCTCTCTCTCTCTCTCTCTCTCTCTCTCTCTCTCTCTCTCTGTCTCTCGATCTCTCTCGATCTCACTCGATCTCTTGTACCATTTCTATATCTTTCTTTTTCTCCTTTATATCTTTTCTTTATCCTCAGGAACAAAGTGGTGCGGAAGCGGAAACATTGCAATGGATTACGACGATCTTGGCCGATTCGCCGAGACCGATGCTTGCTGCCGCGAGCACGATTATTGCGACGATATTATCGAGGCTATGATGACCAAGCACAATCTGACAAACCCTTCCATCTATACAAGGTGGAACAATATTTCATTTTGGCGCTTATTCGTAACTATAGAGTATAGTTTTGTTTCTTTAAACGAAATTCGAAACGATCCAATCCGAAATATTATCTTCTATATATTTCTTTTTTCTTTTCCTTCTTCTTCTTCTTCTTCTTCTTCTTCTTCTTCTTCTTTTTCTTCTTCTTCTTCGAACGAATTATCCCTAGACTGTATCAATTTTCTTTATTTCTTCATATCTCGTTAATATATATTAATCGGTAGTCCACATTTTATATATATATATATATATATATATATATATATATATATATATATATAAGTGTAGGAGACAATAAGTCGATCTATTTATCTATCTATCGATCGATCGATCGATCGATCCCTCGTTAAATCTTCTTCGTACTTTTACGATTCTGATCACATATACGTAATTTTCATTCGTACGTAGTTCGTTAAAAAAAAATACATTAATGATTGATTAACGAGTTTAACTACGTACTATACGTGGTATACGTATCCACTATATTGTTCGCTTGTCGTCCACACATCCCACATGGATTATCGAGCGACGTTACTTTTATTGCTTCCATATTCTACAGCTCGTGTCATCATTACGCGTGTCGTTTACACGCGTGCAGGCGCACCGACGTGTCGTCTACGTTGTGCATCTCGTTTATTAGTTCGTTCCAACGAACTGGAATAAATGAATCGCAATGAAACTACGGGCCATAGTGATCGCCAGCAGATACAATTTCAGTGTCATAAACAAAGAATTAATCTTTTTTAATTCTTTTGTTTTTTTTGTTTGTTTCTCTTCTATATATATATATATTTTTTTTTCTTCGTTCTTTATCCTTCGTATATTTGTTTTCGTGTTTTTTCTTTTTCTTTTTTTTTGTTTTTTATTTTGTTTTTTTTTTTTGTTTTTTTTTTTGTTTTTTTTTCATTCCCGTAGAGAGAAGTCCCGAAAGTTATTGGCCATTACATCGTGATTAGCTACATTTTGATTCCACATTTATTATCGTTCTGCATTGATTTTCCAATTATACGTTCCGATTTTTTGTCTACCCCCCCCCCCCCACCCTTACTCCCACCCCCTTCCATCGTCTACAAATAACGACGATTTTGATCTATCTGACAAAAGTATACATATAAAAAATATACATATAAAAAATATACATATACATAACAAAAATATAAATATAAATACATATAATGTTTAATCTATAGAAACAAACAAAAATTTATGATACAGAATGTTATGTATGTATGTCGGAATGAGAGAATGTGTAATTTATGAAGATTTGTGAGGATTTGTTTAAAAAATTTATGATGGTCAATAATGGACGACTTCTTTTTTCATTATTATTATTAATATTGTTATTATTATTATTATTATTATTATTATTATTATTATTATTATTATTATTATTATTATTATTATTATTATTATTAATATTATTATTATTATTAAATACGTTATTAAAATTTAACATATTCCGTCGTAGATTGACACGAGCGTAGATACGATGTTTTATATATATATATATATATATATATGAGAGTATCAAAAGCGTGTTTCGCGTGACGAAAGATAATCTTTCGGGATCTACTTACTGTTCTCCCACGGGATATGAGAGAGGTTGTCGCGCGTATTCCAAGTACTCCCTTTATCGATATTCAATAATTTAACCCTTCACCGTGTTCCTCCGGTGACCGATGACCGATGGCGTTAGGTTGCATTGTTCCTGCGACGAGAAGTTCTATGACTGCCTCCAGCGTTC
>NC_140831.1:2902500-2905000 GCF_050613455.1 Vespa mandarinia
TCGACTTTTTCCAGAATAAATCATTCGTTTGGAAGTCTTCTGGACACGAAGGTTCCAAGATAAATAGCGATTCGAACGTCGACGCTCATTTTTCGGCGGAAGAAGAAAGTACGAGTTAATGATTGGCACGAACTTTTATCGAACTTTCAATTTTCTCTCTCTCTCTCTCTCTTTCTCTCTCTTTCTCTCCCTTTTCTTCTTCTTTTTCTTTTGCCTTTTTATTTTTTTTTTATTTTTTTTTTTTTTTTTTTTTTAATCGTTTCTTCAAACTCTTTCACAACCTTTAATTTCAGAATTCGTTACGAGAGGATCCACGAGGTTGCTCCGTTTTATTCGCATTCCAACGGCGTTTAAAGTACGCCCAAGCGATGTGATGATTAAATGCCACGACGACGTTGCAGATGTCGTAACAGAATTTGTCACGTTATACACGTTGTAATTAAATGTCGTCGTTTTTGGAATTAATGAAAGTAGACCGTTCGTTCGGTGACCTCCAACCCCTTACTCGTTCCAAAACCACACCGTACTCACACCACTCGCACGCCACATCGTCCGTAACACTTTTTCCTTTCTTCTTCTTCTTCTTCTTCTTCTTCTTCTTCTTCGTCGAATTATCTTTGCAAAAAAAAAAAGAAAAAAAGAAAAGAAAAAGAGAAAAAGGAAAAAAAAAAGAAAGAAAAAAAAAAAAGGAACAAAAGGACGAAAAAGATTTTTTATTTATCTCTCGACATAGAAAATCTCTATCGACGATATATCCAGGGAATTTAGTATCATCGATATATCGATCAAAGAGAGATTGAAGAGGATTGAGAGATGGAGATGGTCGAGGAGTGAGTGGGGTTGGAAAGGGAGAATGGAGGTATGCGGTAACGTTATCGTACATTTGCGCGCTTGTATAACAGAAATCTCAGTCGATAAACTTGCTACTTTCGTTGGGAGAAATGTAAGAAGGAAGAAAGTGTCTCCCCTTTCGGAGCGTATCTACGGAAAACTTTGTTATGCGAAATGAATATCCAGTATATAGGGGAAAGTTTGCTAGAAGAAGAAGAACGAAAGAGATAGAGAGAGAGAGAGAGAGAGAGAGAGAGAGAGAGAGAGAGAGAGAGGGAGAAAGAGAGAGGAAAGGAAGAAGTTACTGGATGCAAAACTTTTTAACACAAAAGGCGCGGCTATCAACCATATTGTTCCGTAACGATTTCGAAAGTCCCCCTCCCCACTCCCCTTCCCCCGAGAGGTGGATGGCTCGTACGATTTCGTCCAAAGTTTCGCGAATTATTTCATAGGATTAGATGTAACAAACAACGAGTAATATGCATATCTATAATGCCGTAAACACAATGAAGTTACAATACGTTTCAAACAAATTATTAATGATCGCGTACAAAAGAGAGAAAGAGAGGGAGAAAGAGAAAGAGAGAGAGAGAGAGAGAGAGAAAGGGTGAGAAGTGAATTTGAATTGTTTTAGTATAAATAATAGAATGCAAGAAATACAATATATATATATATATATATGTTTGTTCTCGGTTATCGTTTAACTATCGATCGCATAATTAGAGTATACGTTTCAACTAGGTATGTACGTAGACACTCCTTGGTGTCAGAGCAAATCCGGAGAAATTGCTTGTCAAAGCCGAGGGCTTCGCGTGGACACTATGATCCAAAGGGGTGGTAGACTCTACGCTATTATGGTGTAATCTCTATTCAGAACCGCCAACAAGTTTGCCAACGTCGCACGATGTAAGCGCCACGGGGCACCTATAAGACCCGTTAACAGAACGGCACTAACGTCGTTTATATTCAAGGGCTGAATTCTCGGGACCGTGCGAGAATTACGGGCCGCTAAAGGCAACCGTGTTTCGAAACCCTCACTTCCGATACTATCACAAGATTTTCAAGTATATTATACTATATAGATATAGATTTTCTCTACGAATAAATAAATACAAAGTACGAAACGGCTTTTCGTTAGACATTTTCTTCTGTAGATCTTTCTATTTCCGTAAAAAAAAAAAAAAAAGAAAAAAAAAAAAGAAATAAAAATAGAAGGACAAACGAAATTATATACTAGCTTGAATGGTGATAAAAATGAACGATATCAGATGAGAAATCTAAAATGGCATTTAAGAAATATCATTTTCGTTTGTAAAACATTGAGAATTAAGAAGAATTATATATATATATATATACATACATATATATATATATATAATAATATATATTAGGTTGGAAACTATGAAACGGGCGTTGAATGAAAATAAAAAACTAAACAAAAACGCCCGTTTCATAGTTTCCAACCTAATAATATATATAATTTATTATATATATAATATAATAATATATAATATAATATATAATATATATAATATATATATAATAAATATATAATATATATAATCTCTTTTACTCTTCTCTTTTTTTTTTTTTTTATTCTTTATATCTTTCTTTTTTTTTTTCGTAATAAAGCATCCATTTATCGCATATAGATCGATGTGCATGGATC
>NC_140831.1:2910000-2920000 GCF_050613455.1 Vespa mandarinia
CCAAGGATCGTACCGACGTTTCCTTTAACGCAAATAGATGATACCGGAGTATTGTGAATTACCATATTTCGTTTTATAGGAAGATCTTCCTTTTTCTCGACTCTCGAGAGCAAGCTTTTCAAGTAATAGAATCTACCTAGCGTAGCTACCTAACGTACCTACCTACCTATCTACCTATCTACCTACCTAACGTATCTACTTACCTACCAGCCATTTATTTGTATTCACAGACGGAAGGGCCAACGAGTTTGTACGAACTCTACGTAAGATTCGTTGGTATTGTTGACTTTTAAAGGAGAGTGGTTAGAGAAGAGAGGTGTTGGGGTGGGGGGAGGGCGTGGGGGAGGGGTTGAGAACGACAACTTAACGACGTATCGCACTAATTTATTCCCGACGATAGAAATTTTCTTCCGGGCAAGTTAAGTCATAGTTAAGGAACTATTAAGTACTTGTTAAACGAATCGTCGCAAGTTTAAACTCGCGCCCGCAAGTCGCGCCCGAGTTCTCGAGGCTTTAACCGAGAACGTGGCAGACAAAGTATTAACCCGCAATGCGTCGAGTTTTAAGAGTATGGATATGCATAGTATAATACATTTCAAGTATCACAATTCTTGGTTATCGATAATAATCGTATATTTTATGATTGTGGATAAAACTTTATAAATGTCTAATAAAGTTTTGACGTCGACAATTATTCGATAAAAATACGAAAATAAAATGTTTGTTTTTTTTTTTTTTTTTTTTTTTTTTTTTTTTTTTTTTTTTTTTTTTTATATATATATATATATATATATATATATATATTCGATTGCTCTCGAACCATAATGGGAATATTTTTTTTCTCAGATTATTATTATTATTATTATTATTATTATTATTATTATTATTATTATTATTATTATTATTATTATTATTATTATTATTATTATTATTATTATTATTATTATTATTATTATTATTATTATTGTTGTTATTATTATTATTATATATGTATAGTTCTGTCGTTTATAGAATATTTATAAATAATTGTATCTATCATTAAACGTTCACGTCATATTCGCGTAAACTTATAAATAGTTCTGGATACGATCGAATTTATAAAAGTTAGAACGATTAATTTAAATAGTACTTGGATAATATGTAACGAGGTCAACGCCTAAAGGTTAACTTTAAACTTTCCTTGCTTCGAAATAAGAAAAAAGAAATGTATCGGGGTAAAATAAAATGTTGAAAAATCGACGGTATATTTTACTCGATTTTAAAAGAAAATTTGATAGACGATCGATGTCACGATCCAATGGAATTTAAGTTAAGCAACTCTCTCTTTCTCTTTCTATCTCTCTCTCTCTCTCTCTCTCTCTTTCTCTCTCTCTCTCTCTCTCTCTTTCTCTCTCTCTCTCTCTCTCTCTCTCTCTCTCTCTCTCTCTGAAGACGATTCTATCCTGAAGAAGATCGAAAAGTTTCTTACCTTCCTTTTTCCATGTTGTATCGGTGGTGATAGTAGTAGAGTCCGCTTTGACGCTTATTTTTTTTCTTTTTTTCTTTTTTTTTTCTTTTATCTCCCTCCCCCCCCCCCTTTCTACTAGAACTACTAGAATTTATTTCGGAAATGTGTTTGACTCTTCGTCAGTCGACGTATAACGATTCGACGACGAGGAAAACGCGATCAAAAGACAGAAAATAAATATTCCTCGAGTAAGAGCGTCAGTTTGGATCCTCGAGTTTCTACTCTTAGAGATAGTTACTATCGTTGGCGTCGCATAGACGCGTTGTTCCTACTCTCTTCCGCCTTCCTCGCATTCGTAAGCTCGCGTGTAATAACGACCCCGTGACCCGGCTCGCGCGAATTGGAGCGTAAGTTCCTCAGAAGGCACGAGCCTCGAGCGAACGATTCAAGACGATCATATATTTCCTTGCCACGCGAATAAGAGAGAGAGAGAGAGAGAGAGAGTGCGTTCTTCTAAAATTGTAAAAATGGAATCGAGATGAGCCATTTCCGATTTCTTTTTTCATTTTTTTGTCTTCTTTTCTTTCTTTTCTCTTTCTCTCTCTCTCTCTCTCTCTCTCTCTCTCGTCAGTTATGAGAATCACACTCGAGTTCAATAATCCGACCTTTCGAGCTTTCTTCGAGAAACCTTCAAGATCGATCTTTTTTGTCCTTTTTCTTTTCTTTTCTTTTTTCTTTTTTCATTTCTCCCCCTCCCCCACCCACCCTCTACCCCTCACCCCCTCCACGACGAATTTCTTTGTTCTAACTTCGTCAGTGATATGATAAAAGTACTATCGCAAATCTTACAAGTAGGATAATAGTACATACATACATACATACATACATACATACATACATACATACATACGTATATACGTAGATTTTGATATCTCCTAACTGAAAGACACCTGAAAGACTTTTCAAAGTTTTTCTTTTCTTTTTTTTTTTTTTTTTTTTTTTTCTTTTTTGTAAGTAACTGTTCGAAAGTATCTCTACTTTTTCGTTTAACGCGTATCTCTCCTAAGGTATTCCTTTCGTTCCATTTCTTTTATGTTCTTTCTCACATCATGCGTATAATTTATATCTACTTTTCCTTTTTTTTTTTCTCCTTCTTCTTCTTCTTCTTTTTATCTTTCTTTCTTCTTCTTCTTCTTCTTCTTCGTCTTCGTCTTCGTCTTCGTCTTTTTTTTTCTTTTCTTTTCTTTCTTTTTTTTTTTCTCGTACCTTTGTGTCTTTCGACAGAGCATTCGTACTTTTCGAACTTTCCCTATGCGAATTTATTAATAGCTAACTCACGCATTCTCCCAAGAGTACGTAAAGACGATCGAGTTACGCGATCGAGATAAATCAGAGAGAGAGAGAGAGAGAGAGAGAGAGAGAGAGAGAGAGAGAGAGAGAGAAAGAAAGAAAGAAAGAAAGAGAGACAGAGATAAGATTATATTAGTCTATTCGTCCGACGAAACGAATTGACCAACCAAGAGATCAGAGAAAAGAGGAATAAGACTCTCTTACAACATAAATTCTCGTAATACATTCGAATGATGAAATGGCATGTAAGGGATGGAACATCGAGCTGGAAAAGAGTTATAAAAGCTTTCACTTCCTAAAAGAGTACCACTTGACTCTCACTAACGTAATCCATAACGCGTTCGTTAAACTCCTGGGAAGTAAAAGTGTAACACACTTAACGTAGTTCAAAGTTATACGAAAGAGTCCTTTCGTTCCAACCATTTTTTCTTTCTTTTTTATTTCTTTTTTTTTTCTTTTTTTTTCTTTTCCTTTTTTTTTTTTCTTTTTCGTCAAATTTATACGGATTTAACCCTATCGCTGGTTTCCCACGAAAATTTGTCGCTTATTAAATATCATCATGTTCGAAGGGATTACGAATGGGGAAACAATTGTTAAATTGAAATTGAAATTACTAACGATGGCGTCTTTAAAGTAAGGGGGAGAAGAGACGGGGGAAGAGGCGTGAAAAGAGAGATATATTTAATTATGAAAAATTATTTAAAGATCTCGTCGTTCGCAATTGCATAGGAAAGGATTAAAGAATTTTTGATTTCACCGAACTCGCATCTCCGTAACGCGCTGAGATTCTCTCTCTCTCTCTCTCTCTCTCTCTCTCTCTCTTTTTTCTTTTTCTTCTTTTTTCTTCTGTTTTTCTTTTTTTCTTTTCCTTTTTTTCTTCATACAAAATGAATGGACGAAAAAGTTATTTGCTACCTCCATTAGTCCGAGTTAACTTTTACGCGAGTCTTTAATTATCGTGTTTTCGCATACTGCGATGTATTCGTAATTGGACAGAGAGAGAGAAAGAGAGAGAGAGAGAGAGAGAGAGAGAGAAATAGAGATAGATAGAGAGAACGAAATACCATGGTAATAAATCGCTCGGAGGGAATTTCAAGTTGATTCCTTTACTTCCGGAAAAAAAATTTTTTTTTCTCATTCGGCCCCCGTGTTTGGTATTTCTAAAATTTTTCACGAACAGAAAAAGAGAAAGAGAGAGGAGAGAGAGAGAGAGAGAGAGAGAGAGAGAAAGAGAGAGAGAGAGAAAGAGTAGTAACGAAACTATGGATGGAAAGGTACTTAGCAATATGCATCGTGGCAATATTAAAAAACATAGTTAGAATATTTTCCTGGTAGTAGGACCATCACTTCACCGAATGAAATTGCAACGCGAAGAACCGCGATATTATTGCAATAACCACCGGCCATGCCGATATCCAAACGAACACCTATCACAGAAATATTTTCGTGTTGTACCGTGTTATACCGTGCCGTGCTCTGCTTTGCCATACTGTGCCGTACTGTGCCGTACTGTACCGTACTGTGCCGTACTGTGCCGTGCCACATCGCGTTCGCGGCGATTGGCCGGAAATCCAATACGTACTCGGGCATTGCAAAGATAACGCTCGGCTGGGAATCGAGAGGGATAATTGGACGAGGTGTGGAGGGTAGAAACGTTGATGAGGGTTGTAATCGCATTATTCCGACGCGTTGCCGTCGCCGCGCCAAGGCGTGCCGGATAATCGTTTTTACGTATGCAAATGCATTCGGCAAAAAGACTGCTGCGACCCTTAAAAGGGATACGCATCGTTAAAAACACCCTGCATCTCTTTAATGATTCGCGTCCATCTAAACGCGCCGTTTAAACGAAATCGACGACGAGTATCATTACGGGCTCACTCGTTCGTTTCTCTTTTTTCATAAAAAGAGAGAAAGAGAGAAAGAGAGAGAGAGAGAGAGAGAGAGAGAAAATGGTTCATACTTTTTTAATGATCTTGAATAAAACCAAACAGAGAGAATTTATAATAAAGAAATTCGATAACGAAATAATGAAGTTAATATTTTTGCCATTGTTTTCCTTTTTTCTTTTTTTTTTCTTTTGTTTCTTTCTCTCTCTCTCTCTCTATATATATATATATATATATATATATATATATATATTTTTCCTTTTTTTATAATTATCAACAAAGCGAATTTATAAAAATTAGCTTTATTAACCGAATAACGAAGATAACTTCTCGTTAGTTCTCGTTCGTAGGATTTGAAAAAATGTTGGAAGTTCATCGCAAACGATTCTTCGAAAAATTATATTATTCGACTTTGTAACGAACAAAAAGAGATTGAAAAATATAGAGATAAGCACGGCCTCTATATATATATAATCTTTTTTGATCTTGAATAAAGCTAAACAAAGAGAGTTGTAATAAATAAATTCAATAACGAAATAATAAAATTGACATACTTACCATTATTGTTATTGTTATTGTTATTATTTTCTTTTTTCTTTTGTTTTTTTTTTTTACAATACGATTCCCAACAAAGGAAATTTAGAAAAATTAATATCGCGAAATAATAACGATAATAAATCTTTCGTTCTTGTTCTCTAGACATTTATAATGTTGAAATTCGTCGCAAACGATAAAATTTTTATTAATTAGCACAGTCGCAAATAAGAAAAGAGATAGATACAATAGATGCAAACGTGAATGATGACTCTATTTATATATATATATATATATATATATATATATTCACACATACACATACATCAATTATAATATATATATATATATATATATATATATATATATATATCGTATATATGTATATCGTCTTCTTTGTTTTAGAGCACGAGTGAAGTCAGGTGTGAAAATCCTCGATGCCTCATCCAGCAGCCCCGATTGGATCGTCGACGTGGACATAAACGCGAAAAATACGGCGGCCACTTTCACAGCTAGGCGAAAGGAGAACGTCTCGAGAATGCCAAGCGCGTAAGTACGTCCAAGAGAATTTCTCGGATTGGAAGTCCAAGATCCATTTGTATTAGATCCATCGATATATTCGTCAAAAATGCAAAAAAAAAAAAACGTTGATAGATTGGGTAAGGATTTAGGATGATAAAGATGGAGGATGATTAGAGCAAAAATTTCTCGTTGAAAAATAAACTTTTCGCTTTATTACTTAATCAATTTTTTTGTTTTTTTTTTTTTCGTTTTTTTCTTTTTTTTTTTTTTTTTTTTTTTCGATAAGACTTTTGATCCTGAGATACCCATTTAAGTTATTCGTATATCTTTAATCGTACGATTTTAAACGGCACGCGGTAAACTCGTGCTATTACTATTCTCTATCAATTTTGTATTCTTCTTCTCTTGTAATATGGTATTAGGATTACAACCATTGCGATTTTTCTTCGTTTTTCTTGAACGTCGAGTCACTCGATGCTTTATCGATCCTTCCAATGAAAATACTTCTCCCATTTCGAACATCATAGATTTTTTCTTTTCCGCAATTGGTTCAAGGGATGGAATTTCTCTTTTATGTTTTCGACCATTTTTATCGTCGTCGTCGTCGTCATCGTCGTCGTCGTCGTCATCGTCGCAATCTTTTCTCTTCTTCTTTCTTGATTTTCTACGCTTCTTACCGTTATCATCGTCACAGTTATCGTCATCGTCCTTATCCTTATCGTCATCGTCGCTGGATGAGCTACTGCTACTACTGCTGCTGCTGCTACTGCTACTGCTGCTACAATCGTCATCATCGTCATCGTCGTCGTCGTCGTCGTCGTCGTTTTTATTTTTCCTTTTTTTAGAGGAACGCACTTGTCTCTCCAATATCAGCCTACTCGTCCTGGCTTTCTCTTCTTCCAACAATCCCTCGTTCAGATCTTCCGTGGATCCTAGCGACCTCGTAACTTTGCCAGGATCGCCTACGGCCGTTTTCTCCTCGGAACTTGACGACGAATCGCTCTTAGAATCATCCTTTCCATTATTCGTTGTCCCTTGTCCATTCGTTGCCAGAATTTTATCCCCAGTTTCATCCAATGGATAAGCACTGGTTTCGTGGAAATAAATTGCGTGGAGTATTGCACACGCTAGCACCAAAAAGGACACTTTCTTACCCATATCTCGAGATATTTATATCTATCTTCTTATATAAGACCAATATAAGGGATAATTTGATGTTGAACGATCGTGATATCGAACGTGCTAAGTGCACAGAATGCCTGTCGGTCCTTATATACCCGTAGCACGAATTGCAGATAAACTTGAGAGAAAGAAAGAGAGAAAGAGAGAGAGAGAGAGAGAGAGAGAGAGACAGAAAGATAGAGATAGTGAATAGTCGAGCAAAAGGAAAACGATTTTGCTATCGCTCGTAACCTCGCGATGCTCCGCTTTGATTTCTTCTCCTACTTCTCATTTATCTCTGTTTCTCTATCTCTTTCTGAGTGTCTTCTCTTTCGATCTTTCTTCTCTCTCATTTTCGTTCTCTCTCTCTCTCTCTCTCTCTCTCTCTCTCTCTCTCTCTCTCTCTCTCTCTGTCTGTCTCTCTTTCTCTCTCTGTCTGTCTCTCTTTCTCTTTTACACAAACATACATATAGTTTCGTTTTCCGCAATCTCCGATAATTCGGCTTTCGTAAAATCGACGATTCGTTTGTCGAGAGGCCGAATAGCCGATTGGGATATGGATAGAGGAGCCAACACGCAACGGAGATCCGTGCCTTTGATAACGTGCCACCTTGGAAATTGTTCTTATCTATACCTCCATCGACTCTCAGATCTCTCCAATTCTTCTTCTTCTTCGTCTTCTTCTTCCTCTACTACTACTTCTATTACTTCTTCTACTTCTATCTTTATCTCTTTCTCTTTTTCTTTTCTTTTTTTCTTTTCTCTTCTCTTTAAGGTGATATACCTAGTTCCTTTAAGTGTCATCGAAAGTTAACGACTAGGACGTGCAGTCTATCGTCTTGGATGCACAATAATTACAAATTCTCTCTCTCTCTCTCTCTCTTTCTCTCTCTCTTTCTCTCTCTTTCCTTCTCTTTCGAGATACGACGTCGCTTTTACTTCCCGAAGTAAAAGAAAAAAAAGTGAAATATTTAAGAAGTGAAAGAAATACCATATGAAAATGTTAACGAAAGTCAATGAACAATCCCATGTAATTCGACAAAACGAAATTTGTACGTTTGAAATGGCAGAAAGTGGGAGAGGTAATGATAAGTTTGAAAAAATAGAAGTGAGAGAGAGAGAGAGAGACGACGACGACGATAGTTCTTGTGGCCTTGTCATCTTGTATGCTTCGGTAATAAGCGCAATGCGTCGTACAAAGACGCATTAGCGAGATGAGTTCGTGAGGCCAGCCATCTTAGTGTGCGTATTTGTATGTATATGTGTGTGTGTACGTGCGAGCGCATGCGTAAGTACATAAATAATACGTACATGTATGTATGTATTTATGTATGTATGTATGTATGTATGTACGTACGTACGTACGTGTTTATATGCGTATGATTATATGCACACCCATGTATAATGCATAAACCGCGAGCCACTTTTCGTATCTCAGTGGAGACCTTCATTGCTAAGAAAAATTTCAAACGACGCGTCATTTTTTGTCCGCATTACAGAAATAGCACAACTTTGATCTTAGTATACTTGAGGATCAATTGCATCGAATTGCTCGTGAATAAACAGATAATTCCAAGTTCGACTTTCATTCTTTTTCTCTCTTTTTCTTTTTTTTTTGCCCCCCTTTTATTTTGATCACCGATTTTTGTTTCCGTTGTTTTTTCTTTTTTTTAATCCGTTAATGTTTTTATTCCGTTAATTTTCTTGTTTCTTCTTCTTCTTCTTCTTCTTCTTCTTATTCTTATTCTTTATCAAATGTAAAAAATACAAAATAAAAACAAAAAAAAAAAGAAAAAAAAAAAGAAAGAAAAATTCATTTAGAATCCTTTATAGAATCATAGCGCGAATTCGCCGGGAAATACTCGAGCAAAGTTTCTTTTTCTTTTTTTTTTTTCTTATGTTTTGTTTTCTTTTTTTCATGTCTTTTTATTGTTTCCTTCAAACTTTAAATCCCCTGTTAGCGTTCCTAAGCGTAAAAGAGAGAGAGAGAGAGAGAGAGAGAGAGAGAGAGAGAGAGAGAGAGAGAGAGAGAGAGAGAGAGAGAGAGAATAGTGCTCGAAAATTCAAAGGGACACGCCCTACGTGCCCTGAACGAGCCATCGAACTTACGATAACGAACTTTTGTCAATATATACCTACCAACCGGATGTCTGCGGAGGTTGGAATGCATTCGTTTCAACGTTCTCTAGACCCTCCCCCGTCCCCCTACCCCTTCTTACCGCACGTGTAGTTCGAATATATTGGAAAAATGTCTAGACGATCAGAGATGTCAAAAGTATCGAAAACTCTTCTTGAATTTTGTATGAACAAACAAACGAAATACCAAAAGATTATTCCACGTGTGTCGTTTGATATAGAATAGAAAATATTAAAGGTGGAGGGGAGGGTTCCAGTTGCGTATATAATCTCGGCATTAGATATGTAAGAAGATGGCTGTACGGATTGAAAAGAAAATTATTATCGAGCTGACGTTGAATGTTTTCGAAACGTAAAAGAATATCCTGTCTGCGATAGTATATTTCCGTCGTTGAAACTAGAATGCACGTAAGAAAGATTTTCTTATATAGGTATTACAAATCTCGTAGAGACAGAGAGACAGAGAGAGACAGAGAGAAAGAGAGAGAGAGAGAGAGAAAGAGAGAAAAAGCTTTTTGCCAGATAAGATCTAAAGTCGAATAGTCGCGAAAGAAGCTAACATCTGAACATAAGAGAAAAGGATGTCTCCTTAAATAGTAATAGTAGTAGTAGTAGTAGTAGTAGTAATAGTAAAAAAAAGAGAAAGAGAGATAGATAGTGAGTGAGTGAGTAAAAGAAAGAGAGAGAGAGAGAGAGAGAGAGAGAGAGAGAGAGAAAGAGAGAGAAGCTAAGAAACGATATCTTCTTGGTACTTTCTTCAGATCCGCCGAAGAAATATTGACGATGCTATTGGAAGCGAGCGAGGAGGGCATTGGTGGCAACTGGGACGGCGGAAGGATTGTCTGGAGCGTTCGTTACGCGTTTGAGGGAGAGGAGGAGAACGGTTCCCAGTTACCCGGTATCGATCATCCACAGCAACGGTTACAGCAACGACAAATGCAGCATCATCATCACCACGATAACG
>NC_140831.1:2925000-2930000 GCF_050613455.1 Vespa mandarinia
TGGATCGAGTAACGCCTCGGTTCTGGTTAAATACGGTACATATACTGGTTTGGCAAAGTTCACCGTTTGGATGCCCGAATTTCCATTGGAGGTGACGGTAGGAGATACAAGATTGAGTCAGATAAAGGGATGGAAGGTACCGGAGGAACATGCTATGGGCGCAAAAAGTAAGCGTAGCTTAAACGGGACGAATTTATCGAAGAACGAATCTAAGAACGGGCCTAGGACGAAGAAGAGAAGTGCCATAGCAACGGAATTAGAGGATTCAATGGAGGACACGTCGATGGACGTCGAGGACCCAGATATCGTATTGGAGGAGGACGAACAGGAAGAACGTTTCCGTGGCAACGATCATGGATGGGACACTATCAATTCAATCGACAGAAATCCACCGACGAATTGTCGATTGCGTTTTCAACAAAGTCCGATCGAGGTCCACGCAAGATTTCTCGCGACCGATCATGATTCCGGGAGGGTGTCCTATTTCGTTAATCGTCGTACATGGTTAAGAGTAACAGATTTGGTTGTCAGTATGCTTCGTGTATCTGACCCAAGAATAGCCACACTTCTGCAGGGTAGAATCGTTCAAGGTCGAAGCGTTGGGAGAACCGAAGTACAAGTTCTTTCACCTATCACCGGTCGCGTAATCGGTGCCAAGGAAGTTAGAGTTGGGAACGATCGTGTTTCGGTTTCTCGATTAACGGTAAGGGTCGTCTCAGGTCTTCAATTGAGCATCAGTCCGGACACGGCAATCGAGAATGGTTACGTCGCCGAGACATCGGTTACCAGAAGATTGACAGCGCAATATCAGGTAAGATTATTCTAGATTTTAATACGATATCATATAGATTCAATTCGTTTAATCGTGTTCAATCAATAACTTTTAAACCCGTAATTTTTCAATCGTTCAACAGGAAGGTCTATTGGACATAGACGTAGAATTCTCAGACGGTTCTCGTACACCTTTGAGAGAGATCGCTGTAAGCGATTATCATTTGCTCGTTGAAAGTCTAGATCCGGAAGTGGTTGCTTTTGCGCCTATGGTGGCCTCCCATCATCCCCGAGTAATCGCCGTCGGCGAAGGAAGGGGCGATCTTTTGAGGGTCAGCCTTCAATTGGCAGATGCCTGTCGTCTTTCCGGTAGAAGATCAGGCAAAGCTTCTCAAAGAGCAGCGGTCGCTTCCCTGGCTAGTGCGTCGGCCAACGTCGAAGTAGATTTCTCCTCGAGCGACCTCGCTAATCGACCGGAATTCGTACAAAACGACGGCGGAGGCACCGTTGGTTCGCATCATCATCGAGAAAGGAAAACAAATCGTGGCGAGATGGCGCCGGATCTCCATGACATTCTTATCGGTAAATAGGTTCTGTACCCCTTTGGCAACAGACTTCTTTTCGATCTTTCATATTCAGCGCTTTTCTTTTATTTCGTCTTATGATTTCTCTCCGCTTTGCACTCTTCCTTTCATGTTTTCTATTTGAAAGACATGACTGGATAGCATTAGGTTCAGCACTTTTCCTTCTTTCGTTTCTATACTACTTTACTCCTCCTCTTTTTCTTCCTCTTCTTCTTCTTTTCTTTTTTTCTTTTTTTCCTTTATCCCTTTTCTCCTTCCTTCGTTCGTCTTTCGCTTCAAAGAAAACAAAAAAGAAAAAAGAAAGAAAAGAAAAGAAAAAGGCAAGAGACTTCGCGTTGTTTTGCTTGGGCTCGTAGTTCCAGCGTTCAATGAAACGAGAGGATAATTCGAATAAGTGCATGCATTAAGAAAACTCATCGGTGAACGATCGTACAGGCATGGCCGACCGCAAGGTGTCCGGTATCAAGCGGTAGAGCGCGATTAGTGGCGGCTTCTTTTCTCACTCTTGCCCTCTCTCTTTCTGTCTCTTTGTTTTCTGTGCAAAGGGTTACCGCTGAAAGACGAGAACGAGCACGAGCACGAGCCTTTGGTGCAGGCGCGGCAGCACCTCACGGCTATAGCTAATGGCATGTCTTCAGGAGGAATGGGCGGTGTCGGGATACGGCATCACGGCGGATCCCGCATGAGTCCACTCGAGATCGGCATGTACGTCCTGCTGGCGGCCTTTTGCTTCGCGATCGTTGTCTTCGTCGTCTCCTGCGTTGTCTACGCGAGCAAGTTCAAGCCCCAATCCCCGGATTCTCCGCTGACCGGAAGTGCTGTCCCTGTTCTCTCCGGTGCTGCTAGGGCCAGGGCAGCAGCCAATCAACTCGCCTCGGGTAGAAGACCTCCTAGGGAATCGACGACCAACGCGCACGATTGGGTTTGGTTGGGACGGGCCACCCTCGAACGTGCCGCTTGTGGTCCTCAAATGGTATTTCTATGGACATTAATTACTTTAATTTTCTTTGAATTTTTAATTTATTTACTTAACGATGTATATTGATTCATTCACTTATACGATTACTTTAGGTGCACGTGACCAACAATCCTTTGGCCGGTGACGTCGAGGTAGAAACACCGGAATTAGGTACTTGCTTCGACAATCCAAATCATATCGAACTTCCATCGGCTGTTCAACGAACGAACAATACAGGTCCCATCGATAGCACGACCTATTGCAAGAGGGATAAATTGCCACGAAATAGTTTTGCGGTTAAATCCGCTCCGATTAAGCCCTTACCGGCGAACAATGTGACTGCACCGACCGTGTCCACGGCAGGCTCAGTGCTAGTGACTACGCGTAACGAGTAAATTATTTTCTTAATTCTTCGTGATAAATCTGACAGTTATCGACTCTGATCTCGTTCTAATAACGAGTTTAATTCTTTATTAGTAACGAGGACGTACCACCGCCTTTGCCACCCCATGGAGTTTCAGCGAATTCGAGCGTGGCAGCAGCGGCCACGACGGTTGCCGTTACAGCCGCTCCCATAAATGGCAGCAACAACAACAACAACAACAACAACAACGGAAACGAGGATTACAAGCCGCCTGTACCACCGCACAGAAACACCGGAATGATCGTTAGGCTGCCAGAAACACCTAGAAAGCATCGTCATCGTGCGTCCAGCAGTGGTAGCGCGTCCGGACATCATGCGAATCATCGGCACAATGCGAACAAGCAACTCCAACAGAATAACGTTGTTAAGCCACTAACGACACAGCAACACGGTAAAGGCAGAGCGAACAGTCCAAAGGAGAATGGCGAGGAAGAGGAGGAGTTCGTCGAGTTGGTTAATCTCGACGACAAACAGCTACAACTACAACAACAACAACAATTACTACTACAACAGCAGCAACAACAACAACAACAGAATCCTTATTCGAAAGAGGCGAGGTCTAGAGAGGTGAAAAGGGCGACGATAGTCGGAAATCCTATGTTCTCCTCGTTTTCAACGTCAGCCGTCGCATCCTCTGTGAACGCTTCCACCACGACCATTGCCTCATCGTCGACCTCCCCACCCTCCACGTCACCGTCCTCCAATAGTTCCTCCTCCTCCTCCTCGACGGCGTCCTCATCGTCTTCCCAGGAGCAGGAGGAGTCCGTCGCACTCGAAGACCTTAATCTCGGTATGGATTATAATCAGATCATGCAATACTTCGACAATTTGAAGGAATCGAACGCCTAGGTAGAAGAGTCCGACCTCATCGAAGGTCGTCCGTAGTAGTCAACGTCTATACGAAGGTCCGGGGTCCTCGCGTCGTCCTACATTCTTCCGATCTCCGAGCGCTTCCTCCTCGTCAATTGGTCTCGTTAGATACGTAGATTGACGAGAAGGGGTTGACTCGTGTCTGGCACCGATTTATAAAAAAAGCTCGCCCGCGCGCTGATGGAGCTTTGCCATTGGAGATGACCCGTACGGATGTTTCGTATTCTAGACTAATAATCTAGTCAGCTTCCTAGCAGCACGTCAAGAGCATGCGTAAAGAGAAATACAGGTACACTAAGCGCGGATAACACTAACACGAAGACTGAACACGTTTACTACACTTACACATACTACATAATAGGTACACGTACTACGTATGGTATGTACACGCGAATAGAGGACACAACTAATACAGAGGCTTTATCCGACTGCCGGTGATGCGATAGGGTGATAGATCGATCCGAAAAAGAGAGAGGATATTATACGCCAATTATAATTATCCTTATAATGATATCGATGCTATTACGGATCTTGACGGATTGATCGATCGACTCATCCTCATATCACCGTTCTCGCCCCCGTATATCTTCTCGATCTCTCGCTCAAGCCTTTTCCCTTCAATTAGTCCATAACCCTCCATCCCCATCCCTGGCCCGTATTTTTGCGACTTCCCTTACCTTTGTCATTCGCGGGGCACCAAATTGCTGGTTCGCTACTCTTGCTTTCCCAGCAGTGCAGTCCAACGAGAAGACTTTGATCCGATGTTCCGATCTCGATTTTGATCTTCTCTCTCTCTCTCTCTCTCTCTCTCTCTCTCTCTCTCATCTATCTATTTTCTAATTAATTATATATCGCCTTATCACACCATCATCACCTTTCTTCATCTATTTTCGTGTTCAATATTTTCTATTCATTCGTTTCTTATTCATATTTATTAACATTATCTTACTGTTAAAATTTATCTTGACTTATTTCATCAGTTATAATTTTCCCACCTATCTTGATACCTAAGAATCGGCGAAAAATAGTCTTCCTGTTCGGATTGGGTCAGAGGTCGAGATGACCGTCGCGATCGAAACTATCGGAAATCTCTGGTTGCGTTCCGCGTCGAAAAAAAAAAACAAGAAAATAAAAAAAAAAAAATCACACGTATATTTATTCGAGCCGATGGTGCGTCGTAATATTTGTAAATTTTGCTTTGTAAGACTGTGTACATATATATATTATATATATATATATCGCGATAGCGCAGATTATTAATTATGGACTTACAGATTTAACTTTACATTTATATATGGCCGTAGCAAGCGAAGAGCATACATACATATATGATATATTTATATATATATATATATATATATATATATATATATATATATTACGTTAGATCGTA
>NC_140831.1:2932500-2970000 GCF_050613455.1 Vespa mandarinia
GTCGGCGTTGTTGGCGTCGGCGCCGGCGTCGCCGATACGCTAATTAAACAATAAGGTACGACTATCGCCTACTCAATGTACAATATGTAGTATTTACCTGTTGTTACCACCAAACCATCATCAAAGATATATAAAAATATTGTAATTGTAACATAATTGCATTGCCATAATTTATTCGTTACTCATTATTCACATATTTTTCGAATCCCTTCCTTTCATTAAATTATTAAATCGCGTTTACTAAGGTAAGATATTTGACATATCGGATATTATTTATTAGTATTTATTCCGTATTAGATATAAATGATTTATTAATAAGTAATATTTAATTAAAGGGTACCCATTTAAATTTAATACTATTTAATTTATATATATTTATTGTACCATCTTTTGTCAAACGGCGATATCCAATTATGACAACCACCAATATTATTCTGAATAATATATTTCCACGTCCAAGGATTCAAATTAGTTTCCTCATTTCGTTTTTCTTTTTCCGCCATTTTATCTAATATTTCTTGACTAACAGCCATAGCTTTAAATGGACATTTGGCTGCTATATCTTCTAATACTTTCTTTACCTAATGAATGTAACAATATTAAGTATTACACTTGTGTTTTACTCTATTTCAAATATAAGATAATTAAATAAAATAATTACGCACTTGAAAATATTGTATATCCCCGCCAACTTCAATAATTACTCTTCCAGCTTTAATTGGAGTAACATAATGATCTATCGATCCTTTACCACTTCCCATACGTGAACCTTGGCTCTGTACAAAGCAATTTTATTAATTGATTGATACGTAATATAAAATAAATAACACGCAAGTTTCTTTTCTTTTTTTTCTTTTTTTTTTTATACAACCTTTTTAGTAACAGGTTGCCATGGTGCATCAACACGCCAGATAGCAAATATATTATCAAAATCAAATTTACGTAAAAGCGTCATACGTATCATTTCAAAATGACCATATTTTAATCTTCCACCTCCTGTAGCCTGTAAATTATATACAGTCATAAAGTTTTAAGTAATTTTATTACTCAACCTTTTTAAAAATATTTTCCGTGATTAAACGTATTAAATTCTTTTTATTATTATTATTATTATTATTATTTTAAATATATAAACTCACTATAATTCCATATTGCTTGTGCAATAAAGTATTGTGTACAGTTTCTGGTCCACGCATTAATTTTAATTTCTTTTGCATTTTAAAAGGACGTAAACTTGATGGATATTGCGGAACTTTTTCCATAATTTTAAGTTTATTTTTCTCAGGATATTCAACATCTTAAAAATATAAACATTGATATCTGTTATTACATTAATGCAAATAAATTTGTAAAGTTAATAACAATAAAACTTACTTAGAATTTTAACAGGTGGATCAAATATTTTTAATCCTTTTCTTTGGATAAATATCACAGCGGAATTATTTTCTATTAAAACGAAAGAAAAATATTATAATGTTTTACATTTAAAACATTTGACATAACCTTAAATCATATCGTTTATGCTTTTTGTTACTTACTAGAAAGAAATGATCGTACTGTATTTTTTAATGTTTGCATGATCATAAATTTTATAAACGACTGATTTTTAATTTATAATTAATATTATATAATATAATTCATATAAATTTAAATCTTAAATGGATCAAACAATTGGTACACTACAGTCATATAATCTCTCGTCTAAAAACCTTCGAATTACAATTCAGAAGTAATGTCGCACGTAGTAATAATTTCATTCATTATCGAATATTTATCATATCGGTGATCATATTAGAAATAATTTAATTTAAAAAAAGCATCGCAAATTTTCGAAACGATTAACAAAAAAAAGTGTTCATTGCCCCCCTCCCCCCCTTTGCTCCCATTAAATTATAATTAAATAATTATTAATCATAAATCTGGGAAGAAAATTATAAAACTAAGAAAAAAACCACTAGATTTACGAGAATGTTCATTGGTCTTTTAACGCGTAACACGTAATAGTGACAATTGGATTTTATTAACAAATATATTAAACATCTTTCCTTTTTTTTTCTTTTTTCTCTCTCTCCTTTTTTCTTTTTTTTCTTTTTTCTTTTTTTTTTTCATTATAACGCTCATAATTAAAGAAGGAATCGTCGTTTATTCGATAATCTTATCGTGATCAATCTGAAAATATCCATGTGAAAATCAATTTACGAAATATTTACTTTATCTAGTGAATGTAACTAAAAATAGTATCTATACAGTGATTCAATTGACTCACGTAGCAGCATGACACGAGTTTTGTGGTTCCGGAGCTCAAGCGAGCAATGAAAAGAGTGACAAAACAGAAAGTGAACGAACCGTGTTCTATGAGAGCGTGTGTGATTGCACACAGTGTTATGTCTTGACTTGCTTTATAATCGAGTCTTGTAATTTTTACAAATTTCCGTCAGGAAAATAAATAAACAATAAAGGAGGACGGCCGTGTGATCTGTGTATTGTTGAAAATAGATAAAGCTTTGAGATGGCCGGTGCAATGTTGTTTGAGCGGGCACAAGCTGTATCGATGACAAATCGCAGCGAGGGTATTTCACTACTAAATGAGATCGTATCCGATCCTAATATCGGTTTAGCCGAAGATGACGAAGAAAGCATCAGGGTCAAGGAGCAGGGTATATTACATCTTGGTGAACTTTATAAGAAGGAGGGCAAGGCAAAAGAGTTAGCCGAACTTATCAAAGCAACTAGACCATTTCTTAGTCTCATAAGCAAAGCGAAAGCTGCTAAGCTAGTAAGATCCTTAGTAGATTTCTTCCTGGACTTGGAGGCCGGAATTGGTATCGAGGTAATCATTGATAATTATTTTATTAATGATAGATAATATTCAGAACATTGTTTTATGTAGTTTGTTTAGGTTACAAATGCACTTTAAATATAAGTTATATTCTATTAATTGTGTATTTTTATTGGCAATGATAACATATCATTGCCAATAAATTTTATAAAATTATACGTATATATAAATATATATATATATATATATATATATATATATATATGTATATATTGATTATATATACTGATAAGAAAATTTCTTTATTTAGGTACAATTGTGCAAAGAATGTATAGAGTGGGCAAAAGAAGAACGTAGGACATTTTTAAGGCAATCATTAGAAGCACGATTAATAGCTCTTTATTTCGATACTGGCATGTTCAGTGAAGCTTTGCAATTGGGTTCTGCTCTTCTAAAAGAACTTAAAAAGTTAGATGACAAACAATTGCTTGTTGAGGTTCAATTATTAGAGAGCAAAACATATCATGCATTAAGTAATTTAGCTAAAGCAAGGGCAGCTCTTACTAGCGCTAGAACCACTGCCAATGCAATTTATTGTCCACCAAAAATGCAGGCTGCTTTGGATCTACAATCTGGAATTTTACATGCTGCTGATGAACGTGATTTTAAAACTGCCTATTCGTACTTTTATGAAGCATTCGAAGGGTAAAATATTATAATTAATATTTATATTAATTATTAAATTTATTATATTATTATAAATTAATAATATAACAATTTGATGTATTCATTGTGTATTATATTGTAGGTATGATAGCGTTGAAAGTCCTAAAGCATTAACGGCATTGAAATATATGTTATTATCCAAGATCATGTTGCGTACACCTGAAGATGTTCAATCTATTATGTCTGGAAAATTAGCTGTCAAATATGCCGGACGTGATTTGGATGCTATGCGTGCTGTTGCTGAAGCCAGTCATCGACGTTCTTTAGCTGACTTTCAAACAGCAGTCAAACAATACCGACAAGAATTAGAGGATGATGTAATTGTGCGTGCTCATTTAGGTTCCCTTTATGATGCTATGTTAGAACAGAATTTGTGTCGTTTGGTTGAACCTTATTCTCGTGTACAGGTACAATATTGTATAAACGATATAAATCTATTAATTACAAACAATTAACTTTTCTAATCATAATAATTGTACTTTTTAGGTGAGTCATATTTCTTCATGCATATCTTTACCACTTGCACAAGTAGAAAAGAAGTTATCGCAGATGATATTGGATAAAAAATTGAAAGGGGTCCTTGATCAAGGAGAAGGCGTTTTAATTGTATTTGAAGATACACCTCGTGACAAAACATACGAAATTGCGTTAGAAACAATACACAGCATGGGAAAAGTAGTCGACACGCTTTACCAGAAAGCCAAGAAACTTACCTAGCCCTGTTTAACATATATTTATATAAGCAAAGTTTATTATAATTATTCTTATCATCATACTTAGTTTCTGGTCATAAAATACAAATTAATTGTTTCCTTTACATCTAACATAAAGCAGCTGAAGTTATTGCAATACAAATTATTCATTTGCCACTTCATTCTTGCGGATATATTGTAATTAATAATAGTTAAAAATATTTTGTAAGTAATAAATCTGAAATGATTAACTTACATGAGTCCTGATTTATTATCTTACACATTGGTATACTTTGTCATATGAGTACATACAATTTTCAATTGATTTATCATGTTGTTATTTAATTAGAAAATAAACTATTTAACGTGTGAAATGTAAATCATAAATAATAGATTATTTATTTCATCAGATCCCCTTTTGTAATAATAATATAACAATTGTCGTAAGGTTCAATTTTTTTTTCACTCCTTTTTTGCTTTTTTTTGTTTTTTTTTTCTTTTTTGTTTTTTTTTCAATACATCTACTTTTTAATATGCTTATTTCTATATATCATTATTTATATATATATTGAATTTCGAATTGTACATTAAAAATGAAATAATTTTTCGTACATTATTCCATTTTCTTTGACCTTAAATATAGAATATGCATCATTTCAGAAATAATAATAACATCCTTTTATATTTTTATCTCTCAGGTCATGAGAACAAAAATTCATTCAAAATTTACTATATATGTATGTATGTATATAAGAACGGCTAGATACTTTTTTGTAAAATTTTATATAATAGAATTTTGTTCTATAATAAGTATATATTTTCATTAAATATTTGTATGTTATATCGAATTGTAAATACAAATGAAAAATTTAATAACTTATCGACGATCAATTTTCAAATCATTAACGGCGAGTAACATTAAAGATTCTCATTTGATATCGGGAGTACGTATAGGTAATCTCACTTCCTGTTTGAAGTTGCACGTTTTAACAAAGAAGTAGTGTGATTGTACTTAATAAAGCTTTTTTTTTATAAAACGTATAATGGCGGATGCTACAGCAGAAAAGGTAAATTGTTTGTTCATTTAAAATATTTTATTATCGTCTCTAAAAAATATTAATAGATAAATTGTCGTTATCGTTAATTCGTCAGTACTATTAAATTGTTTAGGTTAAGTCATCTAATTCACCGGCTTTATAAGTCAGAGAACTTTTTCATTCATCATAATGTTTAATCGATAGAATTATTACCGATATATTTATTTAATTTAATCCTTGATCATTCGATGAAACGTTAATTCTTATCTCGAATGTATATGGTTTCAATGTATTTGTAGCTTCATATTCGCATATGTATTTACACAACACGTGAGAATGTATACGTGCGAAGACTCGCGCGCGCGTGCGCGTGCGAGCGATTTCGCATACATTTGTAGTAATGATCAAACCTTTATGCGATATAAGAAAATGAAAACTTCATTATCAAAGTTACAATAGCTAATTTATATATTTAAATAGTTGTATATTAATAAAATGATATAATTCTTTATTGTTCTTTAAGTTGATATTTTTTTTTCAGATTGAACCAAATTTTAGATCGAAAAATTTATACTGTTAATAAATATAATTGTAATACCTTTGTCAAGAAAATCATTTATAATAATCATAATATATATATATATATATATATATATAATGTATATATATAATGTATATACATTAAGATTGCTAGTTTGTAAAAATACGAGTAAATTTGATTTGACTTTTTTCTTTAATAATTGTAAGTTTTACTTAGACAACAAAGTATGTATTAAGTGTTAAGATTTGTGTGTTCCATATTCCTTTGTTATTATACATTTATTAGCTATTATATAGGAAGAAAAATAAAGCATTTTCTGATATGGCTTTTATATACGCGTGAAGTCTGATATTTATTGACAATTTTTAAACAAATGAAAATTTTATAACCTTTCTCTCTTAAATATATTAACAACATGTGAATTTACATTCTAGCTATAAATTTTATAAATTTAAGTTTATACCATATACAAGGATTTTTATGACAATAAGACATTAATAATTTAAATTTTATAATAAATGATTCCAACGCTATTTCAATCAATTTCTAAAAATGAATCGGTACTGTCAAAAGATTCGTTTTCAGAAAAGCAAGATCTTATTAACAATGAGTCAAAAAAGGTTTGCATTAATATCTGTAATAATGATCATATTAATATATAGTTTTATATTATAAATTATTTGTATATGAAATTAAATTTAAGGACAAACGATTTAATTGTAAAAATTAATTTCAAACATATTGTTTTGAATCTGTATCAATTGAATCATAAGCACGCATTTATCCTTTAAGTTTATCTTACAGGTTCAAGAATACAAGGATTCTCTTAAAACTAAGGTAAACCTCTTTTACCCATTGTGTGTAAGTAACTTGATTCGTCTTTTTTTTCTCTTTTTCTGTTTCTTTTTCTTTTTTTTTTCTTTTTTTTTTTTTTTTTTTTTTTGTTTTTATTGAAATACAGAAACATTAATTTTTTTTATTACTTTGATAATCATTTATTGATTACTATACAATATAAAACGAATCAAGTAATGCCATATGTATAGAATTGGTATAACATCTGTAATATCGTGCATACAATCTTTATGTGTCATTTAGGCAGAACAACTATTAATAACAGGATTCCCAGAGAAGATCGTAAAATTAAATGAATTATTGGAAACACCTGGTTTCCGTAATCGCAAATTGACAGATGTTCATCAAGACTTAAATGTGCCCATTCCAGACCCTATAGTTCTTAATCATTCCGAAGATGGACCTATTACGAAAAAAATTAAAATGGACAATAGTGTGGATGAAACTAGCGGAACCAAAGTTATGATACTTCCCAATGGACCAGTACCATGTAATAAACCTTTATGTGAATTAATTCATGTAGTAAAACCATATATCAGACAACTTCTGGAGGATTCTAATCTGGTACGACATGACAACTTTTATTTAATTAATACAAAACAATAATTAAGGTTTAAAATTAATTTTAATAATTATAATGTTGTTAAATTTTTAGTTAAAAATGTGGATTTCTTTTTTGATTCCAAAAATTGAAGATGGTAATAATTTTGGTGTATCAATTCAGGAAGATACGCTCGCAGAAATACAATCAGTAGAGAGTGAGGCAGCTGCATTCTTTGATCAAATCTCTAGGTTTGTTTTAATATATTCTATGTCCTTATAATTTATATAAGAACTGGGTATATCTATCTTTTATCTTTTTTTTCTTTCTTTTTCCCTTTTTTTTTCTTTTTTTTTTCTTTTCCTTTTTTTTCTTTTTCTTTTTCTTTTTTTTTTTTTTTTTTTTTTTTTTTCTTTATTTTTTCTATTCCTTCAGGTATTTTATCTCTCGAGGAAAAATCGTTAGTAAAGTTGCAAAATATCCACACATCATTGATTATAGAAGAGCCATTCAAGAATTAGATGAAAAAGAATATGTGAGTTTGTGGCTTGTAATGTGTGAAGTCCGCAATCGCTACTGTTCATTACATGATCTCGTTATCAAAAACTTGGAAAAGATCAAAAAACCACGCTCTTCCAATGCGCAATCTCTCTACTAAACATATGAGTATTTCCTGTATATGTGTACAGGATGGTCGAAGTGCAAAAATAATCGCATTAAAGGAGCGTGCCTAAAACTTTATGATAGGAGAGAATAAAGCTCAACCAACCATTGCCATCCGCTCTACCATATTAGATATTGACTCTAATGCCTTGACATTAGTCCATCATTCTTTCGACCAATTACAGTACTATGGATTAACCACATAGTTGCCTCACATATTACATGGAGAATATGGTTTTAGCTTATTTATATGCAGAAAGGTTGATGTAGCTGAGATTATTGTAAACAGTAATAAGAAAGAGCATTGAAACCTAATATTGTTCTATACTTTCTTAACATTCATGTTGGGGTTGTATGGTTCTATATTCAGACCATTGTTAGAGTGCTCCAATATACTTATCACCGATGTTTGCAGGATTTAGAAATTTCATTTGATGTTTTTTTTTTTCTTTTTTTTTTTTTTGATTCATTATGTAAAGTTTATCGGTGAATTAAATGATATAATAAATTTGTACAATAGGACAGAAAAATTCAAACATTTTTATGAAAAAAATATCTTAAAGGTCATATTGTATTTAATTTAGAATTATCTCTAAACGTATGATCTGTGTAATTTTACATTAATAAAAATATTAAAAATATGAAACGAAGCGTGATGTAAAAAAAAAAAAAAAAGAAAAACAAAACAAAAAGATAAAATGAACTTTCTTAATCATCGGTGATATTCATTTATAACTGTATAAAGTAGAATATGGAATAAATATGCGCAACTATATGATTAGTGTGTTATACACTATTATTAATTCAGTATTTACACTTATTATCATGAATGCAACTTTTACCTTTATTGCAAGTATTTTTTACATTAATTGAGGCGTAATGATGGATGATATGGCAAGATTAAAAAGATTTTCCCAATGTCTTAATAAATGATACATGAAATGTCATATATCATTGATCTACAATGAGTTAATTTAAACTTGTGAATGTATTAAAAGCGACACAACCAGATTATTTAAATAAAAATTTCTTCAGTAAATAATACAGTTTCCTTAGCCGTGGTATATAAAGTTTAATTACTGGTTCTTTTTTTTTCTTTTTTTTTTTTTTTTTATATTTTATTTTCTTTAGCATTTTCTTCTTCTCTGTATATGAAGAAATGATATGTTAAAAAAGGAAACATACAAACGTTATTTACATTTTACTGAGATTGTAAATAATATATTATCTTGTACACATAATTGAATATTTTGGAATGACAAAAAGACGATTTGTACGCTCTTTGAGGGGAAAAAAAACAAACAAACAAACAAAACAAAACAAAAAAAAAGAAAAATATGTATACATCATTGTTAACCATTTTGTGTCTTTTGGAAAGGACAGTCCAATTGATGTATCAAGAATTTAACGTAGTATTCATTATACTTTTTGTCACAATGCATCTTATATCATTCATGATTTGTTTTGCTTATTTTACTCATTAATTATTCTGGAATAAACAATTATTCGAATAATGAAGAACTTAAAACAAAAAAAAAGAGAAAAAAATGATGTATTTTGTATTAATCCTTGATCAGTTACAAGCATTGTAGTAGTTATTAAATTTTTAAATTGTCGAGATAATATTAATAAAATAAAACTTGACATTTAATATTTGATATAATTTCATTTCAATAATATTATAAGTTAAATAATATAAGGCTCGTTTCTCTTGCCTCTCGACATTCTTTTTGCATTCATTTTAATTATTCCTCTGCACGTTGGTTTTTTTTTTCTTTTTTCTTTTTTCTTTTTTTTTTCCCTTTCTAAATATTTACTCAATAAGTGTACCAGCGAATATATTAAGATTCTCTGCTTCTGTTTTTACCAAAAGAAATATTACTAAATCTTAATTTTTGATTGAATGTTTTACGACAATATTGAAATTTATTATGTCAGTTAATAAACATTTTATTGGAAATGACGTATCTTGATAAATCTTGATAATGTTAGGTTGTGATTTAATAATGATCTTTAAATGTTATTTAAATCGATCCATTGTTAAAAAAAAATTTGAATCGGTCGGTATTACAGAACGTACTTTTAATTAATTGTGTAACGATTGCACTATATTGTTTCTAATATCATTTTATATAATTTTCTATGTCATATTAATGCACAACAAATATTATACCTTGTATATATACACACACGTTTATTTTTATTAAATTTTATAGGCAGATATTAAATATTTTGATTTCTTTTTTATAAACATCCTTTTTATAAATATCCGTTTGGTTATATAGTAAAAAAAAGAAAAATTGTATTTCTTCTTTTACTATAAAACTTCTTATTGTAAGTTACTATTTGTGTTTATTGTCTTGACGAATAATAATAATAATAAAAAAAAAAAAAAAAATAAAAAAAATAAAAAAATAAACAAAAAAAAATTAGTCACTAAGGTAGTAAGTTGCATTGTAACAAATAGAAAAAGAAGAAAAAGAAAATTATTACGTACTTATCATGTAATTTTTCATAAAATAATTAAAGTTCAATATATAGTAATATTTGAAATCATTGTTTACATTTATAAATGTCCCTCAAGAATAAAACAAATAACAATTATTTTACGAAAAAAGATATCGAGCGTTATTTTTTTTTTTTTTTCTTTTTCTTTTTTTCATATCTTAAGAGAATTATGATAAATTTATCATTAAAAATTGTCACGTAAGCGAAATAAGAATAGTATCGTTATTATTTTTCATGATTTTTATTAATTTTTTTTTTCTTTTTTTTTTTTTTTTTTTTTTTTTTTAATCTCTTTATTATTTGAAATTTGTGTAGATGGCGCTTCACGAAGAAGAATGTAAATTTCAATTTTACTGGTCCAAATTTGGTGTAAATGTTAGGTTGCATATAATTTACCATTCGTTGATTGGTGTACATTTTTGAGCCGCATGCGCTCTCTGTGAAAGTGGACATATTTTGACAGTTTCAAAATGGTTTAATGTAAGAACGTGTGTATAAATTATTTTTATAATTATGGAAAAATACGAAGTTTTAGGACAAGTTGGTGAAGGTTCTTTTGGACAGGTGTATAAAGCAAAAAAACGTTCGGACGGTGAAATTGTGGCCTTCAAAGTTATTAGGAAAGTAAGTGAAGGATTTCTATGATCATTGGTAGTTTATAAATAACATTTATCCTTTATTTAATTACTGTGCGAATATTTTTTTCTTTTTTTTTTTTTTTTCCCTTCTTTGTTTTCTACAGCGTGGTAGATCATTCAAAGAACTTAAAAGTTTACGTCAAGAATGTGAGATTCAACGTCATTTGCATCATCCTAATATTGTTCAAATGTTAGATTCTTTTGAAACTGAAAATGAGGTACGTTCGAGTATATCAATGGAAAAATATTTTCATTTAATCCTTTAATTTATAATAAATATTTATTATAGATTGTTGTTGTAACGGAATATGCTGATAAAGAATTATATGAAATTTTGGGTAAAGCTGGCCATCTTTCAGAAGAAAGAGCACAAGTTATAGCTTGTGATTTGGTTTCTGCACTTTATTATCTCCATTCGAACAGAGTATTACATAGGTTTGTGTTTTTATTATTTTATTATTTTATCAGTAAAAATTTGATTTCTTTTTCTCATTGGTACAGGGACCTTAAACCACAAAATGTACTTTTAGAGGCAAATGGAGTGGCCAAATTATGCGATTTTGGTTTTGCACGTAGTATGAGCACTGGAACACATGTACTTACTTCTATTAAAGGTACTCCTTTATATATGGCTCCAGAGCTCATACAAGAACGTCCTTATGATCACAATGTAGATTTATGGTATGTAATTTTACAATAATCTCTTAGTTCTTTTCTAATTCTATTAGATATAGACATGACATATGTTACAGGTCATTAGGTTGTATAGTTTATGAATTAGTTGTCGGTTCACCACCATTTCAAACAACTTCTATTTTACATTTGGTTAGATTGATACGTTTTGAAGCGGTTAAGTGGCCAGATTTTATTTCACCAAATTGCAAGAGTTTCTTACAGGTATGCTATTATATTGATTCTCACAATTATAGATATTTATGAATTTTCACATTGACAATGGTTTTTTTGTTAACATTTTCTTTTTTTTTCTTTCTTTTCTTTGGAAGGGTTTGTTGCAAAAGGATCCTTCTCAACGTTTGACCTGGCCTGCCCTATTAGAACATCCATTCGTTAAGGATAGAATCATCATAGTAGGTGGAACAGTACCTACACCCTTTACAACACCATTATCAGCTAGTCAAGCTAGAGCTAAACAACAACAATTGCAAAACTTATCAATGAGATCTACCAATCAATCAAAGTAATATATCGGGTACAATAATGATATTTATTTATTTGTGCAATAGTAATTAGAATTATTTAAATATTTTCGAATTTAAATTCTTTTAGAGTTCTCGAGAAAGCTGTTGAGAAAGTACAATGTCAAGAGAGAAAACTTCGAGAACAAAGACAAAGGACATGTATTTCACAACCACGTTATCCAATGTTTCATGCCTATTGTCAGCATGGCCTGAATCATTGTCAGATACTTCGACGTAGCGAACCAAGTGGTACAGATTCGAGCGCTAGTATCGATGTACTATTGGGAAATCTTAGTTTGCGAGCATCGTTAAGAAGCGATCTACTTGCTGCTGATCATGCATTGTGTCAAAGCGATTGTCCTAATACAAATAACGAACAAACATTTCCAATAATAAATAATAATTCTAAATTGATCTATACGAAAACAAATGATGAAGGACAAAAGAAAACAAACGAATCCGAAGGTTTTATTAATAAAAATGCTAAAGGTGATGGATTAAATGTTGCACAACAAACGGAAAGATCATCTGAAATGGAACAAATTTCGGGCAATGGCGATTGCAAACAAACCTGTTTGAGTAAAGATTATGAATTAGAATTTGGAAAGGAAAATCTAATAGATAAACACGTTAGATTGCCAGATTGGAATCCAAGAGCCGTTGAAAGGCCAATAGAAAATGAAGAATGGGTCGCGTTTTTACAAAGATCTATGGAGGAAGTAATGGAGGGTGAAGTTGTTTCTTTATTGCAACAAAATTGTGTTTCCGTTTTCGTATCGCCATTAAGAAATCAAGGAGCTGGTTGTCGTGTCGTCGAATACGTTGCTTGTCTATTATCTTTACCATTTGTTATATCAGTCTCGCGTGAAAATCTTGAAAGCATTGAACGCGTTTATTTGGACGTTCGAGTGGTACCAAATCTCGTATATGCAATAAAATTACTTATGTCAGAACGATCTGAAGGAGAGACCATTGCAACAGGTTCTGCTGGTATCACTAGATCAGCATCTACGTTATCAGCGGATGAATTACAAGCTTTGGAATGTACGATGCTTTTACTCTGTAGATTGGTTTACGTTCAAGAACAATTTTTAACTCAATTTTGTGATGCCGTTTATATTGTCAATGGAATGCCATTGTTACAACAATTATTAACTTTGGAAAAAAGAAAGGCACGAGTTGTGGCGGATTTAATAGCCATATTGAACAATATTTTACGTTCTCAACCTGAGAATGCCGAGCTAGTAGAAAAAGTTGTTCTCCATTCGAAAACTCATGGTATGTATATAGATTTGATAAGCTTTATTTATTTATTTTTTTCTTTTCTCCTTTATTTTTAAATTTTGTGATACACGTTATATATATTATTTTTACTTTCCTTTGTTCCAGTAGGTACAGTTGAACAATTTGGTAAACTTCTTGGACATCGGCAAGGTGTATTGAGAGCTAGAACGTGCATACTGATTAGACTTTTAGGAAGATTTTGTTGCAGAGCATTGCAACAAGTTTGGGGGAGATCTTTGAGAAATCTTATTGAAAATTTATTGCTCGACGAGGAAGAAAACGTTAGAAACGTAAGTAAATTGATATCCGTTTCTTTTTTTTTTTTTCTCTTTTTTTTTTCTTTTTTTTTTTTTACGAGAATATAACATATATGTAAGTGATTTATATTCGTTTTAGTCTGCCGAAGACGCGGTCGGAGAACTTAAACAATTAACGTACTATAATCAATTGAGTCCGGCTGGTTGATGAACAGGGATTAATTTAAGGGAATTAATCGTTATAAAATGGGGCCAAACGTATCAAAAAGTTTAAAATCAATTATAAGTTATAAAGAGATTTTATAATGATCATCAAAAGAAAATATATAAAATATTTTCATGTAAAGTTACGTTATGTAATTTCGATAAATTTATATAATACTTAAACTAATACTTCTAGTCCTCAATGAAATTCACTATTTCTACGTGATAGGGAATTTTTTATAAGATCGGATTTTTTTTTTTTTTTTTTTTTTATTTATATATAAGATTTATATATCCTACGTTGATTTAATTAAACTGTATTTTCTTTCTTTCTATTTTTTCTTTTTTTTTTCTTTTTTTTTTTTTTTTTTTTCTTTTTCCTTTTCTTTCTACATCGAGTCCATTACCAACAATAGCTCATATTTTATTTAGAAACTGTTAAGATTAAATATATTTCTTTTAATCCAATGTCCAAATAAAAGAAAGATCTTCCTCTGATTCGCTAGTAATATTTTCCTCTGTCTCACGGTTGTCACATTCGTCTCTGTACATAGCCTGTAATTTCGACACGTCGATTTTACTGAGCCCGTTACGCTGTCCGATTTTTGCATCTTCGACCTGTTAACGAACGAAGTTAATAAATCATCGATCGATTAATCATTGATCTAACCGATCCTTAAGTCGATGAAAAATCTTTTCAGTTTCTTTTTTATAATACCTTAGGTGTAATAGTTTCTCGGCCGTTCGCGGAGAAGGCATGCGCACTATAATGCATCACGCTGGAATAATCATAAGGATAACCAAAGTCCGTGACGGTATCTTGATCGTACTTCTTGAAATTGTGTTCTTTTCCTGTATAAAAAAAAAAAAAAAAATGAAAAAAAAAAAAAAATAATTACCACATCACGAGGACGACAAAAATTTGATAGAAAGGAAGAGAAAATCGCATAACGTTATCGCGCAAAAGTAAAAGTAAAAATAAAAATAAAATAAAAAAAAAAAAAGAAAAGAAAAGAAGAAGAAGAATAAAGAAAAAGAAAAAAAAATAACATAGCGCCATTGTTCGAAATAGAAAACGTACCCGGTTTTATGTTGTCCCAGTGTATTACGACCCATTCGTCACGGTTAGCGGCACTCTGTTGGTGATAAAATCCCAGAGCATGCATCAGCTCGTGAACGACGACACCGTGCCGTACGCATCCGCCAACTTGCAAGTTTAATACCTGTCCCTTTCCATGACGGCCTACCATGGACCAACATCCGGATCTATTACCCTGTATTCGTACGTAATCGGTATCGGATTCTTTGTACGGACGGAAACGTAAGCAGGTCTTGTTATGATACTCCTTTATGCCACTTTTTATCACCTTGATATCCGAACGATCTGATAAAATAAAGGGATTGTCGTGGAATATTGTAACAAAATGAAATATTCATTATCGAATAATATAACGATTTGTTTGTTCGTTCGTTCGTTCGTTTGTTCGTTCGTTCGTTTGTTTGTTTGTTTTTTTTCTTTTTCTTTCAATTTTTCTTACCGAAATCTTCCTCCTCGATATAATATGGGACTATGCCGTTGGGCCAACGTGTTGCAGTATCCAAAATACCATTTCTACCGCTTATTTTATTATTTGGAGAAAGCATTATGTCACCCTGGTAAAGACCACTCAGTTCCCAAATATTTTCCGGATCTTCCGGTTTCCATGAATTGATTCGTCTTGCTGCAAAAAAGAAGAAAACAAAAAAAAAAAATAGGAAAACTATCATTCACGTTCCAATTCGCAAAGAAAAATGTAAATGGGTTTTTGTTTTTTTTTTTTTTTTTTTTTTCAATTTTTCCTTACCGATTTCTTCGTGATTGTATCCAACCTCGAAGTTTCCTTGATTCCTCGGTTCCGGTGGTATTGGATGTCCGTGAGATCCTCGATGACTTTTCGATGGAAGTCCGATGACCGTAGCAACGATCATCGAAAATATTAATACCTCTCGTATAGAAGTCATCGCTATGCCGATCCTCGGTAAACTGACGATGATTATTTTTGAAAACAACCCTTTTATATACAACGAGAATGATTCTTATTTTAATGTTCCAGTACTGCGGAAGGATTTCCGGATAAATGATATGTAAAACACTAGTTCTATCTTTCAAAGCTTCGTACGTCTGAATAACAATGCTTTTGAATAATACGCTTATGGAGTAACTGAAAAGATAATCGGTCGGTATGTATGTTATAGTAGATCGGTTGTTATGTAATAGATTTTATCATTTCGAATATACGAGATTATACGTATACATATATATATATATATATATATATAATCGTGTGCGTGTGTGTATGTTTATGTATGTATATTTATTAATTTTATTTCTTTTTTTTTTTTTTTTTTTTTTTTTTTTTTTTTTTTTCAAATAACGAATTGTAATCGATGTCTATTAATTTAATTTTATCGCGTTTAGATGTAATCAGAATTTTATCGAAAGAAATAAAATCAACTAGGTCTCCTCGTTTCGTTGATTTTTCTAAGTAATTAACCAAACATAAAAGTATATTTATGTATAGATACATATATATATATATATATATATATATGTATATAAGTATGTTATTTATACATGTATATGTACATTGTAAAAGAACACATTGTACGCGTTTCTATGGTTGAAAACGTGAAAACGCGTGAAAGGGCACCGTGGGTCCGTTCGTTTGACTCGCATACGAACGAACGGCCAACTTCGACATAGTTTATTTGGGTCGAAAATTATACGATAAGGGGGAATGCGAGCTGAATTTAAATTCCGCGCTTTATCGTCTTCCTCGAGGCCCCGAGACCTCGACTTATCGAGTACCTACGAGCTGCCTTTAAAAATATCCTTTCCAACGAACGAACTTACGAGCGAATTTAATGTTTTCAATGTAGAATAGGATGCACTTTCGACCGACGGAACAGAGAGAATATATTGAAGAGAAAGAGAAAGAGAGAGAGAGAGAGAAAGAGAGTAGATATTTTTTTAATGACATCAAACCTTTTCGTAAAGCAAAAAAAAAAAAGAAAAAAAAAAAAGAAAAAAAAAGAAAAAAAGAAAAAAAAAAATAAGATACGATATCTCTCGACGTGTCAGATACGATGTCAGAATCGATCATTCCTGTCCTATGATCTCTTCGAATTGGTGCTAGTCATTGAATTTAAAATAGAAACAGATAAAGTATAATTGAATAAATCTTTTTGGTTTTATCGATAAAAAAAAAAAAAAAAAAAAAAAAAATGTGCTTCGTGTTAGATATATTCTCTCTTTCTTTTCTAAACGATCGATCGATCGATCGATCGAACGAACGAACGAACGAACGAACGAACGAACGAACGAACGAACGAACGAACGAACGAACGTTTAATCAGTGTGGATAAAAAAAAGAAAAAGGAGAAAAAGGCCACCACCGTAGCCACACATTGTGTGTAGGTAGAACCTGGTTGTAAGAAGGAGGAGGCGCCCGATCGAATCTCCGGCATCCCGAGTGCTCGAGGCGAACACTCGGATGTGGGTCAGAATGATTCGGTAGCCGGCCGCGTAATTCAGTACATCGGTATATTATCTTCTTCATCGTTTCGTGCGCCTTTCCCTCTGGGCCTCCGAGAGCGGGCCTCCGAGAGCGGGGCCTCTTCCTCCTCCTCCTCCTCCTCCTCCTCCTCCTCTTTCCTCCCTCCCTTCTTTCTTCCTCGGCGATCCGTGGTTGTACCCCCGCGTAGTTCTCCTTCATGTGACTCTTTGCCACGTCCCGAGCGAAGCCACGTCCCGGGGCCCACGTTCGAGAGGAAGGCGAGAGAAAAAGGCGTGCAATTATAATCGCGTGAAATTAACGGTAGCGATTACGTGCCTCCTCTACCAAAGTTCTTGCCGACCCACAAAATATCAGAGACCGTAATCATTACTCTCATGGAGAATAATCGACTTCCGCTTCGCGAGAGATATCAATACCTATTATTAATCCCATAGTGTTTCTATGATCTACAATCAAACGTATATTTTCGATATTCTAAGATCGAAATTATTATATATATATATATATGTTAAGTTATGTTATAGGCTAGACATACGTACACATACACACATACACATACATACATGTATATATATATATATATATATATATATATATATCCCATTTATTTACATATACGTATCTATCAAAATGATAACTCTCGTGACGCGGTATTTAAATATCGATTATCTTAAAATCCATTCTCGCTCGATATTTTGATTAAAGAAATTTCGGAACAAACGTAATGATAGAACGTCTCCTGTACGAGGCGTTCTATGAACGAATGGGTGGTTAGTTCTTTTTTCCTTCTTCTGCTTCTTTTTTCTTTTTTTTTCTTTTTTTTTTTTTTAGCAGAAAAGGAAAGGAAAAGAAATAGGAAAAAAAGAAAAAAAAGACCAGATATAGTTGGCTCGCGTATATAGTCGCGAGCCGAAAATCTTCGAAGGCAGAAAATTGAAGGCAAGGCCAACGACCGAGGCGTTCCAGATTCGGGTAGGAACGCGCTCCTCGTAGCCTAAATTCTAACCGGACTTCTTGGAACCTCTACCGAACAAGAATGACTCTTTCACGTTCGCTACGGGGAGTTTGACTTTTACGAGTATCTAACGAAGAAAACGCCTTTACTTCTTTCTCTCTCTCTTTTTCTCTCTCTCTCTCTCTCTCTCTCTCTCCCTCTTTCTCCCTCTCTTTCCCTTTCTTTTTTCTATCCCTTCTTCTTTTACTCTTCTCTCTTCGCCCTTCTTTCACCAATCCGATCGATCCACCTGCGAAAGTCTCTTCCCCATCCTACTCTAATTTTGATCATCTTCCGATGATAAAATAACAAGTCTTTACCAATGATACTTCTCGAATTGGTGAAGTCAAACCTGGCCTGTCAAGATCAACGCTTTACGATGGCAACGTGAATTCTTGGACTCGCGACAGCTCGGCGCCAAAAGATCGCTATAATTTGCGGTGAAATTGCGATTGGATCGGTCGTAAATTTCATTGGATGCACGCAACGAGAGAAGGGTGGGAGGGGTGGTGCGAGGGGAGAAAAGGAGAAAAAGAGTAAGGAGGAAAAAGGAGGTGGTGGAGGAGGAGGAGGAGGAGGAGGATGGGGGGAGGGGAAGGGATCAGAATGAGGCGCGTTTTAAACAAGCGTATTGACACGCGTATCCGCAAGAAGGATTTTCTTTTTTTTTTTTTCTTTATTTTTCTTTTTTTTTTTTTAAATGAATTCAAAGAGAACGCTAATTTTAACGATCCACGGTATCTGATCTTTTTTTCTTTTGCTCGAAACGTTTTGCGTCTCCAAATGTAGTTTAATTTTGCTTACAACGTGTTGAGTTAACCGATGATACGCCGTCGTGATAAGGACGATGATAATTATTAATGATCGATCCCCCTTCGCGGAATCGCGTTGGCCGATGTGCACGTGCCGCTTCATATGGCGGGTCAACGATCCATCTTATTAAAAAGTTCCAAATCTCATTCTTATCTTTTCGTGAAAAGAGTATTTGATAGGAGAGTACGTTAACGTTCCCTTACTCTTTGATTAATCTTTTTCTAATACTAAGATAGCGTAAAGTCCAAAATATCTTTTTCATTCTGATCTTAATCATTGATATATCATAGAGTTAAGTGAGAAAGTTAAAAGTTATTGAAAAAAAAAAAAAAAGAGAGAAAAAAAAAAGAAATAGAAAATTTCATTTTCATTTCATTTAATTGAGAAAATTTCTTTTTACTTGATAATTATTTTCAAAGCGTTTCATGCATTCGCTTGTATTATTTTTCTTTTTATAATTTCATCCAATAATATACGATAATTATCTATAAATGGAATAGTTATTTCATTACTTACTACTTATTTATTTTCAATTTAAAAATATTTGTTAACAATATTGTGGTTTTCGATTTAATTGCAATTAAAAATTTTCATTTTTAAATACTGTTTGGCTCGTTGTATCGCCGACAGATGTTTAACCGCTATTATGTAGACGTACTTACGTATATACTACACGTATACGAAACCCCACCTTTAAACGTAGGGAAGTATTTTCGGTGAAGTTTCACTTGCTCCATGTATATAGGTATTTACGTTTATCCCATCGCTTCGCTTCTTTTCTTCTTTTTTCTCTTGCTTTTTTTTTTTTTTTCTTTTTCTTCCTTTTTTTTCCAGTTTTTATTTTTTTTCTCTTTTTTGCGAAAGTTTCAAACCTATCATATTACCTGAACGCGCAAAATCGATCGCGACGCATGGCATCTTACGAGTTTCGTATTCTTAATCTTTTAGATCCTATAAGCGTATTAAATCGCTTCGCACTTTCGGTTACGTATATGTGTCGCTTGTAAAAAGAAAAGAAAAAAAAGAGGGGAAAAAAAAAGGAAAAAAAAAAAAAAAAAAAAAAAAAAAAGAAAAAGAACGGCGTTAATTCGAACTTCGAAATTATTATTATTAAATTTTATTTACTTGCGGTCTAACGATTAACGTCAAAATAATGTTATATGTCATTCAAAGTTTTAATAAATAACGAATACGAAAACGATCCTTTATATCAGGTCTCTCGCGAAATTGAAAAATTAAATAAAAAAAAAAGAAAGAGAGAGAGAGAGAGAGAGAAAGAGCAGGATGCATAGTTCTCCTTGCGTAGGAGTTTTATATGTCGCTTTATATCCGTGACTGAATCTAGTTCCGTGCCCATTTCTAAACGATTATGGTCGTTTCAACGTCAAGGAATAGTAAAATATATCATCGTAGCGTAACAATTATTAAAACTCAAAGTAAGCAGATATTTGCTTATATTTTCGTTTGTTTGTTTGTTTTTTTTTTTTTTGTTTTTTTTGTTTTTTTTGTTTTTTTTTTTTTTATTAGTTATTACCGAATACAAAAAAAAGAGAGAGAGAAAGAAAGAAAAAGGAAAAGGGGGAGGAAAAAAGAAACAAAAGAATAAGAGAAAAAAAAAGGAAAAAAAAAAGGAAAGAAAAAAGGAAAGGAAAAGAAAGAAAGAAAGAAAGAAAAAAAAAACCATTAACATTCCTTCGAAACGTCGACCTAAAATTCGTAAAAATATATTCATATGCATTATGCATGTAAAATCTTGTTCCTCTTGGCGTTCTTCGTTCTCGTCATCGACCGATACGATTTCGGGGCCTATAGTTAGTATAGGTACCATACGAATGGTACACACATAAAGGTGGAAGGTGAGTTCGAGAAGCATGCTCAGAGAGAAGCATGTTTCGAAGTGCGATATTGCGACGGAGATATTTTTAGCTGCACAACAGTTAACCTCTTTATCCTGCTTTACGATCCTCGAAGCGCGAGCGTCACTCCTGCTGGTACGATCTTCTTTATTTCATTCGACTTTACAAACTTTAAACAGATAGTAAGTAAAATCGATTCATCCAAACGATCTGAGAGATAGATAGATAGAGAGAGAGAGAGAGAGAGAGAGAGAGAGAGAGAGAGAGAGAGAGAGAAATTCGTAAATTACCAAAAGAATTTTCTTTTATTTTTTTATACATAAATATATATATATATATATATATATATATATATATATATATACACATGTAGTTTCAACGTGTCTCTTTTAACAATACAACGAAACTAATCAATTAATCATAATCAATGTTCATTGTTATAATATCTGGTATCTGTCAAAGGAGAAGACGAAGAAGAAGACGAAGAAGAAGAAGAAGAAGAAGAAGAAGGAAAGAAAAGAAAAGAAAAGAAAAGAAAAGGAAAGAAAAGAAAAAAAAAAATCTGGAGTTTTCGAATCCTCGTACTTTCACGTACGAGACTGACTGTTGATAGGTTCGATTTTTTTTCTTTTTCTTTCTTTCTGTTTTTGTCTTTTTTCTTTTTTTTTCTTTTTTTTTTTATTCTTCTTTTTTTTTTGCCAAGAGTACGCGCACCGAATGGATCCCTCATGGAGATCCTCAAGGAAAAGAGGCAGCGTGAGGTAGAGGTAAAGTGCCATAAAGGATCTCTCGTAGCGGCTGTCCGTATACCTCCGGTAAGCGTCCAAGTCCCTCGTGAACCACTGACCCACTGGGACCACTCCGGACCATTGGGACCAACTCGAGGATGTATTTCGGTAGTGAGTAAACTCAGCGAACGGCGACGGACGTTCTCGGTTCATTGACCCTTTCCTTTCCCTCTCTCTCTCTCTCTCTCTCTCTCTCTCTCCCTTCTCTTCATTCTCGGCAGTGGCGCCCACGGCTTTCAAACGGTCGTAGTCGTTCTTGCGTATTCATCGATAAACACGCGAGCTGATATACAACCTCATGAAAAGTGCCGAGGGTTTATGATTATCAACTATTAATCCGATTTATATTCTCTATGATTAACTATTATCTAGATTGATTATTATCACGAAGAAATACATTTTTGGAAGTACGAAGTGAAAGAAAGAGAGAGAGAGAGAGAGAGAGAGAGAGAGAGGGTGGGAGGGAGGAAGGGAGGGAATTTGGTATTTACGAGGTAAGAATTCGCGAATATGGTTTTGCATAAAAATCTTGTTTTACCCGAAAATATTTGTACAATTAAAAGCATTCCTCTCGTTCGAACAGACAAGAGGTACTTTCTTCGAAGAATCTTCCTATATTGATCCTTGGTAAATAATATATTAAAAAGAGAAATAACAAGGAAGCTCGTACTTCGGAAAATATATATCGAGCTTTAGAGAAAAGGTGATCACGTATGGTATTTTTCAAGAATCCTTAAGGATTGAGAACGATCTACGAGTTTAGGATTAATCCGAAAGGTCGATCGATAGAAGGAGGAAGCATGGAAGGAAGGTTGAAGGTTGCCGCGTTGTCCGAGCACGTGGCCGATGGGCCGTTATCTAGCGGGCCTGTGTACGAGGCCCTCCGCTTTGTAGAACGACATGATCATTGGTCGGTCCTACGGCATTAAGTTTCCCTCTCTCTTTCGCTCTTTCTCTTCTTCTTCTTCTTCTTCTTCGTTTTCTTCTTCTTCTTCGCTTCACGCGGCCCTGCTCTGTACGGAGGAAACGGTGAGGCGAAACGGAGGGAATAGCACGCCTTCGCCACTCGGTCATGCACCTGTGAGAGTGAAAGTGTCCTCCGTGCCCCCTCTTCCCCTCCTCCACTTCCACCATCACCATCTCCACCACCACCATCACCACCACCATCTCGCAGTACCACCACCGACGTCTTTCTTCGACTCGAGCCAATGTCTCCTCGCCTGTCCTACGAGAGTTGCCCATCCTCAGGCCCCAAGCCTCGAGAGCCCAAGAACCATCGGTCCCAGCTTACCAATCGGTCACGGCCCAATCAACAATCGTATTACTTATAATCGAATCCACGATTTTCAATCCTTCGATTTCTTCAACATTCTATTATTAACGTATTTACATATTACCGTAGTATTTACTTCTGTTACGTCGTATTTATTTCAACAATTTTTTCTATATTTTTTTCCTGTCTTTAATTTTTCTTTTTCTTTTTTTTTTTTTTTCTTTCTTTTTTGTTTTTTTTTCTTTCCTCTTCGAACGCATAATTTCGTCGACATACATATGCATATCGATACTTAATCGCGACTATAACTGAGGCAATAAGATTTATGATTAAAAAAAAAAAAACAAAAAAGAAAAAAAAACAAAAAAAAAAAAGAGAAAAAAAAAGGTAAAAGAAGAAAGAAAAAGAACAGCACTCAACAGAACGCTTTATTCATATTTGTTTTCTTACGAAAAAAAAATAATGATGAATGTTAGATAGACATTAGTTATCGATTATTGAATAGCTTTCTTATCGATCTTAAGGATCGACGTTGATATTTAAACTTTTCCATTTCTTATACATACCTAAAGGTAAGATTATTCCTTCGATTATATTATTCGTGATAATAATTACGACAAATCCATTACGTAATGTCATTCGGTAAAAGAGAAATCCACGTAAATAAATTCTCGTTAAAGATTTTTCGTCAACTCGCTGAACTATATAACTATAACGAGCTCGTAGCCTCGTAGATACTTTAACATCAACTTCCGCGCGGTAACGACTCTTTGTTAATACCTAATAAGTAATCACGAAGTGAAAACAACCAGACGCTCCTTCCTGTCCTAACTTTTCTCTTAACCTTTAGTGTCAATCTTAGTTATGAACTTGGAGGTGCTAGGTCAAAGTAGAAACAAGAATTGACGGACGACGTGACTTCCGTCGAGCACAGGGCTATTTTCGATCGTTTCAGAAACGACTTTGTTGAGTTTTTTAACGATAGAAAGAAAGAAAGAGACAGAGAGAGAGAGAGAGAGAGAGAGAGAGAGAGAGAGAGAAAGGGAGAGAGAACATTTTGCCATCTTTTTTTTATCCTTTTACGTATGTATGTACATATGTACGTACACGAAAGAAGAGAAAGAGTCTTGCGAAGAGTCGAGGAGCCTTCTTTGGACTCTTTTTTTTTTTCTTCTTTTCTTTTCTTTTTTCTTTTTCTTCTTTTTTTTTTTTTTTTTTTTTCCTTGGTTCCTCAGGAGCGGGGTCACTTCGCTAACGGCGTTCGACGTGTCTCGTAGCAGAGACTACATTATTTATGCTGCGACATAAATCTTCTGGCTTCTCCTCTTCTCTTGGAGAGTGTCATGTCAATAACACGATTCTTACGATTGCCAAGGAGCAACCCGAACGGATCAAGATGAATAAAAGAAAAAAAAAAAAAAAAACAAGAGCATTTTCGAGATAGCATACTATCGAGAATTCGTTTGATTTATTTTTAATAAATCAATTGTTCGTTACGTTTTTTATTTCTTTTTTATTTCTTTTTTTTTTCTTTTTCTTTTTCTTTTTTAGACCCGTCATTTAGAAGGACTTCATCATCGATACGTCGATATTTTTCAATTTACTTGAGGTAAATTAAATCGATTAATTTAAAAGATATTATTCTACGAATACGAACAATATTAATATAAGACAGAGAGAGAGAGAGAGAAAGAGAGAGAGAGAGAGAGAGAGAGAAAGAGAGAGAGAGAGAGAGAGAAAGAGAGATAATAAAATAAACGAATAATTTGTACAAATTAAATGATCCAAGAAGAAACGACGAAATGGCCAGGGGATAAAGAATATAACCTTTGGCTGATCATTCATTATCATAAATTCGCATTAGAAATTTCGTTAATAGACAATATCGCGAGTCTTGCATGCTGATGAATCGGGAAAGCTTCAACTTTCGAGTACGTCGACCTCGGAGTATACGACTAAACGTCTGTCGTCCCTCCTATATAGATCTCACAAATGATTTTGATCGATTCCTTATATTCCGTTCATTAGATCATTTAACACTTTCAATTTCACAATCTCAATTATTTTTCATTATCGTTTACATTTTATTCGTATTTTCGAATAAATCATATTGAAAGAAAGATTTAATAAATAAATAAATAAATGAAAAAAAAAAAAAAAATAAATAAATAAATAAAAAGAAAAAAGAAAAAGGAAGAAAAATTGAATAGACATCAAAATCGATTCTTTTCATTTCTTGATATCTTATTGATAATGATACTCGTACATCGATACACGAAACAACTTTCCACTTTCTTTTCCATACTTTTCGATTCTTTTCACTTCCTGATATCGTCACGATAATAAAACTTGTAAGTACTCCGATCGCGATACGACTTTTATTCGGCAAAGGAAGAAAAAAAAAAAAGGAGAGAAAAAAGATTGAAAAGAAAGAAAGAAAGAAAGAAAGAAAAAAAAAACAAAGATGAAAGAAGAAAGAATTACCATCGTCGTCGAACATTTTATTCGAAGAAATCGAATAATCGTATCTTAATGTAATATCTAAAATCTTACGATAAATCTAAAATTCATATAATAGCAATTATACGTCACAATTTAATATCTTTTACGTATCATCTGTTTGTAAGATTTATATATGATAGATTATTCTTTACATTTGATATAACACGATTCACCCCTACCCTAAAAATATATTTTCGTTTTGTGATACAGCAAGTTCTAAATTGGGCATCGTTGTTCTCAACGATTTAGTTGATTGGTCGATAGGTAGGTAGGTAGGTAGATAGATAGGTAGGTAGGTAGGTAGGTAGGTAGGTAGGTAGGTAGGTATTCTTTCATGGTCGATTTCACGCATTCGCCGCACCTCAGGATTCAAGATTCGACGATGCCACCGCGATGAAGAAACTTTCTTTCCGCGGTATACGATTTCCTACGTATGATTACGGAATCGCTGCGTTAGGTTTAAAGAAATTTTGGAATCTTTTTTAAGATACGTAATTTCACGATACGTAAAAATATCGATCGGTTAATTTAAAATCTTGAAGAGTATTTTATAGATATGAAAAGATAGGGAAGAATTTTGAAAGAGTAAAAAAGATGAAAGAAATAAAAGTGGCTTCGATCTTGAAAATAATTAAGAAAGATTTCTTTTGAAAGAAAAAGAGAAATGGACAGAAGACAAAGAGAAAGAGAAAGAAGAACCGATGGATATATATATTTTTTAATTGAAAATTTGATCTTCCTATTGTCACGTTAATATTATTATATTATAAATAAGGATATAATATAGGAAGAGTATAGTAAGGTTTTCGGTGGCGTAACAGAATTTTATAATTCCACGAGTGGTCAGGCTACTCCTTGCATGGGACGGGCACGACAACTAGAGAGGGTCGACGACCGTGTTCCAACGCATAAAATGGGGTACGAACGCGGTCGTAGAGCGTACGCGAGAACGTACGTAGTCTCATCGTATATACCTAAGCTTCTCGAGCTCTCTCAAGAGAAAGAAAGAGAGAGAGAGAGAGAGAGAGAGCGAAGGAGAGCGTGAGCACAATAACGAGTACTCGGACGCAACGTGAGTGTGGCCTCGCGAACGGGACGAGCCGGTAAAAACGGACGAATCGTTGCTTCGGTGGGGTAGGCCCGGGTCCGCTCTCTAGAATCGTTCGTGATCGTTCGTTCGTTTAAAAGAAAAAAAAAAAGGAGAAAGAGAAAGAGAAAGAAAAAAACAAAAAAAAAAAAAGGTTAAAGGAAAGGAGAAAGATAGTGTGTCATCTTTTATAATTTACTTTAGGAAGGATTTCAATCGATCCTATATAAGAAAAAAAAGTCATTGTACTTATTATCGATAAGATGATAAAAAAATTTTACGATGTTTTGTAAATCTTAACTCATATCCTTAATACAATTGTTTTATATATTACTTATCTATCTGTTTATGTATATACATATATATATATATATATATATATATATATATATATGTGTGTGTACGTGTACATTGTATCGGTAAATATTTTCTTTTTCCTTTTTCTTTTTTCTTTTCTTTCGTTCTTTATACCAATTTTCAATATCGTTATATTAACCAACTATGTTTGTTTATTCCTGTCGTCGTTATCTTTGTAAATGTTATAAAAGTAAATTTTTCACTTTTCATTCATTCATTCATTCGTTCATTCATTTATTTATTTATTTATTTATTTATTTATTTATTTATTTATTTCCCTTTTTTTCTTTTTTCACGAGATACATACGTATATACGTATGTATGTAACGCGTAAACGTTTGACGCGTAAACGAATTAGAGTATAGTTTTAAAGGGAAGAGAGAGAAATCTTTTTTTCGAGTGGTTGATCCCTAACCTACGCGCAGCATCCTTCGCGTCTCTAATATGACGTCAACATTGAGAAATCGGCTTAGCTGTCATTCAGACACGGCGGCTATGATATCGTGCCTCGAGCTAACCGATTTTTTTTTTCTTTCTTTTTTTCTTTCTTTTTTTCCCTCTCTCTCCCTCTCTCTCTTTCTCTCTTTCTATCTTTTTTTCGAGACACGTAGAGATTGGGGTTAAGAATGCCGGGCACTATCGTCATTTCGTTTGGTCGTTAACTAAGAAACAAAACGAGAAAAGGTATTAGAGAAGATTCGTGTTGAAAAGATAGAGATAGAGAGAGAGAGAGAAAGAGAGAGAGAGAGAAAGAGAGAGAGACAAAGGAACGATCATATCTTTGAACGATTATTTCTCTCTTAGTCGTACTATCCCTTTTAATCCCTTTTAATACCTTTTAATACCTTTTATCGTTTTTGTCCATGATACTTTCCTTTCAATCGATCCTTTCGTAATCGGCGTATTAGCCGTCTGAAAAAGAAGAAGATAAAGGAAAGAGAAAGAGAGAGAGAGAGAGAGAGAGAGAGAGAAAAGAAAAAAAGAAAAAAGAGCGAACGATCGTTAAAGTAAATCATTTCATTCCTCAATATTGAAACATTTTATTATCATGGGCCATCGTACGATAGATCCCGATAGAAATCTATAATGTATTAAAATTTGTTCAACTTCCGATTCTGATCGTTATACGAGAAAATAAAGTTTCACTTTATTTTATGCTTCTTTTTTTCTTCTTCTTCTCTTTTCTTTTCTTTTTTTTCTTTTTTTTTTTTTTTTTCATTTCTTTTTTGTTCCTTTTCCCTTCGGAAATTCTTTATGAACGGTCTCCGTTAAGCCGAGAAAAAGAAGAAGAAGAAGCAAAAAAAAAAAAAAGAAAAAAAAAAGAAGAAAGAAAAAAAGAAAAAAGTGAAAAATAAAAGAAAGAAAAAAAGAAGTGTCTACTTATTAAGAGAATGCTCTCGCACCTCTTCGACGGGAACCAATTCCCATCGTTTCTCTCTTTCGTCGAAGGACCGTCGTACGGTCGTTATCAATGTTTATGTCTTTTCGAGAGTAGAGTCGTCGTCGCGTGCACACGATCCAACGACGAAAAGTGCGAGATCGCGCGCGATTTACACGTACACTTACGTTCAACTTTATGTACTCTCGCGAGCGAGCAAAAGCAGTAAACCCAGAAACGCGGTTGGGGCCAATGCGCCATGTGTCTTCTTTCACAGGGCAACGAACTCAGCTCTCGCTACGACAACCGCGATTGTCACTAGCTACGGCACTGTCCAAGGTGGAACACCCGGTGGAACGAACAATCAATCGATCCTACATCGTTCGATCTTCCGAAACTGAGATCTTTCCTTTTGTTTCTTAACACACATACACATACACACACATATACATGCTCTATTTATTCGAATTAAAAGTTACTTTAAGATGATCTTTAGCTTTTTTTTTTTTATAGATTTCATTTGAAATGATCTATGCTTGTATCGATCATACGTGCACGCACATACACACATGAACATATATATATATATATATGTTCATGTCTTCTGAAATCTTTATCGAAATACTTCTTTTTCTACCAAGCATCGATTCGTCTCAACTTGTCGGATTATTTCGTAAGTGTCATGGATTCGGTTACGATGGAAAAGGATATACATACATATCATCCATATACGATTCGAAATCCTTATCCATATAGCGATAACGATTAATCTTTTCGAGTGGACGGACCAACGAGAGAAATCTTTCGAGGGTGACACATTTTTTACGCAACAAATACAAAACTTTTGCGAGATATCACCTCGAAATGTACGTTTATTGCTGAAAGGAAATATGTTTACATAGATATTATTATAAGATAATAATAATATATCATACTATCGTTTTATACTCTGTTGATAGACGTAAAGAATATAAATCGATAAAAATGCTTTTAAGATCATTCATAAGATCAAGATTCATAAGATTTTTCGTCGTCGTCGTTGTTGTTGTTGTTATTGTTGTTGTTATTGTTATTGTTGTTGTTGTTGTTGTTGTTGTTGTTGTTGTTGTTGTTGAGATCAACGATGCGTTGCTTTCTTTTATCACCTCCCACCTACTCCCCACCACCCCCCCTCTCCAGAGGTTTCTGTTACTTGCGAGTAGGTATACCGACGAGGTGATTGAACTTAAGATTCAAATGAGCACAACATGTCGATCTCACTGTATATACATACATACATACATACATACATACATTGAATGTTACCGGCGATCGAAGATACTACTCTCACCGATTCTTGCCTCTCGCTCGATTAAATGGGCACGATTAATATTGATCCTCGCGCGAACGATGAGCATAAATTAGTCTCGCTCCAAAAGAGGATATATATATATACATATATATATATATATATACATATGTATATATATATCTTTCTCTCTTTTTCTCTCTCTCTCTCTCTCTCTCTCTCTGTCTCTCTCTCTCTCTCTCTCTCTCTCTCTCGTTGTATTTATTTCTTCTAAATGGGGGAGGCGGGAGGCGGGAGACGGGTGGGGTGAGAGGGAATTACTTTACCTTACGAAATCGCCAATGTGTAGCTGAGGGGAAAAGAAAAGAGAGAGAGAGAGAGAGAGAGAGAGAGAGAGAAGGGTTACGATTTTACGTAATAACATATGTCTCCGTGTGTCTTCGTCTAATTATCGTCTCGAGAAGTCGCGTTTCCTCCTTACCTCCCTTTCTCCTTTCTTCCCTTCTTTTCTTCGGTCGTGCATCGAATGCCGAACGGGCCACGGTGTGGGTCGGAATACGAGAGTCGTGAAAATAGCGTATTAACGAAATTAGCATAAGAGGAGAAAGTCGCGGTCGTCGGCCGCGCGGCCACGTTCTCGCGAGTGCCGAATCTCGCGAGTGTTCTCTCTCTCTCTCTTTCTCTCTTTCTCTCTTTCTTTCTCTCTCTCTCTCTCTCTCTCTCTCTCTTTTTTATAACTGGCCTCTCCCTCGAAATACGAGTGAAGGAGATGTAGAGAAATAATAAAAAAAAAGAAAAACAAATATAATCCCTTACAAATTCGTTCTCAATTCCATTTGAATCGACTCGATAAGTGATTATAGTCAATCTCTGATAACAGAAATGTCAATCATTATTTTTATCGATTTTACGAAAAATCAATTTTTTCAATACGATCGTATGTATCTCTTCTTAATCGATTCAATCGTATCATCGATTTATACATTAAGAATTAGATGTAAACAGATAAGTGTATGTATATACATATGTATATAGAATTAATCCCGTTTTGATTATAATCAATTATATTGATAGGAGATAATATTTCTTTTTTTTATCTCGAAATAAACGAAAAATCCTTGGGATATAGGATTTTTCTTTTTTTTTTTTTTTCGATAATAAATCTCATACGTATAAGAAACGTCAAAGTTTTATTAAATACGTAACCAATGTACGAATTAATTAAATCGTTTTATTAAATCGTAAAAAATGTACGAATTAATTTTGATATCTAAAATACAAATACGTATTAACGTAGTATTAAGATATATTCATGGGATTCTCGATCGTCGAAAATATTTGTATTTATCGATAAAAAAAAAACAAAAAAAAAAAAGAAAAAAAGAAAAAGAGAGAGAAAAAAGAAATAAATTTGCCATGAGATGCATCGGGTAAGGATCAAATTAACAAATTGTCTTCAACGTAGATTACCGTAATTCGAACGCGTGATTTGAAAGCGCGATATAGCGCGCGACGTGCTTCTCCTCCTCCTTCTCTTCCTCCTCCTCCTCCTCCTCTTCCTCCTCCTCCTTCTTCTCCCTCTCTCTTCCTCCTTGTTCTCCTCCTCATCCTTCTCCACCTCACCGAGCGTTAAACGCCAGGAAATTGGGTCGTCGATCGAAATCATCGATCTTCGCGATGTACGTAGCCAAAGCCAGCTGATCGAGCGACTCTCCTCGTCGTGAGGTCGACGTCCTCTCCCATACTGTTCGCCAAGCTAGAAGATACTTAATCGTCTGCTCGCGAGTACGAATGCTTACGACGAGTTGCCCACACAATCGTTCAAAGAAGGCGGACACTTTCGTGGCGCAAAATAAACGGCTTCCTCTAAACGACTTTCTTGTCGTTTTATGCGTACGCACTGCATCTTTACGCTTTTTGCCCTCTCCTCCTTCTCATCCTTCCCCTTTTTACCCTCCTTCTCATCCTCCTCTTTAACTTTAGTAAAGAATAAACGAACGAACGAATGGACGGACAGATGGACGAAGGAACGAACGATTCAGTTTGCTTTTAGTGAAACGAAAGCTTCGATATACGAGCTCGTATATCCTCGGCGTGAATTTTATGCGAGACGATTCGAGCGTGGGCGAATTTCTTTGAAATTATCATTTCCTAGCTTCAATGATCGTCCCGAGATTGGAATAGGAAAGCTACTCTCTCTCTCTCTCTCTCTCTCTCTCTCTCTCTCTCTTTTTCTCTCTCTCTCTCTCCGAGTTACAATCGAGATCGAGATATATTTCGTAGGATAATGAACGTATCAAAGATAGTTGGCTATATAAGATACAAAAAGTGAGTGAGATAAAGAGAGAGGGAAAGGGATGGAGCGAGAGAGAGAGAGAGAGAGAGAGAGAGAGAGAGAGAGAAAGAGATTTTTTATTTTCCTAGATATTGCAAAAGGGAAATGGAATGAGCAAATGTTTGATGTTCGTCTTAAGAACGAAGGAAGGAAATGCGATTAGTCTTGTGTAATTAAATATCTTATGTAATCAAAGTCCATTCTATAGAAGTGTCTTGTGTGGAAAACGATGCAGTCTGTCGTGTCTTTTCTTGTTTCTCTCTCTCTCTCTCTCTCTCTATCTATCTATTTATCTATCTACCTTTCTCTTTTTTTATCTCTTTGTCGGATTGTTTTTAGAAAGTGTGCTGAAAAAAGATCTGCTGATAATAATCGCGAGTAAGTAAATAATAATTCGTGGTGCGCGAAAAAATACATCTGTCAAAATATATATATATATGTATGTATATACATATATATGTGTGATAGATACGATGTGTTGTTAGACGAAAGCGTAAAATTTATATACCAAACGCGTAAAGATAACCGTAAGGAATTCGGGCGACGATGAATATTCGAGATGTTAGGTGCGTAGGTAGGATGAATTGCATATCCTTCGTTCTGAATGGAGTTACTGCCAAGCCAGCGCAGTCGTGGTAAGATGGACGATAAACGTTCTCTCGCGTAGTGTTGCTTACGATCGAGACTAGTCCGCTAAGTCTGCTGAACTAGTCGTTGACTATCCGTTGACTGAATGACCAAGCCGGTCGTCTTACGGAGCTGGTAGAGCTAGGATCGTTCCGCTTCGACAAAGGCGGGGGAGGCTGATCTGACCGATAGCACGTGAAACTAGGTTATCAGAACACGGCTCTCCTTGGACCGGTTACACGCGATCCTCCTTTTCCTTCTTCTCTTATTTCGTCTCTCTTCTTTCTCTTCTTCTTCTTCTTCTTCTTCTTCTTCTTCTTCCTCTTCCTTTTCCTCCTCTTTTTCTTCTTCTTCTTCTTCTTCTTCTTTTTCTTCTTCTTCTTCCTACTTCGTCATTTTCTCCTTCGATCGCTTACTCGTAGTTACTTAATTAAGAACTATGGCTTAGCTTGTAAACGTTTCAATGATAATATCCAATCTATCATTTGTTTATTCGATAGATCTCACACTTCAAGTTCGAGTTCTCTTGTAAATATCATTATAACTGGTAATGATATAAAATCTATCACCCATCACCCCCCTTCCCCTCCCCTCCCCCCCCGTCCACGCCAAGAATTTTTTAAGAGAAGTACTCCTCGGTACCGACAACGATGATCTCCCCTTTCGTTGGTGCAACTAACAACGACTGCAACCAAGGCCCAATCTGATTCGCAGGATCGTTTGACCGTTTCCCGCAAGGACACGCGCATCTCTCGTTCCAAAGAGACACCAAGGAAGATCCTGAAAGAGAGAAGAAGGAGAAAAAGATGAAGGTCCTTGAACCTCCGGTCTCGAGTTCTGTTTCTATGCCCGGAATGAGTAGGACAATGTCACGGTGCCACTGACCGTGGATCGTCTCACTACTTCGAGGGGGGGGCAAGGGTTAGGAGGAGGGGGAATACGACGAGTGCAACGTCTGCGCTTCTCCTACTCGCGCATCCTCCTCTTCCTCCTCCTCCTCCTCTTTCTTCTTCTTCTTCTTCTTCTTCTTCTTCTTCTTCTTCTTCTTCTTCTTCTTCTTCTTCTTCTTCTTCTTCTTCTTCTTCTTCTTCTTCTTCTTCTATTTCTTCTCAACCTCTTGCTCCTTCACCACCTCCCAGTTTCCTTCTTCCACCGATCTTTGGGAAAGTCTAGCGAATTCTTCTTCCTTTCTCGAATAAACGACAGCTTCGTAAACAAGCTTCTCTCTTTCACTCTCCGGGATGAGACGTCTTGGCCGTTCTCCGATCTCGAGTGAAAGGCACCTCGGAGGAGAGCTCGGAAATGGTACGAAATTTTGGATATTAGATGAGAGACATAGGCAATTTATCGTAAACTCTATTAGATTAGATCGTGCCATGTTAAATAACGTAAGTACGTAAGCTGATTATTATTTGAATAAGTCGATCGATAGATCGATAAACAGATCGATCTAGTAAACTTGATCGAATTCTTTTAACGTGCAAGTTCAAACTAATTGAATCCATAAAAGATTGATAAAGATTGTTACTATGCGATCATGGCTTTTCCCATAATCACGAAGGACACTGTGATCGTTTTCGAGAGGAGGTGTGGTACACGATGTCGCCTTTGCCTGTGGTGGTAGACAGGTGAGCTTGGAAAGTTCGTCGATCCGTGCCGAGGAGAAACGGCGATCTCTCGCTACCGAAGGAAAAGGACCCCAACCTTGATAACTGGATCCAGCCAATGACCCCGGTCGTTCATTGCCCCGTAGGTCGATACCTACCTGATGCAGGGTTTAGAGGGAACAGGTAGGTAACTTGGTAGATATGTACAATCCTTCTACCCGCTGCCGGGATCCTTAAGAGAGTAAAGAGAGAGAGACAGATAGACAGACAGACAGAGAGAGAGATGAGAGAGAGAGAGCGAGAGAGAGTAATAAAGAGAGAGAAAGAGAGAGAGTAATAAAGAGAGAGAGAGTAAGAGAGGAAAAGAGATAGATAGAGAGCTAGCACAGCTACCTATCTCGTGTCCTCGTAAAAAAGATGCATGCTCCTTCGTGGATATAAATAGCATAGATGTATCCTTACAAAGAACGTGAAAAGGTACATACAATGTAAAGGAAATCGCCTAGAGCTTTGCTACTTTTATTGCGATCATTTTCCAACTCCCCCTTTTGAATTTATACGAGCACAGCGGGGTTAGCCGTAGTAGAAATTGTTCTCTTCTTAGCCTGAAGTTATGGACATATTTATACGTTCTCTCCGGTGGTATCATTAAAAATGAAAAAGTACGTTTAGCCAGGATCCCAATCGAGGAAGCTGCGCTAAAGGTTAGACGTAAGGCTCGGGAGTGATTACATAGCTAAGAACAGAAGTAATAAACAGGATCTAAAATGGTCTTCCGTGACGTTTTCCGAATAGAAACGATGTAAATTTAAACATCTACGAATTGTAGGTGTGCGAGGAAGGAACGATTGCCGGTAAACGATCCGTTGATCATCGTCGTAGTTGGTTGTCGCAGAGATCGACGCACCCCAGGGTTCATTATTCTCTTCAAAGAGGCTCGAGAAAAAGGCACCATTGCGTGGTACCTGTTATAGTGGAGAAAGAGGTAAAGGATGAGGAGGAGGAGGAGGAGACGATGAATCTATATACGTATGTGTATTTACGTATGTGTGTGTGTGTGTGTATGTATACGTGTGTTTGCACTTGCAGATGCGACCGGGTACGGCTGTGTGTATGGAGCGATCCTCTTGGATAAAAATTCGTTTCATCGAACCCGGAGTAGTCGTCCTTAGAATCGAAAGAAAAATAATTTCATTACCTTAGGAGAGAGGAGAGAGGCTGGTATCGTCACTCTCTCACTCTCTCTCTCTCTCTCTCTTTCTTTCTTTCTCGCAGGTACGGACCTATCCTCGCGGTGCGAGCAGCCGCGCACAAGGGAATAATGCGCGCTGAACGAGTCTCGAACCGGTAAGACACGTCCTTCGCGAGAAGAGATCCTCGGAGAACGGGCACGCGTGCGACGAGAGAAAAGAAAGGAGAGAAAAGAGAGCTGAGAAAAAAAGATGATAGGAGGGGAAGGTGGAAGGTGATAGAAGTGGAGTGGAGTGGGGGGAGGTGGCGGGAAGGGACGTAAGGATTATTCGTCGCAGGCGCCAGTAGGTCCATTGCTCCTATGGAACAGCTTTCTCTCTCTCTCTCTCTCTCTCTCTCTCTCTCTCTCTCTCTTTCTCTCTCTCTCTTTCTCCTTCTCTCTTGTAAAGAGAGGCTCTCGTATAACACGATCGATCACCGAGCCTGATTGCAGCCCTGGCCGAGCCGAGAGAACACACAGCCGGGGTTGGTACCCTCGGTCCGACATTCTGCATTCAGTCCATTCCCCTTGCGTTCAATGCACGCTGCACAGACGATATCTAGATGGCTGCTCGATGTCTGCCGGCGTGGCCGCCACCGCAACGAGAAAGGAAGAATCCGGCTTACGCTTATACGGAGGCGGTGGTAGTTATGCGCTGCTGATCGAGAACCATGGGGGGAAGAAAAGAGAGAGAGATAAAGAGAAAGAGAGAGAGAGAGAAAGAATGAGAGAAAGAGAATGAGAGAAATCGAGAGAGGGAAGAGGACGAGAGAAGGAGGAGGAGGAGGAGGAGGAGGGGGAGGAGTAGAAGGCGGAGGCCGTAAATAACGGTCTATAGTTTCTCAGGGCGGAGAGACCCTCGTTGAAAGGCTATCTTTGGCGCCTCGAAGGAGAGCGCGCTAACCCCTGATGGAACCTCCTAACCGATCTATCGTATCCTTTTTGGATTTCTCTTAAAGATTTCTAGGTCATACCTGGATACGATTAAGTTGCCAAAGTTAAAGGCTTCGAACTTTCTCCATCTTCCTTCTCATCCAGGATCTCTCTCTCTCTCTCTTTTTTTTATTTCTTTTTTTATTATTATTATTATCTCTTTCTCTCTTTCTCTCTCTCTCTCTCTCTCTCTCTCTCTCTCTCTCTCTTTCTGTCTCGACGGATTAGTGGCAATAGTAGTGAGAAAGTAGTCGAGATAATGATTTAAAAATTATTTCAAAAAGAAACAAATCACGCGTTAATAATATTATTTTCATTTTTAATCACATTTCTAATCACGAGGAAGAAAGCGACAAGGTTCAGCGGGAAGGGGAAAAAGAGCAGAGTGAAGGGTGACAGTTCGTATAAAATCTATCGATCCCAATCTAGATTTTTTAATTTCCAATAACAATAAAGGCGTCCTTAACGTCTGGCTAGAGAATCCAATCGTCTTTCGTTTTATTCACGATGATCCTTAAATGCATCTTGGTAACGCGATACCGAAGCAGAGGAGCATCGCGAACCGATAAGCTTTCTTCGACCACTTCTCACTTCTCATGGGGGAGGATCGTTGGCTTCTCGAGTTTCCCGTTTAGCCGCATGCCGGTAAATTCGTCGTTGTCGTGCGATGGAAACGGTGGTCCGCCTACCTCGCCCATTTCTTCTTTTTGTTTTTTCTTTTATTTCTTATTTTTGTATCTCTTTTTCTCTTTTAATTTTTCTTTTCTTTTCTTTTCTTTTCTTTTCTTTTTTCTTTTTTCTTTTTTCTTTTTCTTTTTTTCTTCTCGTTCTTTTTTTCTTCCTCCTTTTTGCAGGATCACATTTCTCTTTCTCTCTTTATCTCGAGGGCGACTTCTCGGACGTTTTACCTGGCCGATATACATACATACATACATACATACATACATACA
>NC_140831.1:2975000-2987500 GCF_050613455.1 Vespa mandarinia
TGAGCGAATCTTGATAATCCGATAAGTTCATACGCGCTCATTCGCTCATGGAGAAAGGTAATTATCATTCGTCTCTATCGTATGCGATTTCTGGGATACCGCGATTACCATTAGCATCGACATCCTGTTCTTACGTAATTTGTTTGTACATTCCTCCTCTTCTTCATCCTCATCTTCATCCATCATCCTTTTTCCTCCTCTTTCTCCTCCTCCTCCTCCTCCTCCTCCTCTCCTTCTCCTTCTCCTTCATTGCACTTCGCATAACAGCGTAAGTGCAATGACACTTATCGAGTATGAAACAAAAACAATTTTTTCACATTTTACAGATAATCATCGTTATAAAGAGTAATAGAGGATTTCAATCGGGATATCTTGGAACGTTTAAGATGGTTACGATCATATTAATTTTCATATTGCTAATGATCCTTTATTACATGATTCGCAAGAGATATCGTTTACCACCTGGCCCTTGGTGCTTACCAATTGTTGGTTATTTGCCATGGATCGATCCAGAAGCACCGCATGAGACATTTACCGAATTGATATACAAATATGGTCCGATCTGTGGATTGAAATTGGGTTCTGTATACACTGTACTTTTGTCGGATCCTCGTCTGATACGACAAGTACTTGCCAAGGATGCATTCTGTGGACGGGCACCCCTTTACTTGACGCACGGCATAATGAGTGGTCATGGTGAGTTTCTATTTGATAAATAATATATAAACGAAAAAAAAAGTAGAAGAAAAAATATCATCATCATTGTGAATTCTCTTTCGAATCGATTAGGAAAGATTAGGAAAGGGAAGGGGGTTAAGAAAATTAACGGGGGAAAAAAAAGAAAAAAAAGAAAAAAAAAAAAAGAAAGAAAAAAAAGTAAGAAATTAAGAAAGAAAGGAAAATAAACGGAAAGTTTTCTTGCGAGCCATATTGACTGATAACTTTGAAGAAAGAGATCGTAAACGGAAGGTAAAGGACTGTCCCAGACGGTCGTTTGACTCGATTACGAATCGCCTCGCGCGTCGTAAAGCGCGAGCGACCGTCTCGCCAAGAGAGAGAGAGAGAGAGAGAGAGAGAGAGAGAGAGAGAGAGAGAGAGAGAGAGAGAGAAGAGAGAGAGAGAGAAAGAGAGAGAGAGAGAAAGAAAGAGAGAGAGAGAAAACCGGTAACAATAAGACAACCGGTTACAATGGAAGGGCAGGCGGGTGTTGTAGGACGTAACGGTTCCTCTAACGAAGGAAGTCGACGCGGGCCAACTAACCTACTAAACCCGAAATGAAAAAAAAAAAAGAAAAATAATGTAGTATATATATATATATATATATATATATATATATATATACATATATGCGTGAGTAGGTATATGCTTATGGTGCGTCAACGTCGCGTGCGAGCCAAGAGCGGAGGCGAGGTTTAGGATCTATAAAGAAACTGACGACGCGCGTCGAAATGAAACGAGGTCGTTTCGTGTCCGTCCAAAGGATTTACAGCGTTTCCAGAAAGCCGTCTCCGGGGTCTTTCTTTTTCGAACAAAGAGAGTATCGCTTCCGCGAGCACTTAACGCGTGTGCACAGTGAAAGTTCACCTCTCCTCCTCTTACTCCTTTTCACCTCTCTCTCTCTCTCTCTCTCTCTCTCTCTCTCTCTCTTTCTCTCTTTCTCTCTCATACTTCTTTACTATCCACCTCCTTTTCGTTTTAGAGCTCTTTCTCCTCTTTCTACTCGCGATCAACTAACGAAAATTTCTTTAATTTCTCCGTTAACTTGAAAATGTATTAAGAATTTTTTTTAAAAGATCTAATGATAATCGAAAACATTGACAATTATAGAATTCATTATATATAATGGTTTCGATAGTGAAAATTTTCGTTACGTTTCGAAAATCATATTTAAAATTTTTACAAAAGTTGCAATTTAAACTTTTGTCATACGTCCGATTAATAACGTTTAAATAATCAATTTTTATCCTGCATGATCGTATGAATCCAGAATGGGAATGAGTTGGAAGGGTAGGAAAAAATGAAAAAAAAAGAAAAAAAAAAAAATAAAAAAGAAAAAGAAAAAAAAAAAGAAGAAATCATAAAAGTAATGGATGATATTTCTGAGAATGTAAAGATGGTTGAACGTCTTCGTTCTAATCGAACGAAGATATTATTATCGATCGAATTATTTCACTTGTAATTTTCATTTCCATAGATTTTATTATCGTACATTTCCTTCATTCGTACGTTCTATTGATCATGTTCCATGAAACATCATTAGTCTCGTCGTTCAAGATAAGCTTGAACATTTCACGGTCGCGATAAGGAACTTCTGTTTGAAAATAATTTTAATCGTATCGTCTCGAAGATATATATATATATATATAAAGAGAGAGAGAGAAAGAGAAAGAGAGAGAGAGAGAGAGAGAGAGAACGTCGTGAGTTTTCTGCAAAGGCGTATAGCGGTAAGATGAATAAAATAGAACGTGGTCATGCTCTTTTCCTCGGGATTTACCACGGCTCCTTGTTGCTCCCGGTTGATAACGTGTCCTGCAAAGTTACCTTCTCGGTTAGTACCGTTAGCACTTTCGATTTACGAGCCGACGATGTTAGCAAGACGATTAAGGTATAAAGCAAATAACAACGCTTAGCGAGTTCGATCAGATTTCTAACATCGTGACACACATATCGAGGGAATTACTTAGTTACATCGCCCGTACAAATCGGATCGGACGGGCGCGACTCTGGACTTGAACGGATGTCCTCCGAGACGAAGGAGTGTCCTTAATCGTAGTTCCGATAGTTCTCTTCTTTCTTTCCGATCTGGTTTCTCTTATTATTTTCTTTCTTTCTTTCTTTCTTTTTCTTTTTTTCTTTGTCTCTTATTTTCTTAAATTACTTTACACGGTTTATTTTTATCCGGTTTGAAAGACTTCTTTTTCTTTTTTTTTTGTTTTTTTTCCAAGAATTGCTCGCTTTTAAAAAAGATGATGAACGGTGCAACGTGTTACAACCAATAAGAGGATATTAATGAAGGAAAGAGAGAGAGAGAAAGAGAGAGAGAGAGAGAGAGAGAGAGAGAGAGAGCGAGACCCGTTGGCTTACATCTAGCGTGTCGTAAAAATACGTTCACATACGATCGACAGACAGGACGGACGGTAGGATGCTTTCGAAAAGTTCTGCTAAGGTGTATAATACCAAGAGGACGAGATATCCTCGTCTCCTTCCCTTCTTTACCTCCTTCTCTCGGTCGCATCCCTCCGCCCTCTTTCTTATTCTCGTTCCTTCGTTGGTACACTTCGCCCGTGAAATTATCGGCGGTCCTCTCTTACCGGAATTTGTGGCCCTGTAGGAGAACTTTTCAGCGAGAACGAGAAACTTACGATCGTCCGAGTAACCCTGTTCTCTTTCGGAAACAAAAGATTTCGATACTACTTGAGAAAAGAGAAGAGAACAAGTTGAGAAAAGGGAAGAGAAGAAAAGAGAAGAGAAGAGAAGAGAAGAGAAGAGAAGAGAAAAGAAGGAGAAAGGAAAAAGAGGGAAGTAGAGATCGAAGGGGACAATCTCGTACCTTTGCGCTATCGAGATGGGACAAGGGAATGCCCGTGTGCTCCTGCTTTCTTTACTTCGACGTCTTTACGACGGGAGATCGCTGATTTTTATCTCCTGCCTCTCCCCGTTTATTCTTTCTTTTTGGCAGATTTAACGACTCGATTTCTGTAGGTACCTATCTACCTACCTACCTACCTACCTACCTACCTACCTACCTACCTACCTACCTACCTACCTACCTACCTACCTACCTACTTGCACGTTCGCTCTTCGAATATCGAATATCGAAGATGCGTATCTAATACGAGATGAGTCTCGTTAACTTTACTGCGTTTACTTACATATGTTTTCGCCTTTCTGTACATATATATATATATAAGCGTTACAATTTCTCTCTCTCTCTCTCTCTCTCTCTCTCTCTATCTATCTATCTACCTTTCCCTTTTATTTAAAAAATTAAAAAAATCTTTTTCCATTTCATTTCATTAATTCTTTAATTTTTTTCACTCTCGTTGTATTTATTTCTTTTTTTTTTATCTGATAAAAAAAAAAAAACAAAGAAAAAAGAAAAGAAAGAAAAAAGCGCACCGTATGAATCGTACGCGTAAATATAAATGATAATGAATTTTCTCATTTATTGTCTCATATTCTCGACGAAAGGAACAACGGAGAATGAAGTTAAAAGCAAAACGAAAAAGAAAGAAAAAAAAAAAATAAATAAATAAATTAATTAATAAAAATGATCGATAAGTATAGAGAAATATGATCATTGCACCCCTTAACGCACGCTCTACCGCAACGGCGGTGTGCTTCTGTCGCCTTTCACGAGGCGCCTCGATGCCCTTACATCGAAGTTTCTTCCACCACTCCTCTTTAATGCCCCTCCAAGAGGTACAGCGAGGATCCTCCCGCTAGGAGAAATCTCGTTCGTCTCCTCTCTCTCTCTCTCTCTCTCTCTCTCTCTTTTATACTCACTCCCTCGTTTACTCACTCACTCGCTCTCATTCACTCACTTCCTCCCACTTTTCCCTTGCTATCACAATGGAGAGGGAAACTAAGTGGGGGAGAGAACGCTTGGCCACGCCCTCATCAACAGGTACTTACCTACTATCTTGTTCCTCGAATATATACATACATACATACATACGTACATATATATATATATATATACATATATACATATATATATACATACATACATGTATAATACATACATACATATCCGATAGGAGAAAATATCCTCTTAACTAAGTAAAGAGCTAAAAAGAGTTGAAAACGTTCCCACCGAAAAAGAAAAAGAACAAAAAAAAAAAAAAGAAAAATTATATACCATTCTTCGTTCCTTCGAGTTTATTCAAGTAATCGTACTCGAGTATTAATAGTACGGCCAACTCCAATATTGTGCCTTACTACTCTTCCCGAATAACTAACTTTACTAACTCACTTACTTACTCACTTACTTACTCACTTACTCACTCACTTAACTAAACCACTAATGGCCTTTTATGGGTCGCTCGGTAGAACGGAAAAGGGCATGTATTTCTGTATCGTCATAAATAACCCTTTTCAAAGAAGAACCATCGTTATATATTATCCTTTGAGAGAACAAGTTCAGCTTGTATTCTAAGGGTTTGCATTATTATCTTGGCACGTAATAATTATTGTACACTGAGTTATTATTATTTCGGGGATATTTTTCAGAGAGAGAAAAAAAAGAAGGTAAAACAAAAAGATATGAAAAAAAAAAAAAATAATAAAAAAACAAAAAACTAACAATGTTTAGATTTGTTCCGAACGTATACTTAATGATATCAGATCGAACTTCTTCTGAGATTAATTTTTCGAGAAATTAAAATATCGTTACTCTCTTTCTACGAGAGTAAATACGAGATGATTATTCGCATAATTAAAAGAGAAAAAATAATATTATCGCGCGTTGGTGTAAATACGCATGTACGCACGCAAGCATGTACGCACGTATTTACGTACGTCATCCTAAACAATCATTCTCATTGTTTTAATCGATAGAATTCAATATCGTAGGAGAATGATTTTCTCGTGTTTCCCATTTCGTCGTGCAAGAATGTCGATGACGTTCTTACGGATGTAATCATCGACAAGGCAACGACATGCGTTGGTGCAGCAATGGCTCCGTACGCGCCATTCAACCGAACGAACGTTCCATTAACGAAGTTATTATTGTTGAAAATATCTTATATTGTATTTTTCTTTAATCAAGTAAATTATACTTGGGTATAATTATATCCCCCCCTTATAACGTCATACGAACGTGTAATGACGATGACTCGAATGAAGGAAATGCTTGAGTTTTCTCGAGGAAAACTTTTTAAATAGTTTTCCTAGTTAGTTATCCATTTTTTCATTTAAATCGATCAGTTTATACTACTATTTTTACGATGGAATAATAGAAAATTTTTTAAACTTTAACGGGACTCTTTTCTTCGTTACTTTTCAGAATCAGATAGATACGTATTGATAATAATAAATGAATTGTACAAGTGAATAAATATAGGAGTTCAAACAAACTTAAAAAATATTTATTTTCAAATCTTCAATCATGTAAAACGAAATGAAATAAAAGCAATATTATTTGTGATTATTTGTGATTTTTTATTGACTTTATGCGGAACACAATAATTCAAGAAACGATGGCTAACATCGTCGAATTTTCTTATCCATTCGTGAAACTTTTCAAATTTATTCGATCGATGATAAAGTCAAAATGTATGGAGTTGTCAAGGGATAAATTCGAAAGACAAAATAAATATTTTATTTCGAACTTTACACATATATTAAAATATTTCAATGATCTAAATTACGTGAAATCCATGAAAATAATATTTCCATTGTCAATTTGTTGATTAAACTTAAAAAAAAAAAAAAAAAAGAGCTAACATCGTTGAACTTTAACGGTGTCCTCTAAACCCCATGAGATGTTTTAAATTTATTCGATCGACAAAAAAGTTCAAATTGTATGGTACGTACTTTAAGGGATTTAAATTCAGAAAGGGATAATTTAAGAAGATTTTTCACGAGGAAGAAAATAAACAAGAAGAAGATAAAAAAATTAAAAAAAGATAAGAAGGAGAAGGAGAAGAAGGAGGAGGAGAAGGTGAAGGAGGAGGAGGAGGAGGAGGAGGAGGAGGAAAAGATGCAGCCGTCGACGGAGGCGCGTGCCTCGTTCACCGGCGAGACCCGTGATTACCCGACATCACGTTTACGCGCGCCTTTATGGTCGCGTTCACATTTCTTATAAGCTTGAGTTGAAAACTGGTTGGTACATTGCCGTGCACCGCTATCGGCATCGTTCTCGTCTCATCGAGAATCGATATGGCGGGTGTACATGTACGAATAACATCCTGCGTAATGTCCATTAATTTATTATAGAGCTTCTTGGTGCCGATAACGCTTACTCCTGGAGTCACGTTCGTAAACATATTATGCAACATTTATTACTAACTCCTATACTTGCATGCATCTCTCGTTTAGCTTCGTTAATTCTCCCTCTCTCTCTCTCTCTCTCTCTCTCTTACTTTTTTTCTCTTCCTCTCCGTCTCCTTCTCATTTTCTTTTTTCCTTGACCATTTCTACAATTTGGAAATTTTCATTCCAAAAGATCGAAACGATCATTAAACTTCAATTCTATTAATAGAAACGAGAATGATCGAAAGTGAGAGTTTCGAGGAATTCGAAAACGTAAAAATTCCTCAAGATTTTGTATTAATTTGTCCGATCTTTTTTTCTTTTTATTCTTTCTCTTCCTTCTTTTTTTTTTTTTTTTTCTTTTTATTTTTCCTCTTGCTAACTCAAATTACGCGGCTTCGTTACTTATTTGTGTTCTTCTTTTTTTTTTTTTTTTCTTCGTTTTTTTTTTCTCACAAGAAAAAAGCTTCGGAAGCGTTAGATCATTATATTTCGATCGTTGCGATTGCACAAGAAGATTTCGAGGCCGGTCGTGCACCTTCGTCGTTCACAGCATCCTCGATCTCTGCGAGAGAGGATCGTTTTTCTTATAGGACTGTGGTGTGCTTCGCCAGGCTGGCAATGGGGGAAGGGAAAGGTGGAGGTGGAGATGGCGATGATGAAGGTGGAGGTGGAGGTGGAGGGAGGGCACCCAGGCAGCCATCTAGTTAGCCAATCAGCTACCGTCTGAGGTTAACGTTATCGTTGAAGATCGATAGATCTCGGGTGCAGCACTCTCGTTAGCCGTCTCGCGGTGCATCGACCCGATGCGTACACGCGGTGATCGTCAAAACCGTCTGGCGATGTAACGGCGTTGGCCTTTAAGCGGGTCGACAGAACCTGAAATTCTCGACGTCCTTGGCGTCTTTCTTTGCATTGAGAAAGAAAGAGAAATAGAGAGAGAGAGAGAGAGAGAGAGAGAGAGAGAGAGACTTTTTCCTCTGAATCGCGACAGTCGACGACGCATTGGTCTTTCGCGATATCAAATTTCCAGACGTCGATGAGAATGAGATAGAAATAAAGCCATAGAGCCGGACATTTAGGGTGATTTAATGATCAATATATGAACGTCCGAACGAACGAAGAAACGAGATATACCTTTAAAAAGGGATTCCTATTTTAATCAATTCTCCAGATAGGAGAAAGAATGCTACGACGAGAAAGGAAACGCATACGTAGGCATATCTGTAAATTTCCATTACGAAAGTCGAGCCTTGAAAAGAGGCGAGTGTCCTTTCGCGAGGACGCTCTCGCTCGGTTATATTCCTTAAAACTCCTTGCGAATGAAAAATCATAGAAGGAAAGGATTCTTTTTTTTTTTTCTTCTTCTTTTTTATTTTTTCTTTTCTCTCTCTCTCTTTTTCTTTCTATTTCAAGCACAGCAAAATAATCCTAAGTAGAAAATTTCCTATTTCCTTTTTTAGAAGAAGAGATCCTTGGACGCGATCGGAACGAGATCTTTCATTTCCCAAGTTAGACACACAAGAGATCGTAGTTCTTTTACGTTGCGGAATTTGCGATTTGTTTCTTTTTTTTTTTTTCTTTTTTTTTTTCTCTTTTTCGTTCTCCCTATTTTTCTTTTTCGGTTTTTTTTTTTTTTTTATTTTTCTTAAGAGAAAAAAGAAAAACAAAAAAAAAGAAAGAAGAAAGAAAATAAAAGAGAAAAAATAACATGATAAGAAATAACAAAAAAAAAACAAAAAAAAAAAAATACAAAAAAAGAAATAAAGAAAGAAAAGAAAAAAGGAAGATCATCACGTAAGAATTTGGAAATTCTCCTGTATATGTCGCTTTTAATTTATTCATTTTTCTCTCTTTTCTCTCGTCAATCTTGTCTCTTAAACGAGCTTCTACTCGAATAGGATAGGTTAGGTACATGAGAGTCAAACCGGACTCTCTTCCCTTCTCTCTCGTACTGTCTTGTATACGTTTATAGGTATGCATGTATATATATATATATATATATATATCTATGTATGTATATGCCCTGTTTGTAAGCACATGTATGTCCTCTACGTGTGTAACCTGCTCCTCTCGTTCGTGTTTGTACGTCGTGTGTCATCGAGAGAGACTTATATTCCGAGAGGAGAAACGAAGGACTCTCACTTTTATCGGTCTCCTTGAAGGAAGTTCCCGCGCAGCTGTCGTCGACGACGATGGTTCTGCTCTGCATCCGCAGGGAATTACAGTTAGGTTAGCAAGGACGTGCCGACGGCCTCTCCTCCCATTAAGAAAGACGGAGCGCCGTATATCTCGTCCTCCTCGTGTTAAGGAACGCATATATCTAACCACCGAATCCTCCTCCTCCTGCTCCTCCTCCTTCTCCTTCTCCTTTTCTGTGGAGTATTTTTTTTCTTTTTTTTTTTTTTTTATCCGTTTAATATTCCCATTAATAAAATAAACGGACCCCCGTCGTCCTATACTTGTTTATTATTATTGTACTTATTTCGTCTTAGTTATTTGCATATGTCACGATGTCTTTTTTTTTTTCTTTCTTTTTTTTTTTCTTTTTTTTTTTTCTTCTTTCTTTCTTTCTTTCTTTCTTTCTTTCTTTCTTTCTTTCTTTCTTTCTTTCTTTCTTTGCATAGACCAGTCTCACCAACGCCAATACCACCAACGACATCATCGACACCATCTACGACTGGTCACTGTTACTAATACCACGTTAATAGAAATAGCATGGAATGGCAAATATCGGTCACGTGCCTCATCCAGAAACACGTGCGCTCGCGGTTGCGTTTTCCTACTTGGTAGCAAACCTCTATAGAATATGCAAATTGATCTCGAACGAGAAGGTTGCTTGCTGCTATTCGAAGGTACTTACCTATGGTACTTACTTACTTGTTTATCTCACCGAACGAACGTTTTTTTTTTTTTTTTCTTTCGTTTCTTTCTTTTTCTTTTTCTTCTTCTTCTTCTTTTCTTTTCTATTTTTCTTTTTTCTTTTTTTTTCTTTTTTTTCTTTTTTTTTTTTTCTTTTGCTTCTTTCTTTTTCTTTCTTCATACCGCGTAATAGTCGTATCTATGTTGCGTAGTCGGAGTACAGAGTTAAGTTACAGATAAGGGGTTATGGAATATATAAAAAGGATCTTTCGAAATACGGATAGGATGATTCGTTCGTTCCTTTTTTTTTTTACTTTTTTTTTTTTTTTTTTACTTTTTCCTTTCTACGCGACTCACCGCCTCCCTTCGTCCCTACAACCTCACCCTTGTCACTCGTCGTCACGAAATTATTTCTTTCGACGATTATAAACGTCGAAAAGAATGGAGGAAAAAGAGAGAGAGAGAGAGACAGAGAGACAGAGAGAGAGAGAGAGAGAGAGAGAGAGAAAGCAGAGGGATGTCCAAATACCTGGAAAGACCAGATCTCGCAGCATTATCATCCGGCATACCGACGTATATATATAAAAGGCTGAAACTCTCGAATGTCAAGGACGTCTCGGTTTCTTGACTTTTCCCAAGAATTTCGTCCATTTGCAATTTCTTGGAGTCGCTTCTTCGTCGCCTTCGCGAAATCACTGTACGACCTTGTTTTGTCCGTGTAACGATACGCGTATATTTTTGACAGGTATCGAAGTCACAAGCCTCATTGTCCCTTTATCGATATTATTTTATTAACTCGAAACGAACGCGTTTCGAGCGCGTCGCGATCGAATAATGTTCTTTCGAAATTTTACATTTCGCGTATTACGATGACCGAAGTTTTCTCTCGAATCGTCACGTTTCCTTGATATTGAACAATTCTTAAACATTATTTAAGAATTTATAATAATAATAGTAATCAAATAATAAAGACATATCGTTTACGTTAAATTATTCCATATTAAATGTACAAAAGAAATGATATAAATGTTTATTAATAACGAAAAACGATGCGTTCTCGATTTATTTAACGAAAGGATCACAAATTGTTCCCAAATTGATACAATCGATTAACGTTCAGCCATTTCGTAGTGTCGTAAGCGGGACGCTTAACCGATCGGAACGACTGTATTTGGACAGTGTACGACGTGAGAGGTTTGAGTCGTCGCGTCCCATCAACTCTTTTCTCTTTACTCCCCTCGCTGCAGTTATCGGTGCTCGCGTAGCAGGCGAGGTGGAACGACCGGCCCTGAAACCTCGCTCGGGCCCAACCTCATATGCTCATTATCCGCTACTATCACAACCGGTGTTTTATTTTTGGCGGCACACGAATTTGCGAACGTCTCCTTCTCCTCCTTCTCCTTCACCTCCTCCTCCTTCTTCTTCTTCTTCTCCTTTTCCACCTCTTCCTCCTTTTCCTCCTTCTCTTTCATCCACTTGCATCTTTTTCGATGATGTCATCACTTGAAATCATACCCTGACGGCACTAACTACAACGACTACAACGACTACAACGACTACGACGACTATAACGACGACCACGTACTGTTGTTTAGTTGCGTAAGAAACGATCGCGTCAAAGAATCTCTATTATCGATCTATCTCTCCCTCCCTCCCACCCTTCCTTCCTCTCTTCCTCCCTCCCTATTCGCCGATCAATATTATTTTCTTATTTATCTTTTTTTTTTTTTTTTATTAACACTTTCCTTCTAATTTAAAACGAAATACGAACTCGTCGTTTGCGAACTAACTCTCGTCGTATGACGCATCCCGGAAAGTTTTACTCGCGGTGTGGTCATTTAAATACGACACTGACCTATCGACTGACTGCTCGATCGATTCTTTAGAACGAGTCGCGAATAATCAAGTATCAATGCGGCAATACGTTTTAAAACGAGACGAGAAATCGCGTTAATAGGCATTAATGGTTAAATTTACACGCAATACTGTAATATTATTGTCCGTAAAACAAATGTAAAAGTGTAAACATATATTTGTATGTATATATATATATATATATATATTTATGTATCTTTATGTTAGATGTTATTGGGAATGCTCGTTGGTATTTCAGTCGATCTCGAGACGGAAAGTCCTTGAATGCGGATTCTATTACGTTCTTTGTAAGCAACTTACGAGCTTGAAAATATTTACGATAATACGATTTTTGCAAATGGCGATTTGAACAAGATTTTTCTACCTCAGCCTTGTGAGTAAGTGGAGAGATACGAGGAGGAACATATTTCTTTTTTTTTTTTTTCCTCTTCCCTCTTTTTCTTTCCTTTTTTCTTTTGATTTTTTTCTTCCTTTCCTTTTTCCTTTTTTCCTTTTTTTTTTTTTCTTTTCTTTTTTTTGACCAACCAAAAGAAACAACCCCTCCTGGCGAAAACTCGTGACGCGATCTACACGGAGGAACAGCACGACGACGATCGCGAAGGATCTTATTCGGTATTCCCTTCGCACGTGGATCGTAAACCTCAATAATCTCGTGGATCATCAGGATTCCGAGATCATTCTCGTGGCGACGACAGTCGCGTGTGACCTGCCTGCGAAAGAGCTGTCGCGAGATAAGAAACTAAGCGCGCCTTCGATCTCTACCTAGGATCCGACTCCCTTCTTCTTAA
>NC_140831.1:2990000-2997500 GCF_050613455.1 Vespa mandarinia
CTCTTTCGCTTCACTCGTCTTTTAAAAATTTTCTTAACGTTATATTTACGTAATATTTAAATCAATTTTTATTTTCATTAATAATAAATCAAACAACGATTAACTATCATCCATTTAATTAAATTGTATTCGTCGCCCTATTTATTTAGCCCATTATTTTATATTTGTACCTTTAATCGATTCTATGTTGATTCATCGTACGTATTATACATGGAAATTTTCATATTATACATCATTCTATATGAGAGATAGAGCAAGGTTACGGCCCATTGGAATGCAGAAATTGATCGTTCTCTCTATACACAGTTGTTATAAGTAGTATTATAACCTCTTATAATAGAGTCGCTGAGTTTATTAAACGATAGAGGATTGTAATGGCATTTGTTGCAAGTAGGCGTCTACGTCCTGTTATCGATCTACCTGATAATTTAACCTCGATAAAAATCTTAACTCATGCTAGTACGCGATATTGAAATATTTATTGCCGATACAAAATAAATAATTAAATACATGTTTTTCTTATTGGAGAGATAAAAAGAAAAAAAAAAAAAAAAAAGAAAAAGAAAGAGAAATAAAGAGAGAGTGAGAGAGCGAGAGAGAGAGAGAGAAAGAGAGAGGGAGTGAGAGAGAGAATGAGAGAACTAACGCATGCGGATTAACATTCGCAGATTTATACCACGGTACGGTAAAATGATGTATAGTTTGATAGATGGCAAGAAAAAAACTCATGAAATATATAGGAGTATCGTTGAAGAACATCGAATTAGTCCCGTAAAAACGGAAAGCATTTTGGCAGCGTTCGAAGATCAAATGGCGAGTAGAAAAGATTCAGACGATTTTGGATACTTTAACGAGGATCAATTCTATCATTTGCTCGCTGACGTTTTTGGTGCAGGATTGGACACGACCGTGTCTACTCTCCGTTGGTTCTTTCTATTCATTGCGGTTTATCCGGAGGAACAGGTACGAAATATATTACTATTGAAAAATATTTCTTCCTTTCTTTTTATTCTCTCTCTCTCTCTCTCTCTCTCTCTCTCTCTCTCTCTCTCTCTCTCTCTCTTTCTCTCCTTTAAATCAATTTGTTTAGAATTTCTTTTTCCCTCCTTAACAATCGTATCAACGACGAAGACTTTTTTTACATTTCTTTATTTCTTCCTTTATCTCAATGTGTGTTTGTATACATATATATATCTTTCTCTGACGGTTTATACATACATATATGTATATACATATATACGAATACCAGGAAAAGATCTATCAAGAGATGCAACAGATGTTAGAAAATAAAGAACCCACTTTGGACGATAGAATTGTTTTGACGCGTCTCGAGGCAACCATAGCGGAAGTACAAAGGTTAAGAAGCGTTGTTCCAGTTGGTATGCCTCACGGAACAATCGAGGTATTTCATTCGATTTATTTAATTTTATCTTACGATCAATTCAAAGACTTTTTATAATACTACTTACGAATGAATTTTACGATAGTAAAGGTCATTCGTTAATTTGTCGTTATAAATTTTATTTTTCGAACGTTGATCGATAATAATCCGATTAATTAATTATTCATACATGACTACGATGTGATATTTCCAATTGAAATATTTCGATAATATATATATATATATATATATATATATATATATACATATATATATTATCGAAATATATATTACAGTACGAGGAAATATAAAAATGTCGAAGTTCATTTTCTTTTTTTCGTTTTTTTTTTTCGTTTTTTTCTTCTTTTTTTTCCTGCTTTTTTTTTCTTTTTTTTTTTTTTTTTTTGATGATGAACTTTTGAAATTTAGGATGCGAAAATAGGCGACTATGATATACCGAAAGGTACGATGGTTATACCGGTGCAATGGTCCGTTCATACTAATGAGACTTATTGGGACAACGCATTCGATTTTAAACCGGACAGATTCATTGACGATGATGGTAGATTCTTTAAGCCGGAAGGGTTTTTGCCTTTCCAATCTGGTAAGTAAATGGCAAAAGATTTTGGTCATTAAAAATATTATACCTAGCAGTTCAGAGTACAAGGATTTTGTTGCACAGTTGAATAATAATACGGGTATTCGAACGTAACATTTTTCGAAAAGCATGCGTTAACTATTTACACGTGAAATCGATTTATCTTGCTTAAGGTTTCTTTTTTTTTTTCTTTTTTTTTTAATATTTTTTCCTCTTCTTCTTCTTCTTCTTCTTTTTTTTTTGTTTCCAGCGACGCGTTTTTTTTCTTTCTTTCTTTTTTCTTTTTTTTTTTTTTTTTTTCTTGATCTACGAACTTTATCCTTATCTATACGGTCGAATTTATATTAATTAATTATTTTTATATTAATGAATTTATATTAATCGATGATTATGTTCAATGATAAACGATAGATATATTTCATTACATATGACAATATTGAAGTTTCTTTTGTTTCAAGGAAAACGTATGTGCGTCGGTGACAAATTGGCCAGGATGATCATGTTTCTATTCTGTTCGAGAATAATCCACAAATTTGACGTATCTGTCCCTCCTAACGTTTCCATTAATCTTAAAGGAGATACCGGTATCACATTGGTTCCTAAACCCCATAGATTGGTTTTTACGCCTCGTAAAACATGATCCGTATTTTCATTTTCTCTTTTTCATCCTTCCTTTTTTTCTCTTTTTTTATATTTCATGATTTTTATAAAATATTAATTTTTATTATTATTTCATTTATTTACGATACTCCACGTGTCACGTGTTTTTATATAATAAACGACGATACAACGAAAAATAAGCAAAGAGTTTTCATTCTCAATATCCTTTAATATCGTATGAAATATTTTTCATCAATTTGACGTTATAATTAATTTTTAATTAATTTATAATAAACTTTAATTGATCTTTAAACAATTGAAATAAATAAATTTATCAAAGTCAAGATGATCTATGGGACTACGTTTAATGATATTGAAAAATCATTATCGACCGAATAAAAATAATCTTTCATTAAAGAGTCTATCTAATTGTTTTTTTTAATTTTATTTAATTGCGTACATTTACAACGTCCTTGAGTTTTTTTTTCTTTCTTTATTTAGAATGGTATAATATATATATATATATATATATATACATATCGAATCAATCGAAAAATTCAATCATCCCATAAAAACATAGTCCATACAACGAATAAAAACAGTTAAAGAATTTTCGCATAAATTGGATTTCCTCGAATTTCTTGATCTTCGAACGGATAAAAATATATTTATCAGAGATCATTATTAATCATAGATATTTATGAATTAAATGATTTTATGATCGTTCAAAAGATTATACTCGTCTAACAATACGAAAATTATTGTTTACATTTCTAATTACATTTCTAAATTATTTTCTAAATTGTCTACATTTCTAAATTATTGTTTCATATTCTTCAGTTTATGTTTACTTTATTGCAATTGAAACATATCGGACTGAATCAATACAATAAATCATTATATTCGAGTCATAAATAAAAGAACTCAAACAAAAAATATCTATTATTTCGTTAATCATTCTTTAAACTTATACTTATCCACATAATTTGATAATATCGTATATGATAAGCAGTAATCTTATAGACAATTCATAGGCAATCATTTAAAGGAATTTCTCGTTATCAAAGTTTAATAAACGTTCTCTTGTATCAATCGATGCTTTGGTATTTTGCCCTTTCAAAGTACAATTCTGTAAATGATATTTTTATATTTGATCGGTCTATCAAAAGGACTGTGTGAGTCAACTTTAGAAAGTTTATAAGTGACTGAACTTTAAAAACAAATATCCTTTGTCAAGTTTATATATACGAGATACGATAATGCGAGTTCGTATAACTAATTTGAATAGTTGGATATCAAATTAACAAAAAAAAAAAAAAATAGATAAATAAATAAACCTATTGCTGGAATAAGTGTCTATATTTCTCTACAATATATATATATATATATATAGTTTTTTCGAAGTACTCTTCGAAACCGGTATTTCTTTCTTCGATATTCGTATCGCTAACTGAAACCACACGTGTCACGAACACAAACACGAAAGATCTACGTGTGTATCAACGAATTTAACGATCCACGTGTACAACAATTTTTTTTCAATGACGAATACTTCGATTCACGAATATAAACGAATAATTTAATTAATTTAATAAATTTACTTTCGTAGTTTTTGTCGGTAATTGAATTGCGTCGTACGTACGTATATCTTAGAAAAGTGAAAAAGATAAAAAAAAAAAAAAAAAAGAAAAGCAAAAAAAAATCCTCGCTAAGGGACGAACAAAATGATTGGATATTGATAAGGGACGCCTTCAAAGAAAAATATCTAAATTTTTTATTAACATAAAAAATTATAAACGAAAGATTGATATAGAGTTATTTAGATGTGACGAATTTTACGATTAGACGGAAATTAGATTTATCGGAAATACTGTCTTAGAAATTGATAATTATTGACGAAATAAACTTCGTATTTGATATCTATCGGAAATAGTTAAAGTAATTAATACTAATCGAAGAATATTTTATATTTATTAATATTTAATAATTAAAACTATTTCCAATGATATATTAGATTTTTAAATGGTTCCGATTATTTCCAATGTAACATTGGATCATATTTTTTATTTACGGTTATCATTGGAAAATTTAGATTAGAAAATTGAGACATTTTTTATTCAAAAAAAAAAAAAAAAGAAAAAAAAAAGAAAAAAAAAACAAAAAAAAATAAAAAAAATAAAAAAAAAAAAAAATAAAAAGAACACTTAAAAATTATTAATTTCTAAAATGAGGAAGATAAAATTAAGAAATCCTCTGTAAAAATTTTCAAATCTATCGAAAGAAAACGAGTCATCTGTATGAAACAAGAAAATCCTTGAAATCATCGCTTTTATTCTCTCTCTCTTTCTCTCTCTCTCTCTCTCTCTCTCTCTCTGTGTGTGTGTGTATCTGTATGTGTACGTATATATTTTTTTTCTTTCTCCGAGACAAAAACAGAAACGGCAAATGTGCGAAAGAAATGAGAAACTTTAGTCTAAAAATAAAAATATCTCGGTACCAGTAGATAACACCGAGCGTACGCGACCTAATTATTAGAAAGCATAAACATGCGAAAGAAAGTTAAGCACGATGATTTTAAGTCGAATAATAAAGGACAAGCTTTAAAAGAAATTTTTAATGCGATTAATGAATCAAATTAAGATAAAAAATATATACATATATACACTATTGATACAAGCTGGTAAATTATGATATCGTATCGAATAATATCTAAGTCATAAGTATCAAAAATGTATACCAATTTGATACTCTTATAGCAAGATATCGATACTCGTTCGATATATTTTATAAAAGTATCGATATTCATTCGATACTTACTTCTATGAAGATATCAAAAGCGAGCAGACATTTTTTTCTTCTTTATTTATTTTTTGTTTCTCCCTTTTCGAATCGTTCCTTTTTATTTGTTCATTCGTTTGTTTGTTTGTTTGTTTGTTTGTTTGTTTGTTTACTTGTTTGTTTGGGTTTACCAACGGAAGTATCGAACGATAATCGATACTTTCACGTTATATCAAATATCGTATCGATTCGGTTTAAGTAAACATTTTTTTATTCGATATCAATTTAAGAGAATCGATCGATATTGAAAATTGAATATCCAAATACTTACATTAAATTTCAATATGTATCAATATTTTCCATTTAAATATTTTGATATTGAATTGATCGAATATTATCAATCGATATCGATATCGATATCAATCACAGTTTACGATTACGCTATCATATGTTTTTTCCTCTCTGTCTCTCTCTCTCTCCCTCTCAGTCTCTTTCTCTCTCTCTCTCCTCCTGTCGATCTCGAATTAGCGAATTTATCCTCCGAGAAAATTTAAACAGAAAAGAAAAAAAAAAAACGAATAAACAACGTACTTAGGAACGTAAAGGAAGCATTTATAGCATCAAAAAAAAAAAAAAAAAAAAAAGAAAAAAGGAAAAGAAAAGAATGAATAAAAAAGTAGAGGAAAAAAGGGGGAAAAAAAAAAGAAAAAAAGAAAAAGAAAGAAACCATTATCGATACTCGTCGTATTATTGGCTCTCGATGTTTTCCTATACAAAGTGGCAATAATCCGAATTATATCGCGGAATTCGCGTTTTAAAGACGGGTTCTTCTTTTTTTTTCTTTTTTTTTTTTTTTTTTTTTCTTTTTTATTATCGCTCTTTCAAAGACCAAGCCTTAAGGCGGATTTGCGTTGCGTTACGTTGCGTTCGGTGTTGTCTTAGAAGCACGAAACTAAAGTCCGCCATAAGAGGAGGTAACCTTCATGTGCGTCTTTTACTTTTAACGCGTAAAGGAACACACGGTAAGAAAAAAAAAAAAAAAAAAATAAATAAAAAGAAAAAGAAAAAAAATAAAACAAAAAGGTCTGTGTACTTACGCACATCGAAGGTCGTTAATGGAGATTTAATGCAACGATTAGCATAACGCGCGTGCCCGACTGTGTAGGAAGATTACACAGAGGTCTGTCTGCATTTTGAAATTTTTTTCTTTTACTTTTTCTTTTCATTCTTTTTCGAAACGATCTCTTAAACACAGACCATATTCTCGAATCGATATTATTTTTGTTCTTCTTTTCTTTCTTTGTTTTTTCTTTTTTTCTTTGTTCTTCTTTTTTTCTTTTTTTTTTTTTTTTCTTTTTTTTTACACCAACTAACTAAAGAAAAAAAGAAACGACTCTACTTCCACTTTCATCGATCAGATCAGATTTTTACGTGTATACGTAAAATAAAATGAAAGGATCAGAACGAAAATGAAAAGTAATTATCATTAAATATGCTTCTTGTTTCTTCTTTTCCTTTTTCTTTTTCTTTCTTTTTCTTTTTTTATTTTTTTTTTCTTTTTTAATTTCCTTTCGTATCATAAGAATTGCGAAATGGAACGGTTTCTTTCTTTCTTTTTTTTTTCTTTTTGTTTTGTGTTTTCTTGCCTTTTGTTTACTATCTTTTTAATATCTCGTAGCGGCAAACTTTACACAACGAAGCCCCGTCTTGGTCTTCGAACTGCGCATTGAAACAAATTTCTAAATTGATAAGCGGACAAGTCCGTGAGGTCAATTCGATTTTGATTGTGGGAAAAAAAAAGAAAAAAAAAAAAGAAAGAAAGAAAGAAAGAAAGAAAAAAAAACTAATTTCATTCGGCAGACGAAAACAGTTTTGAAATCATTCCTAATAACTGACTGAACGATACGAATCAATTTCAGACCGTTCGTTGTCATAACAGAACGGTATTATCTTTCGAACGAAGAAGAGTTTTTTTTTTTTAGCAATTTTTGGTACCAACCAACCAAACCAACCTTTCTACGGGGAATCAACGTATGCACCTTGCTCGCGTATTTTTAAAGATATTTTTGAATTTTTCGTCTTTTCGCATTCCGTATATGGCGAGGCAAAAGCGTTAAAATGTCAACTTCGGTCATACCGTAAG
>NC_140831.1:3002500-3010000 GCF_050613455.1 Vespa mandarinia
CGTAAAGTAATCTGTTCGTTCGTGTGTATTTTGTGTGCATTTTGTGTATTTTGTGTATTTGATTGATCTAAAGTCTATTGATCGAATACTTCGGCAAATAAATTATAAAGAAATATATTACGATGGATGGGGAAGCTAAAAGACTTAATGGTAAGAAATATGCAAGAGCGGTGCGATGGGGAGGAGGGAGAATAAAGGTTGACAGGAGGATAGGTGAATGAGGGAGTAAACGGATAGTGGGAGGAGGATGTACCGTACGCGTTAAGAGACATAAATAAATATTTATATGGCGAGTGGTCGAGATGAAATGATTTCGATGCGAAAAATGCTAATATAAAACAGAAGCTGGGGAAGAGAAAGAGAGAGAGAGAGAGAGAGAGAGAGAGAGAGAGAGAGAGAGAAATAGGAGAGGGGATGGGGGGAGGGTAAAGCGATGGTGGATGATGAGACGTTTAGTACCGTATAGAGGCGGCTTCTTTGTACTCTGATCCGCGCGGCCGAGGAAAGATATTTTCTTTTTTTTTTTTTTCTCCTTTTTTTCCTTTTTTCTTTTTTCTTTTTTTCATTCTTTCTTTCATTTATAGCATAAGAAATTGAGAAGAAACTTATTTATCCGATCCTTGTTTCCTTCGTTACATTTATCATCGTTAATATTCACGCGATTCGTAATCTTTTACGATCCTTCATTAGAATCGAAATCCTTTCGTTATTCGTCGATATAGAATTTTGAAAATATTATGTTCTTCTCTATTTCTCTTTCCTTCTTTCATTCATTCATTTTTGCTTACTTTCTTTCTCTCTCTCTCTCTCTCTCTCTCTTTCTTTCTTTCTTTCTTTCTATCCGTCGGCACACGCTCGGCGAGGAGCACGAAAGTTCATTTCCTCCGATAAAGCGATAGGAACCAACAACCGTGATCGTCTCGGGGCCGTAACTTCTTCATTCAGAGACTGCCAACGTTACGAAGTGGCCCGCTAGAAGGTTCGTTCGGGTCGCACTCGAGGAGATCGAGGTTCTTTCGAAATAGGCAAACCTTGAATGGGTCTGGTGTTACGGTGACACCTGCGTTACCGCGCAAACTCGGCAACGAGGCGCCCTCAGGTAGCCTAAGATCGAATGTATGTAAGAGCGAACTGAAGAATAGGAAGAGTTCCATGCGCGCTAGCACGTCGCCGAGACACATCCGCCTACCGACACCAAACGGCATGAAATACTCCGGTTTACAGACCTTTCCTTCGGCGGAAAGGAAACGAGTAGGACGAAACTCCTCTGGTTCATTCCACAATTCCGGATCCATGTGTACTGCATGCAATAGTGGTACAACTTGAGAGCCAGCCGGTATCGTGTAACCATTCAATGTTACATCCCTGTAAGATAAATTTAACAAGGTGGGTGATTAAGAAGAGAAGGGAGTCTTTTGAATAAATAATATATATATATATATATATATATATATATATATAAAACAAAAAAAAACAGTAAACGAAAACAAAAGAAAAAGAAAAATAAACAAAGTCGGTATATAATCGTCTAACGAGAGATTAATGGTAAGGCGTGATATCTTTGTCGTTTCTAATGGCGGACACGTGTACACTTAAGTAAGTTAATAATGTAGTTTCTCACTTTCGAGCAATGAAACACGACCGCACGATACGTCTCTTGGATTTCTTGGCTCCTTTGTTCGCGCACACGATGGAAACGGTGTCGTCGACCTCGAACCAACCAAGCCCCGAGTAAAGGTGGGCCCGGCCGAAAAGCAGACAGGGGGCCACGCACCTTTGCTTTCACTTTTGCTTGCCGAATAATCGGCAATCGCGAACGAACGAGATTCCGACATTATAGCAGACTACACGCGGAACGCCTTCGTAGAAGGAAGACCGAGTGGTCTCGGTCAGTTGTGAAATCCCGATTCGAATTCCCGCCCAATCGAACGGACACGCCGATTAAACTTTTACTCTTCTTCTTCTTCTTCTTCTTTTTTTTTTTCCTTTCTTTCTCTCTCTCTCTCTCTCTTTCTTTTTTTTTTGGTATCGATATCAAGACAAGACAATGAAAAAAAAATGTTCTGAAATGTTCGCTCACCTTGTGGTAGCATGAGTCGTTCCCAACGGGACGATGCTCGATCTTCTTAAGACTTCGAGGATCGTTGCCTCGGTCACCGGAAGAAACGGTAGATCCTCCAATGCCGGCATTCTCGATCTTCCGACTACCTGATCCAATTCTTCCTGTACCGCTTTAGCAGCCTCGGGGTGGTGCAACATGAGAATCACTGCCCATTCCAATGTGGTCTTGACCGTTTCCATGCCGGCGGAGAAAAGATCACCAAGAATCTGTTGCATTTGACGATCTGCGAAAGGGGAAATGAGAAACGGAGTTTTTAGAGGCAAAAAAAGAAAAGGAAAAAGAAAAAAAAGAAAAAAAAAAGAAAAGAAAAAAAAAAAAAGAAACAAGTAAAAGAGAACAATGAAAGCAAAACATGAAAGAAAAAAGAAAAAAAGGAAGAAAAAAATTACACCGGAAATAATACGTATTGATTTTGTCTTTTCTTTATTTTTTTCTTTATTTATTTATTTCTTTTTTCCTCTTTTTCTTCTCTCTCTCTCTCTCTCTCTCTCTCTCTCTCTCTCTCTCTCTCTTTCTTTCTTTTCAGAACAAACGATCTCGATTACTCACCGTGATTCTTGCCTTGAAACAGCAGTGCCTCGCGTCCTTCGGCCTTAGCCTTCTGGATTTCCAAGAGATAAGCGTCGACGAGATCGCGAATGTTGTTCTCGTCGAAGGTGACTCGATGCTGGTCGACCGTTTCTTGAAAGAAATCAGCCATTTCGGCACGATTCTGCGAGATCTTGTTTTGAACTTTTTGAAGACAAGGAAGATAACGCATAATCGGGATAAAATTAACAGCCGCTATACTCCCGAATAACTTGAATCCTTCTTCGATCAGATCCATGAACCTTTTGAATCTCGAATCACCGTGATGGAAGCGAACTCCCATGATGATCGAACAGATCACATTGCTGATCGACATACCGAGGGAAGGTGATACGTCCGTCGGTGCTCCTTGTCTCGACAATAAACCTTGGATAAAAGTATCGACCTCTCTCTGTAATCAAATCGCGATCGCGTTTCGTTCGTTATTTTAACATTTCACGGTCATCGACACCGATATATATATATATATATATGTATATAAAATTCGTTTTTTGCACGATCGAGATAATGATAATCGAAACGAAGAGAGGGGTGAAAAAAAAAGAAAAGATAAAATGAAAAATGGATAATGAAAATTTTGATCGATCGATAACTAAGACTCACCATAATTCTAGACTCCATGATCTTCTTTCCAGCACCCATGTAAGTCATTCCGAAACTACGAAGTTTCTCATGGAGGAACCTTCTTTGATCCTTCCACATAGCGCCCTCGGTATTAATGACACCTATGAAAAAGAATAAAGAGATCCTAAGCCGTGCGAACTCACGTATGCGGTACACGCGGATACTCGTTTCGTTTTCGCGACATCAGTGCCGATCAGTCCGACCTATCGCGCGGACGATCGATTACAACATCGCATAGTACGAGTTAGCATTGACCGAGAAGTTGAAACGAGAGAGGTGTGGAAACGATGCGCTAAAATAGACTGTGATCGATCCATCGATCTATCGCGATTTATCGCGATCGATATTCGCGAAGTCTCAGAAGTAAGAGTAAGAAGTAAAAAAGAAAAAAAAAAAAAGAAAAAAAGAAAAACAGAAAGAAGAAGAAAGAAAGAAAATAGAAAAGAAGAATGCAAAAGGACAATTTTCACGAAACTAACGAATGGTATCTCGTATTAGTTAAAAACTTATCGATAATATATAATGATCGTTTGTACACTCACCGTATCCACCGAGGATGTTGATGAATTCTGTGTGCGGTCTACCGCTGAACTCCTCGCGACGGAAAGTATCGCGGATAACCCGATAATCGCTTAAAACAACGACGAGTTGTGTTCCGAGGCGTGCGCTAAACATCGAGCCGTACTTCTTTGCCAGCTCGCCGTACTGTAGGTGGACGTCCCCTTTGAGGAAAGGTAGGTAGCCAAAGACTGGCACGCCCCACGGGCCGGGCGGTAGGGTACGGATGTACCTCAGCCACTGAATGCACCTCACAATCAGGAGTACACCCAAGAACACGAGGAGGGTGTATAGAGCCTCGATCCTGGTGCCGCCCATCGCTTTCCAGATCCACTGTGCCGCGTGTTCCACCAACATATTGTCGAGTTCGTCTTTTTCTTGTCGATAAATAGATCCCGGTTGTAGTATGAACGATAGTCGATAACTAATACTCGATACAATCGATCGGTACCGTAACGATATACACTCAAGTGTTTGTTGCTTCGCGGTATCACCAATTTTATATATATATATATATATATGTTGTGTGTGTATATATATATATTTTTTATATATGTGTATATATATATATATATATGTATCTATATATATATCGTTGAATGGGGTAAGGGGCCCCTCTCTTTTTCTCAAAGACGAATGAAGAGAAAAAAGAGAAAAAAGTAAGAAAAAAAATAAAAAAATAAAAAAAGCGAAAAAAAAAAAAGAAACAACAACAACAAAAAAGATAAGAAATGGAAAAGGCCGATTTCCGATATATCGCTTTAGCACGCGATTCTTCTCTCTTTCGGCCGATCCTCGAAAGCGTGCGCGTGCGTTTCAGAGGATCGCAATCCGTGATACTACTCTCTCAACTACCGATCCTCGTCGGCGGGCGACTCGCTCGCCACTCTCGCGTGAAACGATCAGGAGTACGCCAAACGAAAAGAGAGGATATATGGAGTTGGTTAAAAGGGAGGGGGAGAGAGCTCTTGATAGAGACTGATAGGAGCGAGCGAGAGAGACGGAGAGAGGAATAGGTGATATGAGACTAAGATTGAGAGAGAGAGAGAGAGAGAAAAAGAGAAAGAGATAGGAAGAGGGAAAAGAGAGGAGAAAAGGAAAAAGAGAGAAAGGGAGGAGAAGAGATAGATAGATAGATAGAGAGAGAGAGAGAGAGAGAGAGAGAGAGAGAAAAAAGTCGGTCACAGCCGCAGCCGAATTCGCCGGCGCTCGTCACGTCGGGAGTCGTGCGAGCCACGGGAGGATTGAGTGTGTACTAACATACACCTTCTTGTCCTTGCCTGTCTTATATAGTGACTCATCAGGCAGCGGCCCCACGGCGGCCCCTCTGTGCGGCGGGGTGGGGGCGCCCCGTAGATCAGCGGCGGCAGCAGCAGCAGCAGCAGCAGCAGCAGCAGCAGCAGGAGCACAGAACGGCACAGCATAGCATAACACAGTACAACAGAACAGATCACAGAACAGTACGGCAGAGTACAGTACACATGGCACAATATACAATAGAAAAGTACGGCATGACGGAGAAGAGGCACGATAGAACGCAGAATACCTTAGCGTAGCACAGTACAAAAGTAACAGAAAGAGTAACAATTACAACAGCAACAGCAGCAGCAACAGCAACGTTTGCAGTAGCACACGTTGAGAAGATCATTCGGGCTTCGTCACGTCGTACAGTGGTGAGGGCTCAAGAGGAGAGGGGAGAAAGGGGCAGAGAGTACGATCGTCAGCCACGAGGGTGGTGGGCAGAACACGAGCGAGGGTGCGAGGGCGGACCAAACCCTCGGGCCCCCCGCAACGGACCCCGCAAAGTCCGGAGAGAGTCCCTCTGCTGAATGGTGGGGGTAAATGTGGCTTCTCGCTACGGAGAGCCGCTTCGAGCACTCAGACGGCGCGATGCGGCGCTAGTGAGCGCGTCGTCCGCTCCGATAACATTTTCGTATATTAAAATCCTCATGCCATATAATGGCAATATATCTTCCGCCTTTTTATTACGACGTTATTCTCGCATATTTCTCGCATTTAATTATAGTGCGGATTGTCAAAAGGAAGTGTGCAAATTTTGAGTTCCATTTCTATTTCTATTATTGATTGTTATTTAACTCGAAAGAGGCGTCGACGATTGGTTCATCGGTAACGTCGAACGTCCTGATATCGAGCGATCGCTTCGTTCGTGTAATTTCGTAATCCCGATGTGTTAAATGTTTAATATTTCAACCAATGATCTCTCTCACGCACGTTTTATAACTTACGAAGTCAAATCATACGGTACGGCACACGAGTACGTATGTACGTATGTTACGTATATGTATATATATGTATGTATTAATATATGTATGTATTAATATATGTATGTATGTACGTAAAAAAAAAAAAAAAAAAAAAGAAAAAAAATTTTGGTGCGGATACATTTATAAGTGTTGAGATAACGAAATAATAATATTTTATTAAAGAAACGACGAACGTATTTAAAGATTTCCGTCGATCGTCGTTCTTAATCATCGTAGACGTTTTTTTTTTCTTTTTTTCCTTTTTCTTTTTTATTTAACGATTTAGACGTGGTATCAACGCGTAAATATACGATAACGAGGTATCACTTTAACGAATCGTAAAATACGAATGGACGAAAATTTTCGGTACTAACCACGCACGAGAGAAGCACGTTACGAAGAACGTCTGACCTATTTGTGTATATTTATTCGTCCGGTACGGTGCAACCTGTCCAAATAAGGGGAACCGCATTCGGACAAACGATACCGGCCTACAGGCCGTGCAAAATGCTCGTCCATCCTCGCCATAACTGGCGAAAAGCGCGCTCTCCTTCCGTTCCCTACCTGTTTCTCCTCTAAGGGTGAGTGAGTCACTTCGTTCGTGGATATTATGATTTAAAAAGAGAGAAAAGAAAAGGAAAAAGAAAAAAAAAAGAAGAAGAAGAAGAAGCAAAAAAAGGAAAAAAGCACAGAAAAGGGAAGAAAGAAGAAGAAGGAAAGAAAAACAAAACAAAAAAAAAAAGAAAGAAAAGAAAAGAAAAGAACAATAATAAATAATTAATTAATTAATTATTGTTTCTATTCTCTCAATTAAATATACTGCTTTTTTTTTTTTAATTCTCTAAACGACGTTTAACCGGTACCCACTCGATAAATCTCTCTCTCTCTCTCTCTCTCTCTCTCTCTCTTTCTCTCTCTCTCTCTCTGTCTCTGTCTCTCTCTCTCTCTCTCTCTCTCGGTCATTGGTGCCGTCGATAACCGATTTACATCGCATGCGACTTATCATTATCCTTCGTTTTACTCGGCACGTACTTACTTACTTACTTACTCGCGCTTCAACGAAAAAAAAAAAAGAAAGAAGAAAAAAAAGAAAAAAAAAAAAAGAAACATTTTATTGCGATTCGATAGCGATGTCGTCATCGCTACGGTCGTTCTGGACGTTCGTATACGTATGATCCTTGAAAGATTATTATTGCGATTGAGAAGAACGGCAATGATTTTATTCGGAGCAACGACACCTTCTTATCGGTGTTGTAACAGCAACGAGTGAGCGATGATGACCCGAAGGCCATTCGCTATTCTCGAAAACTTTTTATAATCCAGGAACCACCAGATTAATGCCCA
>NC_140831.1:3012500-3030000 GCF_050613455.1 Vespa mandarinia
ACCATTGTATTTACTCGATTTAATCTTTTTATTATCTATAGAAATGAAATCCTCGTGGAAATATGAAAAATGAAAAATAAAAAAATGTAAAGGATATTAAACGATAGAAATTATAATTGAAAGGTTAATGTACCGATAAAATATCTTTTTCATGGTATTAGATATTATTTATATTTAATAGAACCAATAGACGATATTCATATGCAATTCCATTAATTACGATATATACATATATATATATATATATATACGTAATAGAAATTATCATTTTAAGAGGATTAACGAAGGAATGTATTTATTTATTTGTTCTTTGTTTTTAATATTTTTTTTCCTTGGTTTTCTTTTTATTTCTTGTTTTTCCCCCCCCCCCCCGCCCCTCCCTCCCTCCCTCATTTAATTTTACAAATCTGTACTTTTTTTTAGAAACTTCATATACGAGTATCACGTTTCACTCACGTTTCGCTCTATAACCTTCTATAACTAATATAATAAGAATTTCTTTACGTTCAACAATTAATATTAAATGTAACATAATTTTGATCGAAATTAAGAAGAGTTAAAAAATTAAAAATTTAAAAAAAAAAAAAAAAAAGAAGAAAAGAAGAAAAAGAGAAACGAACGAAAATTAATTGTTATCGTACATTCTTTTTTCTCTTTTTTTCTTTTTTGAAAATTCATCTGAGTCTCCTTCGAGACTAACACACATACACACACACGTACATACATGCACACGCACGCACGTACGTACGTATCTAATAACTTTTACATGATCTCATAGTAAATCGTGTCTGTTCGTTCAAACTGCGTCGTTTTTAAAGGGTTAACATGTCAATTAACGAAGCCTCTTGAATCTTTCGTACCGCAATCTTCGTTCCACCGTGTTCGTAAACGAACCAATTCGTAACCAAGTGTGTCTCCTTTTCGTTTATTAATTGAAACACAGGCTGGTCTCTTCCTCATGGGGATACATAGTCGGAGCCGTTTGATCCAGAATCCTTCGTGTGCTCGTAAAAGGTCGGCGGTCGGTCAATGAACCCGACATACACGACAGGGTTCCTACATACGCGAAGTACCATAAGCGTCAAATTTAAAAGATCGAATATATATATATATATATATGCCGAGAATAGAAGGATTAATTTTCTTCTTTCATTTATATTATCTTTTCTATTCTCTCTTTTCTCTTTTTTTTTTTATTCTTTTTCAATTTTCCCTCTCCCGTTTTTATTATCTTTCATTTTTTTAACCATTTTTCTTTTATTCTTTTCTTTTCTTTTTCTTTTTCTTTTTTTTTTTTTTTTTTTTTTTAATTCCTTAATCTCTCTCATCCATCCCTATCACCAATTCAATCCAACCCAATCACTCGGGTCCCCCCCTCTCCCCACTCCGTCCTCCCGTTCGTCCGCGCCAGTCGCGATCTAATGGCGAGATTATATAAATTGACGGGATTTATATAATGAAATCATCGGTATATAACAATGGTGTATTATCACGCGAGAACGTCCTACGACACAACAATGGCATAATACATCGATCTCCTCGATTACGACGCACCTAAGCGATGTACGAACGTCATATTCCTGTCACGCATCGTCGGTTCACTCTGCATTCTTTCATAATGAATCCCGCGTCATTTCAATTCGATCCTCTCCTACTAACGCATCATATAAACGTATATATATATATAGATTTATGCATTTAGGTATAAATGTGTACGCGTATATGCGTATATATATATATATATATTGTACTTCGAAAGGCGTATCATTTCGAAATTGGGATACGTCGTACAAAGTAGGAGGACTTTTTACGCGAGAGAGGTGATTCTCTCTTATTCTCTCTCTCTCTCTCTCTCTCTCTCTCTCTCTCTCTCTTTCTCTCTCTCTTATCTTTTTCTTGGGTTTGCAGGCAGGCAAGCAGGCAGGCAGGCAGCAGGCAGCAGGCGGACGGACGGACGCAAAGGAGCGCAACGGAAGGAGAGCGCAGAACGTACGAACCGGTCTCTCAGCTTATATATCCATGCGGTAATGTAATTGCGCGTGTGCGATCGATCGTGTAAGTGCAGAGCTCATGCGTTCGCTTAACTTTACCTCGCGAAACCGGGGCTGCAATTTCTGATTGTTTACATGCGAGGGCATTGCCCGGATGCCGCCGCTTACCTTACACACATTCCAGGTGTCCCACCTCCTTTCTTTCTTTCTTTCTTTCTTTCTTTCTTTCTTTCTTTCTTTCTTTCTTTCTTTCTTTCTTTCTTTCTTTCTTTCTTTCTCCCTTTCTTTTTGTCTTTCTTTCTTTCTTTCTTTCTTTCTTTCTTGCTTACTTACTTACTTTCCTCCTCTCTCCTCCTATCCCCTCCCTTCTCCTCACCACCACCATCTTCAACACCTCTATCACCTCCTCCTACGGTTCGACAACAGCAGGTCGAGTCTCGTGGTACCGAGCCGCGCCTCTCTAGTTGTTCATAGTCGTTCCTAGTCGTTCCGATATCACTCCTTCCTTCTTTGCTCGCAGTTTCGTACCAATTGCCGCGAAAATCTACCTACGTATTTCTTTTCCTTTCCTCTCTCTCTCTCTCTATCTCTCTATCTCTCTATCTCTCTAGCTCTTTCTTTTTCTTTTTCTCTCATTAGAGTTCGACGAACCGCCTTCTTTCGCGGTTATCATCGTCTTTGAAGTTGAACCTCGACGCCAACGACGACGACGACGACGACGACGACGACGACGACGACGACAATGATGACGATGACGGCGATGGTAACAGGAGAAATTTCATTATCTTGCTCCTCACTGAGAGACGCGCGGACGTGTCCCGAAATAGAAAAGAGCGAATGCGAGACTCTTTCGAATCGTGCCGATTGAGAAACTCCTCCAATGCCTTTTACTTACTCACTCCTCCTCCTCCTCCTCCACCTCCTTCTTGTTCTTCTCCTCCTCCTCTTCCTCCTTCTCCTCTTCCTCTTTGCCCTCCCCTTCTTCCCTTCCCTATAAACGACGTCGTGTTCATGTTGAAAAGAAGAAAAAATGAGGAATGGAAAAAAAATTGAAAAAAAGCTCTCCTACGTCGATTTATCTTCTCACATCGTACAATAGACTCATTTCTCTTATCGAAATTATATACTCGATTTATATACTTTTGCGAAAAGTAATGTACGAGCTCGATCTATTATTGAAATATATATATATATATGTATATATATATATATATATATATCTTATGAAAATAAATCTGTTGGTAGCATTGAATTATCGTATTACCTTTGAACTTCTACGTACGTATATTTAATTGACTAAAGAGATCGATATAATTTATTTGTTAGTTAATTGACGATTAAAAGACGGACGAATTATTAAGAAAACGAAGAAAAAAAAAAGGAAAAAAAAAAAAGATTATTAACGTAATATCTACGTCATTCTCGTATTCCATTGAATCTTCCAATTTATATCGCTTTGCAGAGAAAAAAAAAGAAAAAGAAAAAAAAAATACGCTTTGATCATCGAAAAACACGAGGTTCTCTTTCGATCGATTTTCATCGTGCAACATCGTTCACATGCAGATCTATACCTAGATCTTCGATTTAATTCAAAGTTCGAAAGATTTACTGGCGCTCTCCTCTCACTCGAGTGGAGTTCTAGTTATCGTTAGTCTCCCACAGCCGGAGAGGACCTTCGGGGTCATTGAACTCGAAGTCGTCGTTCACCCGTTGGGTGACGATCGACGATAAAGATCGATATCTTGATCATCGCATTTATCTTCACGTACGCCGAAAAATATAACCTTTTATATATTTCAATATTCTTATCTTTTTCTTTTGTCTCTCTCTCTCTCTCTCTCATATGATCGATCATTTCGAGCGAATCGATCGTTTCTATTCTTTTTCTTTTCTTTTTTCTTGCCCCCTCCCCCTCCGTTTTTTCGTTCTATTTTATTTTTTCCCAAATCGAGAACCACCAAGAAGGAAATTTAAAACATGAAGATCGTGAAGCCTAATTTCAATGTGATCGTTATAAATGTTAGAGAATGAAGGACAAGAAAGGTATAATAGGTTAGTCCTTTCTTACGAGAAAGGAAACGAAGCGAAACGAGCTCTCTCACGGATAGTACGGACGATGGTTCCAATTCGAAGTCATCGATCCGTGATATATTCACGATCTTCCGGCGTAGGAATGGCAAGTCGAATGGCGATAACGGATACGTTATTCCTTCTTTTCATCGATTGACGTCCTTCGATATTTCCTTCTGGCGAACGCGAGGGGAATCGTCGTCGGTCGATTTCTTTTTCATATATCTCTCTATTGAAGTTTATCCTTCGGAAGCGGAGAGGAACATTATTGCCGCTGTTGGCTGCATCTTGCTCGGCGAGCCGAGCCGAGCCGAAGAATCTGGGTCAGAGTGGGACCAGGTAAATGTAGCGGTACGCGCAGGGCACAATGACGACGATCTCGTCGTGGCCGAATCCTTAAACGGTTGACATCGTCAACCCACGCGAGACTCTCCTCCTCCTTCTCCTTCTCCTTCTCCTCCTTCTCTTTCTCCTCCTTCTTTTGAATATCCTTTTCTTGTTCCATTATTCTATTCCTATTGGTTGGTTCAATAGATCGAACGAAAGAATTAGACAAAAAAAGAAAAGCAAGAATAAATAAAGAAAGAAATGGGGGAGGAGAAACAGGGCGAAACGATGAAAAAAAAAAAAAAAAAAGAAAAAGAGAAAGAAAGAAAGAAAAAGAAGAAAAGAGACGGAAGTGGTTGAGGCATCGATCGAATAAAAAATAAAATAATAATAAAAACGTAGAGGAAGAAGAAAAGGTTCTTTTTTTCTTTTTTCTTTTCTTGTTTTTCTTTTTTTTTCTTCTTCTTCTTCTTCTTCTTCTTTTTTTTCGGCGGCCGTGAGAGAGAAACTCGATTGGTCGAGTGGGACACGACTTGACGCCCAACTACGATCGGCCCATACGTATTTACGTTGTACGTACATAATTACGTATGTATGTACGTAAATACGTACGTAGAAGGCGAAAAACGAAGAAACGTGAGGTAAACTTCGAAGGATCCGCGCTATGGTTTCCAACAGGTTTCGTTTCTAACGGCTAATAACGGGGCCCAGGTGATTTTGGGAAGCCCGTTATTCCTCTCTCGTAGTGCCTCTCGACTCTCGACTGCGGTCGCCCGTTAGAAATCGGGTCGACCCTCGCTGATAACCTCCTTGCTTTCCTGCCTCCATTACTACCGCCATTTCTCTCCACCGCCATTGTGCGCCTGAGACAGAGAAGAGCATAACGTAAACTATATCTATCTATTTATATATTCTATTATATCAATCTCTATAATAATATCTAATATATTTATATCAATCTTTTCAATATCTATATATTTTTATATATCTATATATTTTTTTATATATATATATATATATATATATATATATATTTTAGTATATATATTTATCTTTTCAATAAAACATTTTTGGACATAAGTTTATGTAAACTTTTCTCAATAATACGTAATAACAAATCTCATTAATACGTAATATGACGTTTGATCCCATGCTTTTTGGACTCCCTGTGTATATATATATATATATGTATATATATTTTCACTTATTATTTGCGAGAGAATTAAACGTCATGGGAAAGGTCATAACCAAGTAATTAAGTCATGGAAAGAATCATATAAGTAATTAATTAATTAATGAAAAAAATAATAAGCATGTAATTAAATAAATACGTGGTTTTCTTAAAACGATCGATATGTACTCGCGATAAGTATACTCGAGGATACTAATATCGATAAATCGAATTACGTAGAATCTTAAATAAAATCGATCGTTCTTCCTAAAAATACAACCGGCTTTGGTTTTCTTATCTCGCGACGAATAATACGGACGATTCGAGGAATCGCGATCGGCAAGAATCGGCAAGATATTTGGCAGGCCGTCTGTTACGCTTTAATGACTTCTTTCGTCGGTAGGTTCAACGAACGATAACTGGAACGAGTTTGTCGCTATGTCTTCGAAGTGGCAAAGGTGCTTGCTACTCGTACTTGTTACTACGATACGATAATAAAACGGTATTGAAAGTCGATTAATCCACGATTTAATCTCGATGATCTTTGATCTCTTTCAAATTTTACTTAATTTTAAAGGAAGCATTACACCTTTATCTTTTATAACTTTTCAACGATATCTTAACTCAACGATCTTATGTATCGTTTCATGATAAATTCTAAATCGAGTATATTTATCGTTCGAAAGTACGAGTTTAATGAACCCTATAACAATCGATTTATTAGCGAAAATGAAATCTTATCGATCGTAAATCTCTCTCTCTCTCTCTCTCTCTCTCTCTCTCTCTCTCTCTCTCTTTTTCCCTTCTCTCCCTCTCTATCCAAATGTCTTTAACGTCCTTTTACTTATTTCCTTTCTCGCATGGATTTTAATCTTTAAATCGACTTGACTCTTCTATCGCGATGGACGATGAACCTGCACGATTTACCGAATCGCAATTAGAAAGTTGAGCGATTTCAGGTGTGCCTTTATCGCGAACGAGCCGGGACGGAAGATGATGCTCGAGAATGATTATCATGTTACGAGTATTCCTTTAGCCTCGTAGAAAACGATGAATAAGAAACATAACGTGACGATTGACGAGAGAAAGAGAAGGAAAGAGAAAGAGAGAAAGAAAGAGAGAGAGAGAGAGATAGAGAGATAGACAGATATCGTACTATAAATAAAATTATATAATTTCTTCTTGACGTATCAAGAAAAATGACAAAAAGATCGTTAGATAAAACGTGTTTCTTTTAATATACATCACTCCTTAATAGTTCTACGACATTTTAATTCGATCACTCATTGTAAGATCGTTGACCCGAATCAATATTAATGATAATCTTACTTGACGCGATCGTTAATTTTATTTATACGAACTAAATATTGCATCATTGCAAATGTTGATTATCGATCGATACAAATATTTTCAAACAAACACGTTTACTTACTTTTTCTTTCTTTTCTTTTTCTCTTTCTCTCTCTCTCTCTCTCTCTCTCTTTCGTCATCGAAATTTATGCAATATTTTTGAAGGAATACTTCTCTTCTTTCGGCAGATAGAGGGGAGAGGACGGGGCGGGGGCGACGGGAGGAGACGGGGGAAAGGAAAAAAAAAAGAAGAAGAAAAAAAAAAAAAGTAAAAAAGGGCATCGTATTTTTCTTTTTTTTTATTCTCGCTTTATTATGTGTTTGTCTCTCGATTTTAACGAATTTAACCTTTGAATTTGAAAAAAAATCGAAGCAGAACGGTCCGACAAGAAGAAGAGGAGGACCTGTCCGAGATAAGCCGAGATACGAGTTAAAATAATTCGCGCAATCGTTAGGTTGACTGGCCGATCAATTTTGTTGGGCTCCTCGTGCCGGCGGAAATAACAAACAAAATGGACAAAGAGCAAAAGCAAAGCCGCACACGACCCCTATACAAGAGAAGGCCATCGCGATCAATGATCCTCCGACTCGAATTTAATCGATGAATTTCTCGATCATCGACTTCGTCTCGGATATTTACGCGTTTCGGTACACGTGCCGTACGCACACAGATTCAATCTTTTCGTTCGTCCAACTCCTCGTAATTTGCTTCTTTTTTTTCTTCTTTTTTTCTTTTTTTTTTTTTTTTCTTTTTACTTTCTTTTTTTTCTTTTTTACTTTCTTTTCGTTCATTTCTTACGTCTGCTGACACGTCATCGATAATAAATGGTAATAACAAGAAATATATCAAAGGATACGTACACATATCTAATCATTTTCCTTTATCTTTTTTCATTGCCTCTTTTTTTCTTTTTTCTTTTTTCTTTTTTCTTCTTCTTTCGAAAATAACCTATTATTGATTTACGTTATTATTAATTTATATCGGATACAACGATCCGTTGGACTCAATAATGCAAAACGCTTGGCTCGCTCGATTAATTCTAAGAAACATAGAAATATCCGTTTTTCTTGTACCTCTCACCTCCCTTCCTCCCCGTCCCTTCTAAGCTAGTTCAGGAGAACGTTGTGTCGGTTGAACATTAAAATGATCGTTACAGTGAATGAATGATAATTGTCCAAATAGTTTGGCGCGATTACGACGGAAGGAGAGATGTATCTTTTAATTGTTTTCTTTTTATTTATTTCTTCGTTCCTTTTTTTTTTCTTCTTTTTAATTTTTATTTTCTTTGCGTTAATTCGCAAGCGCGTGCACACACACACACGCGCGCGCGCGCACTAGACATCCTGTCTTAATAATCGATAGAGGACGATAAAAAAAAAGAAAAAAAAAAAGGAAACCAAACAAAACAAAAGACCGCGACATGGATTAGTTAACGGGTGTAGGGGGGGGGGGATGAGAGGGTGGGAGGTGGTTCTCTGCTCTAACAATTAGACATTGGAATGGAAGTCAACACGTGCGACTTCAATACTACGTACCGTACGTATGCTTTCTATTCTCGATTAAATATTATTATTCGATTTTAAAGGCGTCATTTACTTTTTCTTTTTTTTTTTCCTTTTTCTTTTTTTTTTTTTTGTTTTCTTTTTCCCCCGTAAAAGTATATATGTATATATATATATATATATATATATATATATATATATATACATATATATATATATATATATATGTGTGTTGAAGATCGGTAGTAACCTTTTGAACCGTGTCACGCCCGCCGAAAAACTTTCTTGGCCTTGCGTTTAAATGTCGGATAAAATTTCCGAATGATATTGCGAAGCAACCGGACGATTCGAAAGGTGCTCTTCTTGCGGATCAATGGCTCGTGTGCTAATCGGTAGGCGGTGCGTTTCGATCGAAGTAACTGCAATTGCGATGCGCTCAACGTTCGAGGCTTTCCCCGGCGGAAAAACGGATTAGGTACGCTTTTCTTTCGAGGAGGACGTCGATCTCTCTCTCTCTCTCCCTCTTTCTTTCTCTCTTTCTTTCTCTCTATCTATCTTTTTTGCTCTCTCTCTCTCTCTCTCTCTTTCTCTCTCTTTCTCTGTCTCTCTCTCTCTCTCTCGTGCGCACGATGCGATATGATGCAAACGTAAATACGAATTTAGATATGATGATGCGCGTGATTGTTGCGCAAGGGGTCGTCGATCAGGTCGTCGATCAGGTCGTCAATCGTTTCGTTGACGAAACCGATTGCGATATCTCCAATTGGATTGGGAGGATGGAATTCAATGACTACAAAATAAATCGTTGAATAATCGTTGATATTTTCTGAAAATTTGATCAACGTTCAATGTTCTCTTTACTAATCAAAAAAATTTCTCACGATATCAATGGTTAACAACGAAGTACTTACTTAGTTAACTTACCTTATCCGTTATTTCAATTTATCGGCAAACATTAATTACACGACTTTACTATTAATCTTCCTCATACACATATATATATATAATATATTAGAGTTATCTTTGACAAATATAAAAATGTTTGTTCGTTATCGACAACTTAAATCCGTCAGTTAATCGTCCCTCGAGTACTTTTTCGACTAACTAAAAACTACCGATAACTATATTGTTGACTTGTTACCGTAGGGTCAATGACCACGTTGTCGATATCTTTTTATTTTAGATCTATTATCGATCCTTATCCGAATTAATAATTCTTCAAACAATTGTCGCTGGCAGTGGTATAATAATAATAATAGTAATGACAGTAGTAGTAGTAGTAGTAGTAGTAGTAGTAGTAGTAGTAGTAGTAGTAGTAATAGTAGTAGTAGTAGTAGTAGTAGTAGTAGTAATAGTAATAATAGTAATATCGTTGATAAAATGATTAGCTAACGATACTAAATAATTATTTGCTCTCGATTGAAAGTATCTATATCAATGTGTAAAAATTTGTATAACGTATCGAGAAGAATAAAATAACAAATGGAGAAATAGAGATAGAAAAAAGATTTCGAAAGAACGAACAAAGAAACAAACAAACAAAACAAAAAGAGAGAGAGAGAGAGAGAGAGAGAGAGAGAGAGAGAGAGAGAGAGAAGAGTGACTCGTTTGAATCGATCTTGAGTGGAGGATTTGACAAAGAGAAGAGAAAAGTATCGGAGAGAGCACTTACGATGCACCGGACGAGGTCTTCCCTGTAAACGAAGTGTATTTTCCTCGTGACTCTCGAGGCTCGCGCGACGATATATTGCGAGCACGTGTACTACGTGCGCGTACGTAACCGTCGGGATAATGGCGGGTGAAGGACCGAACGATGTGTCCGTACGGATGGACTGGTAGCCTGGTTGCTGCTCGCTCGCTTGCCCGTTACCATCACTGACCACTACCAACGGGTCAATGAACCCCGAGGTCTCCTTTGTAGCCGAAATTTTCGACGAGTCTTCTTGTTGGACCCGGCAAGCAACCCATCGCGAAGAAGAGAAAGAAAGAGAAAAAGAGAGAGAGAAAAAGAGAGAGAGAAAGAGAGAGAGAGAGAGAGAGAGAGAGAGGGTGTATGTTTTTCTCTCTTTCTCTCTCTCTCTTTCTCTCTCTCTCTCTCTCTTTCTTTCTTTTTTTTTCTCTTTCTGTATGTGTATATATATGAGAGAGAGAGAGAGAGAGAGAGAGAGAGAGAGAGAAAGAGTAACTCTTTCGAAGCCTCTCTCCAACGAGAGACGTCGACGACACGGAGGTCCCTTTCTCGTCTTTGGAACACCGATCACTGAACCCACGCTAATCGAAAACATCTTTTAAAATAGACATAATCTTTCATAAATAAACTATATATATATATATATATATATATATATATATATATATATATATATATATATAGTTGAGAGGATTAATTTACGTAATATTTGTCTTTCGTGAATATAAATATTTAATATAGATATATAAAAATCAATATTAAAAATACTATTGTATATACTGATGTAAATCAATGAATCATGATTGAAATAATAAATGCAATGTATGTAATTCGAAATTTGTTCTCGTCGATACGACAAATTGAATGACCCAGTGACGTTGATCGCGGGAATAATGCCGAATCGTCAGAAATATTCTCAATTACGTACTCGTAAGCCGTTCGCGATCGCTGACTCTTAAAAGCCGTGTGCTTTTGGCGATCGATGGTGTCACAGAACCTCGCTGTTAGAAATACACGTGGATATAAACAGGGTTAATACGTGATGAAGGACAAATCTCGATGAGGTATATACCGTCAATGAAATTATTCAATTTTCGAATCGTCCTCTCTATACAAACGGAAGCGTTCTATTTGCACGGTATAAAAAAAGATCCTTTGTTTGTCTCTATATTCGTAATTCGCGACAATAATATTAGCGCGTAAACATTGCGTATAAAACGTTGTTATATTCCTTAATCGAAATCCTTGAGGAACATTTTCGACGCCATTCTTTTCTTTTTTTTTTCTTTTTTTTCTTTTTTTTTTTTGCCAAATAATTGTTATATACCTATTAAAGTATTTATTATTATTCTTCGGTATAATGTTCGAAATGTGTTTGAAGGAAATATATAATATATCGATCATTGTTGGCTCGACGATATTATAATTTTACGTTTAACTCGTAAGCAAATAATACGTACGTTATAGCTCGTAACGGGTAAGTAATAGGTCAAATTATGCAACATGTACAAGGCTTAATCCGCATTATTATCGAGTAGTCGATCACAAAGCATCGGACTCTTTCAATGGAAAGGATCGTCGGAATCGCTGAGTCGATTATTTTAAAGCAGCTTTGCTAAGCAACGAACAAATCGCATTATTTGCATTCCTAAGGTCCGTCTTTAATTAAAACAGGGACGCGCAAATTGCGAAAATCAGCGAAGCCGACGTTAAATCCTTCTTTTCTTTTTTTTTCCCCCTCCTTTTTTTCTTCTTTTCCTTTTTCATTCCTTCCTCACTTCATTCGTCGCTCACAATTGCCTATCGCAAATAAATGATTGTTTAAGACTAAAATACTAATTAATTTATTAACATAGCTTCGAAATCTATCATTCGATTTTCATCGAGTTTTCTTTGAAGATTATCTTCCCTCGTACAAATATAAAAAGAAAAGAAAAGAAGAAAAATTGTTCGATCGTTCGGTCGTATATTTTTGTATCTTTGTACAAGACGTTCGATATAAACTGGTATTAATTTAAAACAAGTAGACGAAGAAAACATTAAAGTGCAGTTTGACTGACTGCAGTCCGTTCCATAACTATACTATCTGATTAACGATCGATGTTCGTTGCGTCGAAAGTTCTTTTTCCTTCCTTTTTTTTTTTTAATCCTTTTCTTTCTTTCTTTCTTTCTTTCTTTCTTTAATTCATCCATTTATTTTTCTTTACATCAGCCGCGGGTGTTAACCCACATATTCAATAATGTCTATTCGAATGGACTTATCTCGATATAAGGAAGTAAAAACATTTTCTTTCCAAAACCATTTAATTTTACATAGTATATAGTTGATATACATATGTCTGTTAATATATATCAAAGTAAGGTGCTTCTTTGAAATCTAGAACGAGTCTCTTTTATCGCTGACACATCGACGTTCTAATTAAAACGATAACGTTGCTGCCGTCGCCGTCACCGCTGCCGTCATTATCCGAACATTTGCTCGAAGGAACGATCGAACGTTTAAATACATAGTAATACTTAGAATGTAAAATATGTATATATATTAACCCGGGGGATACTATACGCGGTAATTACATTTGGCTACGTTTGCAATTAGAACGCAGCTGTTCGCATGAGATAATGTTTCTAACGCGGACTATCCACCGGTTAAAATCCTGTCTTACGTGTCACGCGATAACCTGGAAGAAACATAATCCAAAACTACGCATTAAAATCACGCGATAAATACGCGACAATAACGCGTATTTAGTATATACCTTATTAAATATCGTTGATTTATCTAGCAAAACGAATCGCGTGCACGAAGTTAACGTTGAAAATAGAGAATGCATTGCCAACACATATAACTCTCTTTCTCTCTCTCTCTCTCTCTCTATATATATATATATATATATATATATATATATGTGTGTGTGTGTGTATGTAGAAAGTACCTATGCCCCTTAGGGAATTTGATTATCAGACGAAGACGAACGAATCGGTAGGTTCTTGTGAATAATTGCTAAAAAAATTATAGCCTCGTTTAGACTAATTTGGAAACATTTTGAAATATTTATTGGAAACTTTTCAATCGTTAATTAGAAATTTTCAAAATGTTATCGAAGAGGTACATAACCGTGTTACATATTCCATAATGAAATAATGACAATAATTAGAAACGTTCTTATGAAATTAAAATAATCGACGAATGAATAGGATGAGAACGCGATACGGAATACGTTCTATTGGCGTCTATATATATTATTACTTCGAAATAAAATTTTCAAAGGAAAATTTGGCCGATGAGAAGATGAGATGGCGACGATGAGATCGAACGATGAGAACTCGCCTCTCGCGATACTGCGAAACGAGGCGAATAAGAGCGGCGCTTCGAGCGAACTCGACAAGCGAGGTGAATGACCGGCAAAGTGGCCTAAGTGCCGCACTCGGGAGTACCGTCTTTTTCGTCCCTACTTGTGACGATCGATGTTTTCGTCGATGATGACCCTTGCGTCAGAAGCTTAAACTTCATCTTCCTCTTCCTTCTTCTTCGTCTTTTTCTTTTGCTTATGCTTCTAAATCTTCGTCCTCGTCCTTCATCCTCTTCTACAACACAACTACAACAACAACAACAACTACTACTACTACTACTACTACTACTACTAGTACTATGTCGAACTAACGAAACAACGTTGGCTCCCTTTTAGCCGACTGACCGAAAGCTCCGAATTCGTTTGACTTCGTGAACGGCAAGAACGACACGAGGAAGAGCAACAGCCAGTTGTCTTTAATTTGGGAGGTCATCGAACCCGTGGTTTAAAGGCCACACTCTTCTTCGACCTCCTCTTCGACCTCCCCTTCGACTTCAACTTCAACTTTTTCTTCTTTTTTTTCTTTTTCTTTGCCCTGACTCGCATACGCTTCCGCGATTCGAACCTCGTGAGATCGATTCGACGAAGATTCAATCGTAATAGACTTTCGTCTCGGTCCATATGACCTATTGCTATCCACTCGATGATATTCCAATAGAGAGAAAGAGAGAGAGAAAGATTGAAGCGAAAACTTACTATAACGTAAAATTTAAATCGAACTAATAGTATTTTGAATATACGAAATCTCTGTATTATCTATATATATGTATGTGTATATATATATATATATATATATATATATATATATATATTTCTAGTCAGACGAGAAATAACGAAAATATTTTTGTTTCATTTTCTAATCATCTAATAAAAATTTTTATCTTTAGTCTGCTTCTATCGAGACACGTTATACGAGCAAAGAACATCAATTATTAGAATCCTATGTTCTTCCAACTATGTAAATACCAAAAAGAGAGAAACAGAGAGAGAGAGAGAGAGAGAGAGAGAGAGAGAGAGACGGTAATCGAATAAATTTCAAATCGTATTTACATACACAGTATCTATAAGCTTCGATAGGACGCTCTCGGCAAATTTGACTACTCGACAGAGGTCATCGAACTCTAAACTCGCGGGTTGCGATCGATTGGTCGATATCGACGATATTATTAAAAATATGCTGCTCTTCTCCGTCTTTTACGATGAACTTTACGTGCACGCGTTTTGCAATATCCCATCTCTGTCTCTATGAGAAAACGTTCAACTTGTAACAAGACAAGAACAAATATCATAGAAATTCTTTATGATTACAATTTATTCTACGTTATTTTATCCTTTAAAATTCGAAACAAATTTATTTCTAAATTAAATAAGATAATTAAGAAATGAAATATATTTGGAAAATAAAATTTATCGAATTTAACGCACTTGTGACTTTCCATAGACTTTCCAATATCTTCAATTCTATTCTAAATTATCTTCTATATATTTATACACACACACGCACACACATACACACACACACACACACACACACACATATATATATATATTATATATTACGTTTATATTATTATTATATATTGAATTGTCCCAAAAGTTTCTTTCATCTTTTTAAAACACAGTCAAATAAAACAGGTGCGTGCACGATAGCGAAAGAAATTTTCGAAACGATGTAATATATAAATATAAAAAGGGGGAAAAAAAAAACAAACAGTAGAATAAAAATAATCGATCTGATTAGAAGTTCCTCCTCCGCCTCCTTCTCCCACCTTCTCCCAACGCTTCAATAATACCTACACACTTGATTCCTTTGATTTCTCATGGAGATTTCTCAAGAAGACGAAGACTAGCGTACCATTTTCCATATACTCTTAAGAATCTCTGCTGTGTTTATAAAAAGAAAAAAAGAAAAAAAAATATTAACTATAATAATAATAATAATAATAATAATAATAATAATAATAATAATAATAATAATAATAATAATAATAATAATAATAATAATAATAATAATAATAATAATAATAATAATAATAATAATAATAACCAACAACAACAACAAATACCAACACCAACGACAATAATAATAATAATAATAATAATAATAATAATAATAATAATAATAATAATAATAATAATAATAATAATAAAATGAATAATTTCATTAAACACGAGTAAAATGGACAGTAAGAGTATCGAGCAAGTCACGTGGGTTTATTTTGTAAGTGCGAAATTCATCGTAGCCAAGAAGGCGGGAGGAGGAGGCAGAAGGATCGACACGGAGATCGTCGCGGAAATCGGTGAGCACGATGGGTTCAAAGACCTCAAGAAACGTACCGGATGAACGGGGAAGTCTAAGGAGGACGCGAGGAGTACCGCGTCGCGCCGCGCCGGCTACGCGAGGAAGGCGTCAGCGTCCGCTCGTATATTTTGCGCGCGAACGCGCCTTATTACGTCACGATTCGCGCGGCCGATCGCACCTCTATCTCCTCTCCTTATATCCTCACGATTCCCTCGGCGCTTTCTCTCTTTCTCTCTCTTTCTCTCTCTCTTTCTCTCTCTCTCTCTCTCTTCTTATTCTTCTTCTTTCGATTAAATGCAAACGCTCTTCTAATCATATTAATGTTTCGGATATTGAAAATGGATATACATATATATATATATATATATAGCCATAATGCATGGTGATGTACGATTTAAGAAAAAAAAAAAAAAAGAAAAAGAAACAAGCAAAAATTATCGACTTACGCGAAGTCAATGAACAAGAAGAAGAAGAAGAAAACAAGAAAGGAACAAAATGAAATGTAAAGAAAGGAAAGGAAAAAAGAAAGAAAGAAAGATAAATAATCGAGACTCTAGTTAAGATCAAGATCGTATCGATATGTATATATCGATATGTATTTATTTATATAAATACGTACCACACATGTAATGCATAATCGTTTAATACGATAATTGACGAACGATATACAATAAAAAAGAAAAAAAAGAAGAGAGAAAAAAAGGAAGAAAGAAAAAAAAAGAAAAAAAGCGAAATAAATTAAAAAATAAAGAATTATATGTATATAGATTTCAACATTACAAAAGGAATAATTAAGGTTGTTCGATTGCATTACCCCGTTACAATCAACGTACTCGAGATAATTATCTAAGGAAGCTACTAGTTAAAAAGAAAAAAAAAAAGAAAAAAAAACAAGAAAAGAAGGATTGATCATAACTCGCATGTGTAATCGCATGCATACATATATACATACATATATATATATATATATATGTATATATAAGCAAGCGTAACAAATAAACGTAAACACCGTGCAAAGGAAATACAAAAAGATCGAGTTTTTCAATCGGTATTCAATTTGTCTCGGCAACTTGAGTGTCCGCAATAACCTGGGATAGTACAACGTCTGTAATTAACGACTCGTACTTCTAACAATCGCTTTTATTATGTATAACCACGAGAGAATATGATACTTAATTACCAAAGGATGGAAACGTACGTACGTACGTACACGTTAAAAAAGGTGGGAGGTGAGTGGACGACAGATAAGTGGAAGGAGGATAGGAGGATTGGGGAGGAGGAAAGAAAAAGGAAAAAAAGGATGGTGAGGAGAGGGATGGAGTGGGGTGTGGAGAGTAGGGAGAGAAAGACAAACGAAAGGTTCAGGTTTGTTGTTGAGACAAACGCGATCCGAGCATTCCAAAGGGGTGAGCAAGTTTCCTGCGAATTTCCCGTCGGTCTCTATCTTTCTCTATCTATCTATCTATCTATTTATCTATCTATGTATGTATATATGTATATGTATATATATACATATATATATATTTTTTTTTCTTTCTCTTTCTTTCTATTTCTATCTCGTATTCTTTCTCCTTGTCAAACTCGAAGAAACAGGAATCGTTTTTCCACGGAGCGTGCTCGTGCGTAAAGTCACGTGCGCGCACGCGAACAGCCGTTTTGCGCAAAGAGCAAGAGACGGCGGCCAGAGCGCAAAGGGGGCGCGTACTCACGTACGAAATGTCGCTCGAGCTCGGGCTCGCGCCTTTC
>NC_140831.1:3032500-3042500 GCF_050613455.1 Vespa mandarinia
TATATATATATATATATATATATGTATGTAAGTACTTACAGGTAATCCAAGGATTTTTCTATCCTCGAACGACACTTACGATCACTTTGCGCCGTTCCATCGGGACGGTTCCAATTTGTGATCGATGGAATTCGTGTAAAAAAAAAAGAAAAAAAAAAGAAAAAAGAAAAGAATCCTTAATAAAATTCAAATATGATTTTTACGTAACGAAGGATTACATTACTAACGCTATTCGAAGAATTATAAAATGATATCGCGGTTTATAGTGACGCGGATATCTCATACAAAATATACTCGAGACTATCCGTGCTTTTTTTTTTTTTCTTTTTTTTTTTCTTTTTTTATTATCAGCTTCCATTTTCACGGTATTCCGATATTTTCGCCTACTTGATCCCATTTTAGCATTTTGAAACAAAGAAACTTTTATTTTCGTATCGTTCGCATGCATCGTAGTAATACCTCTACGATCATATAACTGCGAATAATACGAAAATAAATGGCCGTCATCGTATAGAATAGCGACGTAATGCGATACGAATAGGAAGTTAATGGAAACGCATGCGACTGTCTGAAAAAAAAAAAAAAAGGAAAAAAAAGAAAAGGAACCCTTCGATTTGAGTTTAACTTTCCGGTTTAACTATCCTCCGAATTGACTCGGATTCGATGCCGGAATTCGCATCATTGAAAATTAATACTCGGTATTTTTATATGGTGAGAATGGTAGGGGATGGGCGGGGGAGGGGGTAAGAGGAGAAATCTGCAAAAAAGATGAACAAGAGACTCGCCATGGCTGACGCCGACGTATCGTCGAATTACGTTTTGTTTTTGCTTTCTTTCTTTCTTTCTTTCTTCTTTTCTTTTTTCTTTCAAAAAAGAAAAAAAAAAAAAAGAAAAGAAAAATCCAAAGATGCATTATTAAAAACGGTCTATCTAATTAATGTCCAAATATACGAATTTTTCATTTGGCTTTTGGTTCATGGAATTATGATCAATATGAATTCATAGTGAATAAATTGACACGCCTAGTCGTTCAGTGTCCATTTTATGGATGGATATATCTCCATCGTGTCCATATATTAAAATTCTTTTCTGTTTAACATTTTCTTTGGCGGATGACGCAGAGATGCGTGAGATTATATTATTCGTAGAACTATTGCATTCGTCCGTCAATTCGCGAGTGGGCGGAAAAAAAAAAAAAGAAAAGGAATGATGAAGATAGAGAGAAAAAGAGAGAGAGAGAGAGAGAGAGAGAGAGAGAGAGAGAGAGAGAGAATCGCATCCAGAGATGAGCGTCATAGGACATAAGGCAATTCTCAAAAAAAAAAAAAAAAGGTTTTTACTTCTCGATATACAAATATAAATATATATGTATATATAAATATATAGATATATATGCATGCAATAAATGTATACAATAAAATGCAAATTACAATGTTTGAAGGTATCAGGTCGAGTCAGGGTAAAAAAAAAAAGAAAGAGAAAAAATAAAAATAAAAAAAAAAAAAGAAAAGAAGAAGAGAAACAAAAAAGAAAAAGAGCATATTTCTCATAAGGGATCTATGATCCGTATCAATCGATCGTACATATTTATGATAACAAAATGAACGTTTAATAAATGAACGAGATTTTGCGCTAATAACAAATTAATAAATCTCAAAGAGAGAGAATGAGAGAGAGAGAGAGAGAGAGAGACACGCGTTTAATATTTCGTAGAATCTTAATAAATCCGGTACGAGACATAGTAAAAAGAAAGAAGAAGAAAAAAGAAAGAAAAGAAAAGAAAAGAAAAAAAAAGAAAAAAGAAAAAAAAAACAGTCGTTTCGATCCTTTGAGGAAGAAAGTGATTTAGCATTGGATGTCTTTGCTGTTTGTACACGAGCAAGTGTGGTCACAGGCATATATACGAGCGTATACAGAGACGTGTGACATCAAGATAGAAAGAGAAGGGGGATGACGAGGGTGGGAGTGGAGTTGAGAGGACAGGGGAGGGAGGGTAAACACGCACGTCGAAAAAGGAAAAGACAGACAAGAGGACGAAGAGAGAGAGAGAGAGAGAGAGAGAGAGAGAGACAGAGAGAGAGATAGAGAGAGAGAGAGAAAGAGAGAGAGAGAAAGAGAGAGAGAGAGAGAGAGAGAGAGAGAGAGAGAGACAGAGAGAGAGATAGAGAGAGAGAGAGAAAGAGAGAGAGAGAAAGAGAGAGAGAGAGAGAGAGAGAGAGAGAGAAAGAGAGATTGTTAGACGTAGCGCGTTTACTACCGTTTACACTGAGAGCGACAGTGATTCTATATATGCTCCTCTATGTTGTCGTTAGTGACGCAATTACAATCGAAGCCCGTTGTACTATTTCGAAATAATCTTAGGATTAGTATTTCATTGAGATCTCTCGACGTCGCCATTATTGAAATGAACTCTTTGTATCCCTTATGAAGACCTCTTCGTTCTTTCTTTGAAAAAAAAAAAAAAAAAAAAAAAAAAAAAAAAAAAAAAAAAGGGGAAGAAAAAGAAAAAAAGGAAAACAAAAGAAAAGAAAAATAGAGAGATATACTTGTTTGAATTAAAAAAAAAAAAAAAAAAAAAAAGAAGGGAACGAGTAAAATTTTATATCGCTATACGTCCCATTTTAATTGGGATTAATTGAAAAGCTTAGAAACAAGGTGTCAATGTTGTTAAACGTTTTATTGTTCGACGTACGAATAAATGATTCAAAGCGTGCATGTATTACAATGATTACAAGAGAGTGATACGGTGAATTAGCAAAAGTGAGCGGCACCCTTTTTTCTTGTCCATGTGTAGTGTAAGCATGCACCTTCCTTTTCTTTTTTTTTTTTGTTTCTCTCTCTCTCTCTCTCTCTCTCTCTTTCTTTTTATTTATTCTCTTTTTTCCTTATTTTTTTTTCCCCCCTTCCTTCTTTCTTTCTTTTTTTTTCTTTTTTTTTTTTTTTTGTTTCGATTGTTACGTAATTTCACGCGTGCGTTTGTATACGCATGAATAGCCGATGAAAACAGGAATGCACGTTGTATAATCCCAGGGTCGTCGTAATGCGCCCTGTTTTCTTTTTTTTGTTTTGTTTTTTTTTTTTCTTCTTTTTAAATTCTTTCTACCACACACTTTGTATATCAAAGGAAGTGGTTACAATCGTTCATATATATATATATATATATATATTTAACAATGATATCTTTTGATCGTTCGTACGTCTCTCTGGGTGTATGTTTTCTTTTGAGTACGACTTCCATAATTTATGTTTGACGATGGAAAAAAAAAAAAAAAAAAACATAATATAAACATTATATTTCTTAAAAACATTATAATTCGTTCTTCCTTCTTTCTCCCTCTCTCCCTCTCTCTCTCTCTCTCTCTCTCTTTCATTTTATTTTCTCACGGCCGTCAATCCAATTGCCTCGTTTGCTATTTCATCGAGCACAGTAACTCGTTGGGTTAAGCTCGTAATACAGGAAATGATGTTACACATCTACATTCCAATATCGTCCAAAGATTCAAATTTCCCTAACGTTTTCATTCCCACCCTATATATCATCGGTGAGACCGTAATAATAATAATAGTAGTAGTAGTAGTAGTAGTAGTAGTAGTAGTAGTAGTAACAGTAGCGACGTCGTTTAGAGTCAGACAATCGATGATACGTTTTACATTGTATGTTTATGTATTTATTGTCGCGTATGTCGATAAACAAAACACTTAAGCGATTTAACATTATTATTACGTTTGAGACGCATTAACGATTAGCATACTGGATCGACCATGCGGGGCCGCGTACTAGTTGCGGTTTTAAAAATACACACCAGACTGGCTGCTATTCATTCTTTTAAACGAGGAGATATCTATTTAATTATACATATATACGATATACAGAGACGGGAAATAAATGCGAAGTAACGAAATGAAGGACGGCATTCTTAATGTTGAGAAAAATATTATTACTTATTATTGCGTCTTTAATAATTAATACATCTATCCCACCTATCTTTTCGTCGTCGATAATCTATACGATATAATATATATATATATATATATAAAAATTATATAAATATATTTTCTTTCGATCTCGATGATAATTCTTTTAAATTTTCGAAACGATTCGTCGATCGTTCGATATAAATCATTGTTTACAAAGAAAATATTTTGCGGACTCCGAAAAATTTTATTCCTAGCTTTCATCCAATGGCCAATTATGTTTTTGTTTAATAAATACAACAAAAAAGAGGTTTTACATAAATCTTATAAACTTATAAGCATCTTATAATATCATTATAAAATCTTATAAACAGGTCAATTAAAATTAAATATCCATTACATTTTAAAATCATTTATTACATATTCTTACGAACTAATATATACATACATATATATATATATATATATATATATATATATATATGAGAATTCTCCACACGTGATTGACCACAAGCTCTGAAATGGAAATCACGAGAATTATCGTGGAACCGTCCGCAGTGCGTTAAGTTGTTCGATTAAACTAATTATCAAATAAACAAAAAAAAAAAAAAGCTATTTACGAACGACCTTTCCATGCATTCTCCTTATCTATTTTCCCCTTAAAATTACTTATTTCACGGAAATTCATTTAAAACGGTTCTAACTGCGGAACAAATTCCACGTTCTATCTCGCACGATATCTCAGGATAATAAAACTTTAAACGCTCCCACGTGCGAACGAGATCTTACATGTACATACATATACACTCACATTATTCGCACATGCGTACAAACAAACAAACACACACACCGCACCACACACACACATACATATACATATCTTTTCTCTATTTGTGCATGTATGTTCGTTCGGGTCAAGTATCTCGCAGGACCGATAGCTCCCTCTGAAGTGGTCACGAGGACCTACCCGTGCAGCCGGTCAACGCGGCACGTTTCCGCCACGTGTGGCGTGCGAGATTGGTAATGGTTATCTGTCCGGTGGAACGAGATGGCGAATAAAATATATTTTACGGGGCTTATAATCCTTGATCCGATCTAGCGCGCTCACGTTTTCGTGCGAGACGTTAACTCAAGTCTAGCGGAGGGCAATGAACGCGGAAAACGCGCCCAGCGTACTACGGCGAACGTACTTGCGGCTTTTATAACGCATATACACAACACCATATACTAGAAACCTATATATACGTATTCCTATCTATGCACGTGTGTAATCGTGTCTATCGTCTACCGTGAATGTAATTCCGCATCGTATATACACGTGCTTCTATGAACGTATATATATGGATATATATATATATATATATATGTATATATATATATATATATATGTATATATATATATATATATATATGTATATATATATATATATATATACACTTCCATCATGGACATAGCCCCTTACTTTGCTTCGGTATAATTAAGGAGCGCCAATCCGGAAACTCCTTTCTCTTTTCCTAAAAATTATCTCTCCTAACATGATCGGAGGGAGTCGAGAAGAGAGGGAGGGGAATTAAGGAAGGTAGTAAACGAAAGTAAGTCGAATGACAAATACGATAGTTTTCGTACGATACATTACCATGAAATAATGAGATAATACTGATAGTTCGCGTTTTTTCCGCAAAAAGTAAAGAAAATAAAAGAAAATGGTTTTACGTTATTATTACGTATATTGTACGACAAACGTAATCGTCAAGGTAAGAGAAAAAGTACGAACAAAAAAGGAAAGTTCAAAAGTTCGTCGTAATCCATTGGTAAGTGGTCTCGATTTGAGACAAAGATGATCGTACAATTAAATATGTAAAAGTTATTTATTTAGTCCTTTCGATTCCTTTGACTACCAGGTACGTTTTTCAATATCGATCAGAGTTCCTGATCAAACGAACGAACGAACGAACGAACGAACAAACAAACAAACAAACAAAAAAAAAGAACTAGATAAATATGGATGATACGATCGGAACAAATTATCATTTTCTTATTTTTCTTTTTTTTTTTTTTCCTTTTTTTTTGTATCAAGGACCCTATTGTTCATGCATTCGTGATGGACGTGAACGAAGCGCGGAGAGTCGAAAGTCCTCAAAGAATCAAGATTCAAAAGTATATATATATATATATATATGTATGTGTATATATATATATATATCTATTGGTCCTCGCTGGTAAACAAGGGTTAAGGTCGCGTCGACGCGTCCAAGCTCTCTCGAAGGCGATTTCGCTCTCAAGGACAACTACGAACGGCGAATAAGACGCAATATCTTAGGACACGTGGTGACCGATGCGCACGTCTCCAACCAGTCTGAGAACCGATACGGAATCCCAAAGAGAGAAGCGCCGTTGGCTTATGCGTGAGCTCCACAACACGTAAGTAAGTATCTATCAGCCCCGAGACTTCTAAGAAATTTATCCTCTCACTGGAATGGATGATGCAACCATCTTACCTTGTGTTTCTGTCGTGCAAGCTTCCACGCGTAGGATATTCCTCTTCCTTCGATTGACGGGCATCACTTAATCACTCTCAAATATGACTCAAAAGAGACAACGAAGGAGAAAGAGAGAGAGAGAGAGAGAGAGGGAAGAAAAAAAAATGAAGAAAAGAAACAGACAACGTTTCAATAGGCGCCTAAGGATTATACCAGGATTCAGCCTTAGGCCTGAATCTTGGTTGCGCTGCTAGCTGCAAGTAGAAAAAAAAAAAATAGAAGAAGTAGAAAAATAAAAAGAAAATAAAAAGAAACGAAGGGAGGAAAAAAAGGATCGAGTTTTCGGATTTCGACAAGTGGATTCGACAAGAGCGTCGTTCGAATCAATTTTACGCCTATCGAAATGTTAATTTAATTATCTCGGCACTCCAAAATATATATATATATATATATATGTATGTATGTATGTATGTATATGTATGTATGTATGTATGTATGTATGTATAAGCTGAACACTAAAGTTATGGAAATTTATTTAAAAGTCATCCTCCGATTTGTATTATCCTATACAGGTACAATGTACATATATACGTCATTATGATCGTCGCGCGAACCTTTTTTTCTTGTTCTTTTTTTTTCTTTCTTTCTTTCTTTCTTTCTTCCTTTCTTTCTTTTTTTTTCCTTACTTCTTTTAACGTGCATCCCTGACGTAACGATATAGAATCACCTTTTAAAATAGTTCGACGTCTGTGAAACTTGGCAAAAAAAGGTGATCCTGATTCATACTAACCCCATACCCTTCTATCCTTGGGATGACGCGCTAATGCGTCATCCGTAGAGATAGAGAGAGAGAGAGAGATAGATAGATAGAGAGAAAGAGAGAGAGAGAGAGAGAGAGAGATAGATAGAGAGAGAGAGAGAGAGAGAGAGAAAGGGAGGGAGTCACCTTCCTATCCCTTGAATCCCTACACGGGATTCACGTGGCGCATTGCCATAGGTTGATTCGTACTCGGCTCGCATTTTTGCAGTGCTGCGAGGGAGACTGTGTATCGATCGGAAGGGATGAACAGTCCCCAGATGATACGGAAGAAACATTTGCTCGTGTAAATTTGAAGACGACTTTCTTTTCTTTTCTTTTTTTTCTTTGTAAAAAAAAAAAAAAAATACTTTCCATGATATAGAATGTAGAAAAAAAAAAAAGAAAAGAAAAAGAAAAAAAGAAAGAGTCTCAACGAGATGCGTCTGGGGGCGAACGACGCAGGGGTCTAAGGGGTAAGTATCTGGATGGATCTCGTTCGACGATGCACGAATTCGAATTTGAAAAGGAAAAAAAAAAAAGAAAAGAAATGAAAAAAAAACAAGTTGCGACATTGCAATACGATGATCTTTTTTTCTTCCTTTCTCTCCCTCTCTCTCTCTCTCTCTCTCTCTCTCTCTCTTCCTTCCTTTTATCTATCTCTTCGAGATCTATTTGAACTAGTATCTCGTTTGAGAGCTCTCATCATCATCATCATGATTTACGTTTCCTTTTCTCATACGCCTCTGTACTTTTCCATTCCAGATCGTTCGACTTGATACTTATATACCTCTCTATTCTACCTACCTATCTATCTACCTACCTACCTACCTACCTACCTACCTACCTACCTACCTTCCTACCTACCTACCTGTGTACAAATGCACCTTGGACTTTTAACCTTGGATGTGATCGGAAAAAATGTTCGATGGTATAGTCCGGCAATGCTTTCGTGAGAGAAGGTTCTCGAAAATATGATGAACAAATGCGATCATTGTCCGATTGACTAGCACGAAGTTCTTTCCTTTTATCAAACGACACGCGAACCGTATTAAAAATCGATCTTACGACGAACGTATTGGGTTATTACGTCGAGACACGCTCATTCTTCTCTCTCACTCTCTCTCTCTCTCTCTCTCTTTCTCTTTCGTTTTTTTCCTGTGTCGCATTAATCCGTTTTTATTCGGTCTTTATCAACAAAAACCGCGTCATTATATTTTATCGTTGTTTCTCCACGTGCCGCGTTTCTCTCAATGGAAAAAATAAAAAAAAAACAAAAAAAAAATAAAAAAGAGAAAAATATTACGACATGTTTCGTGCAAAAAAAAGGAAGAAAAGAGAAAAGAGAGAAAGAAAAAGAAAATACATAAGAAAAAAGAAAAAGAAAAGAGAACTGAATTATTACTATACGTAAGTAAGTAATTTACTCGGTATGTAATAACACCGGCGCGTGTATCCTCGAGGTTTACTACTTTATATAGCAAACGAATATTCGAGATGAACGTTTCCTTCGGATCCTTCAGAATGGAATTAAGCTACGAGATGGCGAGAATCGATTAAAAGAAATCGATCTTCTCCCTGGGGTATAAAACAACTTCCGACGATTTCTCCGAAGGATTCTCTCTATCTCGATACATTCGTACACGAATGATTTTGTTCCTGTTTTATCAATATTTTAATATGTTAAATGTATAACGTCATAATAATATTATTTTCTTTATTTCACTTTGATTTATGATTTTTCATTCAAAATATTTCACGATATAGAATTTTTTTTTTATATAGATCAATTTCAACGAAAAGATACAGGGAAAATAATAAAGTATATGCTAATAAATTCTTACGTCTTATTCATTAACAAAGACAGACAGATAATTATTTTAAGCGTTACATGTATAACGTCATAAAAATATTATTATCATTTGTACGCAATTATTTTCTTTGATATATCTAAAGCCATTTAATATTATTAAAAAGAGAAAAAAAAAAGAAAAAAAAAAATAAATAAATAAATAAAAAATAAAACTTTTTGATATAGATTGGTCAATTATGACGGAGAGATATAACGAAATAAGAAAGAATAAATGTATGTGATTAAATATTCATGCGTTTTATTCATTAAGAAAAAGACAGAAAGAGAAAGATAACAAGAAAGAGAGAGAGAAAGAGAGAGAGAAAGAGAGAGAAAGATATAGACCTCGCGCCCTCTATTTTATCTTTCTCTCTCGTTCGTAATCAATAAACTCAACGATTCAACGTAAATCGTAATCAAGTAATCCAACGATTTCTCCGGAATATATTGTATCTTAATACGTTCGATCTTCAATCGAATTACTTATTATTATCCCAATATTTTAAATATTAGGTTTAACTTAATAAACATATTTTTATTGTCGTACGCGATAACTTTCTTTGCTTTCATTTCGTACGATATTATATAAAAAATATTTTTTCGATACTGATTGTTATATCAATTACGACGAAAAGATACTGCGATGTATAAATAAATAATAACCGTATACGATTAATATTCTTGAGTTTTATTCATTAAGAAGAATAAAAAGAGAAATAGGGAAAGAGAGAAAGAAAGAAAGAAAGAAAGAAAGAAAGAAAGAAAGAAAGAAAGAAAGAAAGTAAGAAAGAAAGAAAGAAAGTGAGACCTCGCGCCCTCTGTTTTATCTTTTCTTCTCGTTCGTAATCAATAACAAGACTTTAGGTTTTATTTCTTCGAATTAGATTGTATAATCTCGATTTACATTCGATACTTCTCAATTTTTGTTATCACTTTATTTTAAGTGTCTTAGCATA
>NC_140831.1:3047500-3055000 GCF_050613455.1 Vespa mandarinia
GTTTCATAAGCCAACTGAGCGGCACCATTTGCCGACATTATAATCAACATTTTCAATATCTTTGATATATAAAAATTTTGTCAAAATGTTCAATTGAAATATGTCTACGTTTGTTCGAGAAGAAAAAGATCGAATAGATTAATCCGTATAAATTCTAAAATTTTTTAACGATAAACAATGGTATGTCAAAAAAGGAACGATTGATGTTTCTTAACCTTACTAACTGTTCTTTCTTTTTTTTTTCTTTTTTTTTTCTTTTTTTTTCGATATATCGATCTTCATTAAATCATAATAAATTCCTTCATTTCGATTTAGTCCTGTCAACCATGTTCTGGATGTCCAATGAGACCATGCCCTCCTGAAAGATCCTGCCCACCAAAATACATATGTCCACCGAGTTCTCCTTATAAAATTTGCATAATTCCACCGATACCACAAAAACCAAGTTGGAAACCTTGCTGTATACGCACTTATGGTATACCGTGCAACAGACATTGTCGTCCAGAAAGATATATAAAATTCAATAATTTTGATCTCTTATCTCAATGGTAAATATCTATAATTCAAAATATAAACTGAGAGAGAACGTGAAAGAGAAAGAGAATAAGAAAGAAAGAAAGAGAGAAAAAAAGAGAAAGTGAGAGAAAGAGAAAGAGAGAAAGAGAGAAAAAGAGAGAGAGAGAATCAAAAGGACGATAACAAGTCAAAAAGTTCAAGACGTATTAAATCGTGAAAATTTTTCCATGATCTATAATATACTTCATTAAGAAACAATTTCAAAAGCTCGAAAAATATAGACCCTTACGAAACGGTAAATAAATATCGAATAATTCCTTGAAAATCGATGATTCGTCTTGTCAAAATAAAATAATTCTCAATATCTAAAGATTTATTCGATTATTTTGATTTCTAGATTCCTTACGTACATTTTCTGTTTAATAGATCGATCGATCAAAAAAAAGAAAAAAAAAAGAAAAAAGAAAAAAAAAAATTCAATCCAAACCAAACCGAAAGAGATGAAGGTCAACGTAGAAAGCATACTGATGGCCATGGAAATGATATTACGTATGTTCATAATATTTACTGGACGTGGACTCTTGCTCTTTTTAAAGTTCAATTGATATATGTTGTCAACAGATTTAATGATCGGACAAATAGAATAACATAACATATTTATGCTTTATACGTATGTATGTATGTATGTATGTATGTATGTATGTATGTATGTATGTATGTATGTATGTATGTATGTATGTATGTATGTATGTATGTATGTATGTATGTATGTATGTATGTATGTATGTATGTATGTATATATTGAAAATTCCTTCCTCGGTCGTTAAGATAAAAATAATAATGAAGATCGTCGACAATATTACCAAATCATATATATATATATATATATATATGTAAGATAGAATGCTTAATATCTTCTCTGGTCGTTCTAACTTTCGTCACTTTAATCTCTTATTACATCTTTCGTTTGTAGTTTTCGATTACGACTAGACGACTAGACGTCTCATTTAACAAGACGAAAAGGAGAATCGTCGAGGATATTCGAAAAATGTCTGCAACAATGGAGTCGTTTGCTACGAAAAGAGCTTGCTTGCGTAGATGCGTGAACGTGCGTAAGCATTCTCTTTCACGAATAAGAGAGAATAAAAGAAAAAAAAAAGGAGAGAGAGAGAGAGAGAGAGAGAGAGAGAGAGAGAGAGAGAGAATGAAAAAGATAAAGAGATAAAGAGATAAAAAATAAAGAAAAAAACGGAAACGACTGATAGTTGATGGTAGGTCTACAAATGGTGGACCTGTGGATCGTATTTAATCGAAAGACGATACCTCCTTTCCTCTTTTCTCGTTTCTCATCTAAACGAATGAGAGAAGGAATGAACGAACTCACGCACATATTCACGCGTGCACGCAATGCAAAAGAATTTTTTTTTTTTTTCTTTTCTTTTCTTCTTTTACACAGCAGAAACGAGAAAACGGACGTGTCCTTGTTCGAGGGCTCTCCCTCCATGTCGTCCCTTCTCATTGCTCTTCTCTTCCCTCGTCCGATCGAGAACTCAACGCCAGGGAGGGTCCCTCGACGTCGAGAATGAATTTGACATAGAACGAAATTTCCTTATTATATTATTGAGAGTGAAAAATGAAAAAGCATCGTATTAATAGTAATCATGTAATTTACATCTCTTCCCTATTTTTCATCCCTTCGATCCTTTCTTCTTTCATTACTTCCTTCCTTTCAGGTCGTACAATATCGCAAGGACAATTTTATTAAAAAGATTAGATCCATTAAGCGCTATCGCATTAACAACATCATCCTCAGCAACCTTCCACCCTTATTCACGTATCTACCTAAGTCTCGTATATTCCACGAAAGTTTTCCCTATGTATATTTTTCTTTTTTCTTTTCTTCCTCTTCCTTTTCCTCCTCCTCCCACCTCCCGCCCTTCCCTACCTCTTACTATGATTTCTGAATTAATTTCTTTCGAACGATTCGATAATCCTTAGCTCTGCGATTTCTCTCTCTCTCTCTCTCTCTCTCTCTCTCTCTTTCTCTCTCTCTCTTGCAGATCCTAATTCTTTTTTTTTCGCTACTCGTGAATCGATATAATCGGGATATCGTGTAATAAGACTTTCGATCCTTTGAAATAACTTCTTGGGATATTTCTTGGAATCGTTGATGTAAAGGAAAAAAGGAAAAAGAAAAAAGGAAAAAGAAAGGAAGAAGGAAAGGAAGAAATAAAGAAACGAAGAAAAAGGAACGTCGAAGAGAGACTGACTTTCGATTCATTTCTCCGCCCGTGAAACGAAATCGAGAGACCTCCAGGAAGGTAGAAAACTACAGCTCCCTTTCTTTTCTCTCTCTCTCTTTCTTTCTCTCTCTCTCTCTCTCTCTCTTTCTCTTTATCTATCTCTTTCTCTTTTCCTCTCTTTGCACTCGCAGGTGGCCTTTATTCGACGAAACGCACAACCACGTTCTACTCCCACCCCCTTCAGTCCCCAAGACCCTCAGTCTCGCCTTCCCCCCACCCCCACCTCCCACCCCCACCACCACTCTTCTGCGAAACTCTCCTTACCTGAACCTAAGCTACAACGTTAACAACGCCTGTTACTCCCTAGGATAGAAAATTTATCGCATTTTCATTTATCTTCGTCGAGACTAGTTAAAAGAAAGCAATATATTCGAAGGTACCTGTCAAAAGAATTTGGCGTTTCCACGAATTATCGAGGACGAATCCTGAAAGAGGATCAAGATGGATCGGAGTAAGAGAGCTCCTTCCTCCAAACCTGGCAGACCACTTTTCCTTTCGTTCGACGCGTCATGGATCTTTTATTTTTTGTTTCTTTTCTTTTTCTTTTTTCTTTTTCTTTTTTTTTCCCCCTTTTTTCTCTTTTTGTTTCCTTTTTTTTTCTTTCTTTCTTTTTCTCTTTCTTTAGAACGAACGAACAAACGAACGACGTTGCACGCACGAACAAAACGAAAAGGAACGAACAACGGTCCATTTATTTTAAAACCTATATATAACACTATTTCTCTCTCTCTCTCTCTCTTTCTCTCTCTCTCTTTCTTTCTCTCTTTCTCTCTCTCTCTATTGGACTTTAATCGACGGATCAAACCCACAAAAGGATCCATACCTTACAATATTATTATATATACTCTTGTTGATTCTGACTTGATTCGGGAGTATAATTGAAAATTTTTTGAGATATCGATTATGTAAAGATCACGTTCGACGTGTGACATCATCGTTCTCTTCCTGAAGAAACGAAAAAAAAAAAAAGAAAAAGAAAAAGAAAAAGAAAGAAGAAAATAAAATGGAAAAAAGAAAATGAGAAAAATTGGCGATCCTGTTAACGTCTTCCGTGCATAAGTTCGATGACCCTGGAGCATCGTTTATGATGGTGCGAAGAAGGGGAGAAAGGTAGAAAAGAAGAGAAAATAAAGAAAGAGAAAGAGAGAGAGAGGGAGAGAGAGAGAGAGAGAGAGAAGGAGAAAGGGAGACGTCGATGAGTAATCCAAGGCCAGACACCGGCACTTTACTGGTCGGAACGCGTCGGCGGACCCTTCTCGAAATCCTCACGGCCGGTGTCTGCACCCTCGTTAATCAAAACCATTTTCGAGCCTTTCCTTACGAGCCCTCCTCTCAGCCCTTTCTTGCAACAATGACGTTCGCACGACCTTTCTGCATTCTTTCCCTCTCTTTATCTATCCCTTTCTCTCTCTATCCCTTTCTCTCTCTCTCTCTCTCTCTCTCTCTCTCTCTCTCTCTCTCTCTCTCTCTCTCTCTCTCTCTCTCTCTGAGAGAAAGAGAAAGCTTTGAACAGTTCTAAAATATCTCTTCGTAAGGGCCTTTAAAGGTTAATCTCGTTGAGTCATATCCTTAGACATGGCCAATTTGAGGATGTTCTGAAAAAAGAAAAAAAAAATAAAAAGAAAAAAGAAAAAGAAAGAAAAAAAAGGAAAAAGAAAAAAAAAATATTTGCAAATCGCTCAATCATCCATCCGCACATATAATAACATTCGTCAAGCTTTAACTCGTTTAGAGGCGTTAAGAAAAAAAAAGAGAAAAAAAAAAAAAAAGTGATTTTTTTTTAACTACATATACGTAGAATCGTTCGATAGTAATTTAAACGTAAAATTTTAAAATAAATAATACATATACTTTTTGAAATATTTGATATATTCTTCGCTTTAAAGGCTTGGCAGTATATAACGTACACCATATAAATCTTTAAACTTTCTCGTCTGATTGATTCTTCGATTATCATGAGCTTTGTGAAAACATTATTTATCGTGAAAGCGATAAAACTTTGGGATGATCGCAGATTAAAGAACGATCCATTTCTAAACCTATCGTGGATATTCGAACTCTCTAAACTATCAAGAGAGACAACTAGTTCTGTTACGTGTCGAGAGTAAAATTGTGGTTCGGGAATGTTCACGGTCGAGAGATTGAAGATATATACATATACGTGTGTATGTGTGTATATATAAAATAAGTATATCTACATACGTGTATATATATATATATATATATAATTCAAAGAGTCGACTCACTGAAAGCTACGAGAGATCCATTTCACAGCCGGTTCTTTTTTTTTTTATCTTTGCACACTATTGTTTCGAGTTTCGTGACATTAAAAGGGCGTGTCAAAGTAATTATACGAGCTTTCGTAGTCATTCGTCGTATAACGTCGTCATATTTATTTTGATCACTGACGAGAAATCCTTACGACCTATTTTTTTTTTCCTCTCGTGATAAACGCATCAAAGTGCAAGGATTAAACGCAATTCTTTTTCTTTCTTTCTTTTTTCCTTTTCATTTTTTTTTTTTTTTTTTTTTTTATTATTCGCGATAAAAAAGAAAAAAAAAATTTGTAAGAGAAGTCGAACGATCGGAGGAGAAAAGAATTGGTACAATGAAAGAAATCTTCGATTTTATGACTCCTTCTTCAGACTCTTGAATATCTAATCAATTCGATTTGAACGTTTCTTCCGGTGAACTTTGACACGTCCCCGATGGATCCTACTACATAGGTTAAACTGTCCCTGCGACTTTATATACATATATATATGTATATATATATAAAGGTAAATAAAGAGAAGATTGGTGTGCAAAGAGAAATGAAATAATACCTAAGATGAATTTAAACATAAAAGTATATAAAGAAAGAAGATAAAGTTTTTGATTCATCGTATTCAAAAGATCCATAAAATAGATACAAATTGTCAATTAGCTTTTCTCAACGATAGAATATTAATTTGCTGCATGGCAATTGACGAAGAACTAATGAAAATCTATAAAGTTTCTGTCAGAGGGTGAGATTCACTTTAACGTCCGCTTTAGACGAGCATAGAGATTAACGATGCTTTTCGAGGATCTCCTAGGATCCGACGGATCCGGCCATTACAAATTGGTCAGGTCCACGCCCCTTTGCTTAATATATTAGTTATAAGTTACAAAAAAAAAAAAAAAAGAAAAAAAATACACAGTTTAACCTCTGCCAAGAGATTTTCACTCCTGTGAGAATATTCGTTTAGAATTCTAATGCTTTTAAATCCGTTTATTCCGTTACGATTAAAACTTGTTGATACGGTCAAACGAGAAAAAATGTTCTTTAATCTTGACCCTATCAGGATAATTGAAATATCGTCGATTGATAACTTATCTGTGAATAATCGTAACATATAGTTTTATTTTGATGATTACAAATGAAGAGGAAAAAATGAAAATGAAATAAAATAAATTCTAATGTGTATTTACATATATAAAGACATTTGTAAATACACACACACACACACACACACACACATATATATATATCTTGGTGATTACAAACGAAAGAGAAAAAAAAGGAAAAGAAAAGAAAATAAAAGGGGACATACATATATAAATTAATTGTAGTGTAACACGTTCGAGCATCGATCGAAATGTCGTGGAAATGTCGCGGTGTACACGTGAACGAAGCCGTTAATCTTTCGCGATACGTTATCGTTAAAGTCTGATGAATTTTTTTCTTTCTTTTTCTTTTTTTTTTTTTTCTTTTTTTCTACTCTTTTCTTTTCTTTTCATTTCAATAGTCACAATGCCACTAGTAAAAAAAAAAAAATTAAAATGGATTGTGCTTTTGTCATCGTACTTACCGTACATATACGTTTCCGACAAATCATTTCTCGATAACGTTATAGTAAATAAACAGGTCTTTACGTCATACGTGAAATCTTTCCGTGAAATAATCATCTTTTTACGTTTCTTTTACGCAAATAGAGGAAGAGAAAAACATGTAAGAGGTTCTTTCTTATTACGTAGTCAAGGCGAGAGGTCGGTTCAAGACGGTTGTTTGCAAGTGGTAGGTCGATATCGCCGGGTGACCTTGACCGATTGCAACAGAAACAACACGTGCCTTATGACACGTCAAAGGCTTCTTTAACTGCGTCCACCCGTCCCCTTTCTCCCTCTTTACTCCTACTCCTCCCATTTTCAACTTCCCACATCGTCTTCTATCCCTCTTGTTATTGGTCTCTCTTTCTTGACATGCACATATATATATATTATATAAATATATATATACATATACATATACATATACATATATATATGTATCTATCAATACATCCTTAACTATCGACAAGTATTTATCGATTCTAACGGAAGTATAAGCACGCACATATACATCCCATCTCATCCCATTCTATCCCATTCCATCCCATCTTCATTCTGACATTTCGTGACAGCTCGGTATGAAATAGATTAGAAATAATATTCCATGATTCGCGTGCATCCGCATAATATCGCATTGATGGCTCCGAGAAATCCGATAATGCAAATTGTTAGCCGTGTTAAATGAGAAAGAACAAACAAGGCAATAAGGACAAAATAATGTTGATCTAGACGGTTATACATGTATCTATATATACCTATAAGAGAAAAAGTATGTTATGTATTTACTTAAATATATATATATATATATATATATTTATTATTTACACGA
>NC_140831.1:3057500-3060000 GCF_050613455.1 Vespa mandarinia
GAACACCTATTTTACTTATCGTTGGTCATTAATTGGTTAAATAAATGACTTCCAAAGTGATTACAGCGGTATGCCTTATCGAAATCTCATCGGTTCTAGATAGTTCGCTATACGATGAATGGAAAGTCGATTTTCTAAGTACAAGTCACAAGTATAGGAAAAAGAGAAATCTTTAACGATCCGAAGTCGCTCTATTAAACGAGCGAGAGAACCGGAGTGTGTTAGACACGTCAATTCGTGCCATCTTGATAGACCTCGCGCGAAGGCATGTCTCTACGAGGCAACTTGTAATTTTGGCTTCGATAACAACGACTTTAGATTACGATTAAAACAACGACGAAGAAAAAAAAAGTATCATCAATAGAATGAATCTCTCTCTCACTCTCTCTCTCTCTCTCTCTCTCTCTCTCTCTCTCTCTCTCTCTCTCTCTCTCTCTCTCTCTTAAAATACTTCTTTACTTTATTTCTTTCGTCCTTTATCTTCGATTAATTGAACCGCGAATCGCGATAACCTATCGTATCTCTTTCTCAACAACTCTCTGCCGCGATCGGATTTACGATAATTTTACGAGAAGAGGAAAACTGAAATTGGATCACCGTGTAAACTTTTTTTTTCTATATATATATATATATATAATCGAAGATATACTCTTTTGTACAAGGACTTGCGGAAAGATTTCAACTGATCTATGTTTGATCAGACAATACTCGATATCTATGTTTTTCTTTTTATCGAATGGTATTACAGTTAGATAGATAGATAGATAGAGAAGGAGAGAATAAAAACGAACATGCGTAAAGCAAACGAAGAAGATTTTTGAGGATTTTCGTAAGTAAGAAGGGAAAGAACGAAAAGGAAGAAAGAGAAAGAAAAAAAAAAGAGAGAGAAAAAACACAAGAGAAAGAGAAAGAGAAAAAGAGAGAAAGAGAGAGAGAGAGAGAGAGAGAGAGAGAGAGAGTGTGTAATGGTATGAAGGTCATACTGGTTCGAATATGAAATTATGAAGAAATTCCTGTAATTCTGTTGGGAACAAGGTGATGGTGGAGGAAGGAAGCAAGGCGCTAACAAGTAAGCGGGCTTCGTAATAATCGGCTTTAGTGGCTTTGAGAGAGGCCAGCCCAATGAAGAGAACAGGTGCGCGCCGTTAACGCCGGTTTTCTTCGCTCTTCTTGCGCCACCGGCACTATAATGTATTCAAGGCCAGCTAAGGCTTATTCATAAATCAGATCTCACTTTCATTCATGTGCTCGACGCGACACACTCGACGCGACGCCAACCTATCTTTCTCTTCTCTTCTCTTCTCTTCTCTTCTCTTCTCTCTCCTCCTCTTCCTCCTCCTTCTCCTCTACTTTACCCTTTCCTTCCCTTCTCTTCTCTTCTCCTTCATTCTCCTCTTCCCGCGTTATATATTTTAATTCGAGGTTTCGAGTTCAGTCTTGAAATTAATCGATATGGTTGTTCAACGCATGAAAAGCGTCTCGTCTTGACACACGTAAACGTCACCCAGCCACGTTTTCATTCAATACTATCGAATAAACACACTACACTTCCTCATTCTGTTCATATTATTATAAATTTAATTCTCTTCTTTCCTTGTTTCGTACTCTTCAAATAGAAATCTTCAATTCGAACGTCATATACGCCGATCCATAACTACGATAGATCTATCGGTAATTGTCGCTTGACTTTTGTGTTTCGTATTTGTTCCAATTTATTTATAAGCCTCTCTCTTTCTCTCGCTCTCGCTATCGCTCTCTCCTTCTCTTACAAGATAATTGGAGTATCTGTAAATCGAAGTAAATATTTACATTTCTTTTCGTTCGTTTTCATTTCTTCGATTTAAGATTTAAGAAGAACAATGATACGTTTACAATTTATCCCGATTTATCGAAATGATTTATCGAATCCTTTGGATACGATGAAAAGTATCATCTGTCGTATATTAACGATTGATTTTCTACGATCTATGTGGGGAGAGAGAGAAGCGATGGGAGGCGAGTGTTTGAGAAAGACAAAGAAAAAAAAAGGATATGTTCGTGACTGAATTTCGTTCCCCCCATCATCTCGGTTATTCGACGTTGCACCTACGATCGATTACGTAAGTCCTTAAAGTTAGTACTCGTGGGACCGGACTCACTTTCAGCATGTCAAGGACATCAACGACAGGTCCTCACGGCCTAATTCTTTACGATGAGTTCTCGCCATTAAATTGTATTAACATTGACTATCAAATCTCTCTCTCTCTCTCTCTCTCTCTTTCTCTCTTTCTCTCTTTCTCTCTCTCTCTCTCTCTCTCTTACTCTCACTTTTTCTATCTAACGGCAGTCATGTGAGAAACTTGCTCTAAACATCAGCGCGCTTCACGTCACGTATACGCATGGAACACATATGCACGCACGCACATACATACACACACATATGTAAACATACATACACATGTACATGCATACATACAGTCATACATACATACATAAGTACACATCGACCAGCGGTATTATA
>NC_140831.1:3065000-3072500 GCF_050613455.1 Vespa mandarinia
AGTTAGAATGTTTGATCGGTCGCGTGAGAACCCCTGGTCGATCGCCATTTTCTAATGTAGCATATTTATTGTTCAAAGGAGCAACGGCATTGATCCACATATTGCTTCGCATTGAAAAGTCACGACTACGTCCATTATACAGAACGATCAAAATCGAAATTACCTTACTCGCCTTCGCTTGAAAATAGACGAGATATCGAACGTCTCCCTACCTGCTCCATCCCTCCTCCCCGCCCTCCCCCTACTCCTCCCACATTCATTTTTACTCGATAAATCATCGAGTTTTACGAAAAATCAATTATCAATTTTGTTCGTATTAATAATAATATACCGACAAGGATTTATCGAACTTAATCGGAACATATTTGGTCGATCATCGATCATCGAATTATCTTACAAAAAAAGAAAAAGAAAACATAAACCTACGATACTGTGTTGTTTAATTAATTAATTGAAAAAAAGAAAAAAAAAAAAAGAAAGAAGAAAAGAAAAGAAAAGAAAAGAAAAGAAAAATAAGAAACAGATAAGTCTTACGTGAAAAAAAACATGTCGAAACTTATTTGAAACAGGAAAACTCGAAATCGATTATCGCGGATCGATCGGTGCATTACGATCTTGCGTAGTTCTCTTTTCGATCGGGCAGGACGAAGAGAGGGCCTATAAATAAATCGCGAGATCGCAAACGTAATCGGCGCAGCTCGTTCGTTGTTTTTCTGTTTTCACGATCAAGTTTGCCGAGAGGGGCTGACTAGCCGAGCCGCTGACACTGGCATTGGCCTACTCTCTCCGGCGTCATTCACTCTCCTGCTTCGCCTTCATGTTCTCACTCTCTTTCGTTCTTTACAAACACGGTCCGAACTGTTGGCTCTCGTTATACTCCTTTCTTTTCTATTAGAGATTTCCCTTTAACCATTTAAGAACGAATATTCTTTGATCCGATCAAAATGCATATGAAAAATGTCCATTCTACTGAACGAATACATATATATATGTATATATATATATATATATATATATATATATACATATATATGTACATTTAAACGTAGAAATTAAATTGATTCATTAGAGAAACAATAAATCATGTATATGCGTATGTGTATGTGTATGTGTGTGTGTGTGTGTCCGCCCTCCATTTCTCCTTCGCTCCTCTCCGTCTTGTTAACGATTAATTCATGTCATTTTTCTTCTCTGTGAACACTATCTTCGTCAATCATCTTCTGGACAATAGGACAATGGTAAAGAGTTTTTCCAACATTGTCGATTGCATTCGTAGGATTTAATATGAATCGAATGAAACGACGCGACGAAATGGCGACAAAGTTTTCTCATAGATCAGATAAAGAAGGTTCAAAGGGAAATCATCCATCAAACAACGAAGACTACGACGACGATGACGACAACAATAACAACAACAACAACAACAACACGATGATGATAAAAAAAAGTCGAAAACGAAGAAGAGGAAGACGACCTGGTTTCCAAGCGAGAAAAGTCGTTCGTTTCTTATTCAGAGATCGGAGAGTCAACGAAGATACCATGAACTAAGCGAAGGAGGGACACGCTCTTCCCGATTCTGGACCCTGGAAAGCACTTCTTCGCCTCCCTTTCTCTCGTTGCATATATGCGTTGCACACATAAACATAAACACATATACACCTCTCTCTCTCTCTCTCTCTCTCTTTCTCTCTCTTTCTTTTTCTTTCTCGTTCTTACATTGGTTTGGCTGCTCTCTCCCTCGTTTCTGTTATGAAAGTGCTGCAAGTGGAGCGCGCCGTGCGACAAACAAAGCTGTGTACTTTTATTTACGAGTGACCGACTTGCATCAAGGAGAGGAGAGACCGACCGGCTTTAGCGATAGAAGACGAGCCATCATCACGGCTCGTCCACACCTTCCGCTTTTCCTCCTCCGAGCCACGTGGGCTATGTGTTGTAGGGATTGGCAGAGAAAGAGATGGAGAGAGAGAGAGAGAGAAAGAGAGAAAGAGAGAAAAATATGTACATACTTACATCGGATGCAAAGAGAGAGTGGAAAAATAAAGGCAAACCGAGAGAGTGGCTCGAGTCGGCTACGAAACGTCGTCGGCCGAGAAAAATCATCGCATACGATGATCCTCTTTTGCGAGAGAGCTTGGATTCTTTAACGCCGGACGGAAGGATTCCTTTTCCTTTTTCGAGAGAGAGCAACAAACGCGCACACTCCTTCGGAAGTTCGAGAACCGCAAAGTTTCCATTAAAAGTTGGCCGATATCTTCTCGATATTTTCTCTGTCTTTCTTTCTCTTTCTCTTTCTCTCTCTCTCTCTCTCTATTTATTTATCTATTTATCTATCTATCTCACTCTCTCTCTCTCTCTCTCTCTCTCTCTCATTCTGTTAATGGAAGAAACGAACGGAAGGAATCGAAAGGAAGATCGACTCGGTAAAGAATCGAGAGCGAGCCTCCTCGCAAGAGAAGCGCACACGGTCAATCTTATTAGGGAATTGCACTTTCTTTCGTGCTCGCTCGTTAGTAGTTGTGTTCTCTCGACCGTTCATTTCCCTCCGCGTGCTCTGCGCGAGATCGCCTCAGAGCTCTGTCTTCGAGGACGGCCGAAGGTGAGAAGAACGAGGAAACCGAGCTGCCTCTCTGAGGTGCAACGACCTCCGCTTACAAAGTGGGTCGATTGTGGGCGCACGCAATCGTCGCAACGATTTTGAAAAATAGCCGACCCACATTTGCAAGGGAGTACTTTCACGGTCGCTAACCCCGCGATGAGAAGATCGTACCGCGCTGCGCAACGCAGCGCAACGACGTTGCGCTACGAAGACTATCCTCTTCTTTTCTCTTTTCTTTTCTTTTCTTTTCCTTTCCTTTCCTTTCCTTTCCTTTCCTTTCTTTTCTTTTTCTTTTCTTTTCTTTTTTCTACTTTTTCTTTTTATTCAATCGGTCGGTCGGTCTGTCGGTTCGTCTCGCGCCACGTGAAAATCGCACGGAACTCTCTAAGCCAAGTCGTTACGGTGAAGACCACTCTTACCGCTTGGCATGAATCAAAAGTGCCTTCTTCCTCCGATGGCGACAAAGGAAAAAAAAAAGAAGAAGGAAAAAAAAAAACCAAAAGACCAAAGAAAGAGAAAAGATCGATACAAAATCGAACGTTTCTTTTTGACGATTAACGTTTAAAAAAAAAAGAAAAGAAAGCCATAAGAAGATAACGAAAAAATTGTTATCTAACGAAACTAATTCTCTTTTTTCTTTTTCCTTATTTTTTTTTTCTATTTTCTTTTCTTTTTTTTTTGGTTCTAAGCTCGAATTTTTGAACGAATTCGATATCGTAACGGTGTGTTACCTACGATTTTCCCTAAATAAGGAAAACTTTTGCCAAGAGCGAAATGTTTTGATAGATATACGAATTTTGTCCTAAATAAAAATCCCATATGAAGATTATTACTTTATATCTTTGAAAGAGAATTTATTTTATTTATCTTTCGTTTTTTTCACAAAATCATATCAATTAGATTACGATATTCGTCATTTATATTCATGAGAGATTCTGATTATTTTACGATTGGCTTTTCTCGTTGATATCGAAAACACGACTTTTAATTATTTGATATAATATTCAAGAAAACATATGTTAAATCTATTAATGTTAATAATGTTAACGACGTTAAATTTACCAGAAAATATCGAATAAATAAACGATCGTTAAATATATACGTCTATCCAACGATTAAGTACGATTATCTCGATCCTTCTTTCGATCCATCTTTAATTTTTCCACGAGGAATATAACAACAAAAAAAAAAAAAAAAAGAAAAAAAAAAGAAAAAAAGACAAAGAAAAAAAAGAAAAGAAAATAAAGAAAAAAGAAAAAACAATGGAAAAGAAGGAAAGAAGACTCTTCCTCTAAAAAGTTATCGTAAAGGCAATCGTTCTCTACGTTCACATCAAGAATATCAACTAGCGATGCCTAGTATTTTTCGTCCTACACGCGATTGGATTTCCCCTTGATTTCTCAACTTTTACCCTCGTGCGAAGCGCCGCGCGTTACCGAAGGAGCCCCACTTTTCACCACAGATTCTCACGATATCGTGCTCGGAAAGTAGCGAAAACGTGCTGGAGGATTTCTTCCCCCCTTTCGCGTCCCCTGTCCCCGGTTGGTACACTCGAGAGGATCGCCGGTCGGTTCGCTTTTGCACGGTTCGCCATGCACAGAGGATAAAACTGTCATCTCGAAAGTTGGCCTACTATCTCCTCGAACGCGATAATAGCACCACAGTCACGATCTCTCTCTTTCTCTTTCTCTCTCTCTCTCTCTCTCTCTCTCTCTCTCTCTCTCTACTTTCCACCCTCACCTTCTTTTTGTTTTTATCTCGATCGGATTTCTTATCGAGCGTTCTAATCGCTTTAACGAGTAAAGCTAAAACAAATTTAAGCTAACTTGCGATATATATATATATATGTATGTATGTATGTATGTATGTATATGTATATACGCTTAGGTTTATTCTCTTATTGTAAGAGAAATACTATCTGTTTAATAAAGATCTAACATAAATACGTAAAATAATAAATCGTTCGATTCTTACTTTAATCTAGTTTTATTCAATTTAAGCGGGAAACGTTAAATCAATAATGACGCACCGAAATATTATACCTAGGATATGGTAAAGAGCCAAGAACAATTTATCACAAGTACAGCCTCTCCTTAGATCAGACACATGCATGCGGTATTACGTGGACCAATCGCGATTCGAGACTGAAACGATGCAGAGTTTTTTCATATATCATTTGGCTAAAATACATATAGAAATTAGATAAACTCGAAAAGATTTTCATATTCGTTTTCTTTTTTTTTTTTCATAGACATGATCGTTCTTTTCTTTTTTTTTTTTCTCTCAAATTAACATCCAAATGTAATTTATAAAAATTCTGACGTACGAAAATACAACACGCTAACTCGTTTTCCATAGTTAGACTATATCATATTATGTGTCAATATGTTATATGTAAATATTAAATATTTACACGTTAAAGAGATATCCGAGTTATTCAAGAACATTTCGGGGGGGGGGGGAGGGGGAGGAAGGAAAGATCAATAATCCCGTGGCTTACGCATTGCGTCTACCCATAGACAGTGCTCGTCTCGTAACGTTCGTAGTAGTATCCGTTCTCGAAATCAATAGAATTAACTAATAAACATTCTAATAAAGATACGAAGTTAATATATTCTAATCGACTGTTATCGATAATGAATAACTATTAGGTTATCTGCTTTAATCGTATATATATATATATATATATATATATGTATATTATACTTTTATGAATAATATAATTGATAAATTTTAGAAACGAATTAATTTCCGAGAAAACGGTGTTCCGAATTCATGAAATTCCTTGGCTCCTTTCCTTCTTCCAATTTAATTTCAACGATTGAACTCTAATCATGTTCTATCGAGTGATTTATAACAAATCAACCTCGGGAATTTTATCTCTCTTACCTCGTCTCGATGTATCGTTAATTATCTCTCTTTCTCTTTCTCTCTCTCTCTCTCTCTCTCCCTTTCTCTATCTTTTTCTTTCTCTCTCTCTCTCTCTCTCTCTCTGTCTCTTTCTTTCTTTCTCTCTTTTTCTGTGTCTATTTTTCTCCTTCATTGCAATTGTGTAGAAGATCAGATGCAAATGCGTGCAGGTCGTGCCACGCTACACCTGCCGCGTATTCTGGACGAGCGCTACTATGTGCCTCTTCGTACGACCTTGACACGCTTGACTGAGAAGTACAGAAGAAGTCTCCGACCGTTGGGTACCAAATCGTAAGTTGGCACACGCAGAGCACTAGAAAGTAAAATACCTAAGTATATATGTATATATGTATACATGTACGTATATACGTAGATTTATAGAGAAAGAAAAAGGACAAATAAAAAAAAAAAAAAAAAGAAAGAAAGAAAGAAAGAAAGAAAGAAAAAACTAAGCAAACTCTCTTATATATATAAAAAAAAAAAAACTATGACATTATTGTTATTCCCCTTTTATTCTTCGTTTTCTTTCAACGAGTATCAGGTATATACGCTTACTGTTAGAAAATATTATATATATATATATATATATATATATATATATATATATATATATATATATATATATATATCTTAGACATATTTAAATTCGACGATCGTTTAACTTTCGACGATGTAAATTTATTATAATGCGATTTAGTCGTCGATGAGTTAGAAATATTCGTTGCTCATTAGGGTTCTTTGAGTCATTCGATTCAAGATTCCTGGGATATCTATCTATCTATCTATCTATCTATTTCGTATCGAGAAGAAACGTATAGATTCTTTCGCGCTCGGTTTGAAATATATGCAAGTAGCGTATCTGGGACGAGTGACCTGATTAGAGCGCATTATCTTGAATGTACTTATACGCCGGTGAACTCCAGCAGCACGGAAGTCACTCACGAGTTCTCTCAGAAAACGAATGTTTGAACATGCAAATTGAATTTCTCCCGGCCCCTCCCCTCTCTCTCTCTCTCTCTCTATCTATCTGCTCCCTTCGCTGCTACGAAAATTCGCAAGTTAAAAGTTTGACCGACCACGATGCAAAAACCTAATGATATGCCCTGGCATGGGTGGTACGCGTTTAGAGGTGTCACAATCGATCCTTTTGGCCCAACTAGTCGAAGGAAGGCCACCGCATTGGCGAAACGCTTCCAAACGATACGCGTACTTCATCCTTATCCTTTATTTTCTTTTCTTTTTTAGATCGCTCTTTTTATTACAAAAAAAAAAAAGAAAAAAAACGAGAGAAACGAAATATTTCACGGAAACGACGATGACGAAGCATTCTGATCGATAAATTATAAGAGATAAAACGCCATATATGCAAAATTCTAAATCGAAACGGAAACCGATAAATCAACGAAGGACGAAGGACAAACGAGATTAATCACACGTTCGGAATGCCAATCGTGATTGCCACTTAACAGCGATATAACGTGGAATTCGATAAACTTGCATCCCTATTCCCCAATCCTCTTTACACGTTCCATCGTCATTTTTCACGAAATCAATCGTACTACAATCTCGTAATTGCTTCACGATGGAAATTGTATTTACGACGTTACCGATCTTAATAACATTGAACGAAGAAGAAACCTTTAACGTCGATTATAAATTATAATTGAAAGTTTCTTATCAAATGATCGTACGATCATTAAGGGAATAATATCGTGGCATCGCGAAAGAAAACTTTGAGTTGGCCTTCCTCTAACGAATCGACGTCATTATCTTCATATGGCACGTTAAAAGGATAAGTTAGTACTAACTATATATATATATATATATATATATATATATATATATAGATCGCTATTCTCTCAGCCAAGTTTCAATACCTACAAGGTTTCCTCATGAGCACACTCGAATCAAGAGTTATAGGCAAGAAAAATAAAATGATAGAACATTTTGGCAGAAGGGTGAAGATAAATTCTTACGCGGATTCCGGCTTCTTT
>NC_140831.1:3075000-3135000 GCF_050613455.1 Vespa mandarinia
TAATCATCACCGTCAGCGAGGATTCGCGACAAATGGCAACCCGGAAGGCATCACTGTATGTAATCTGATAGACGGAGAGACTCTGACCTATAGTTTGGCCCTTATACGCGGTCGGGCACCATTGGCGTGTAATTATATCACCGTTAGGGCTCAAAAAAATGTGACATCGGAATGGCCAGTGGTCGGAGGCGAATTTCGCGCGTTAGTTGATCTTACGCGCGGATCCAATAAGATGGAACTCGAGGCCGGAGGACACAAACGACGATTAACTCTTTTGCATGAACCGAGAACAACTAGGCTACGAGTGACACCGGTATATGTGGTATGCGCGGGACACGATGGCTATTTCCAAGGACCACGAAGAGAGGATAGATCACCAGAAAGCGCGGCAACCAGAATAGGTTTGGGTGCTAGACTCTTGCAAACTCTAACAGCGGAAAAATTGAGGGAAGCTGGACACGGAAAGAAGACGTTTCAATTGGAACGCGATCTGGACGGTCCAGAATGCTTGGTGATGCACAGTATGCTTCACGTCGACAGAGCACGAGCTATGTCACAACGAGAATTATGGGAATTGATCGCACGCGAATTGATGACCGGTCCGTTAGCATCGAAGGACCGGAAATATCTAGCTTTCTTATCTTGCACGAGGTATCGCGGTGCGCCGAGTCCCCGTACTCACGAAGATACCTTAGCGAGAACGCAAGGTCATGCTGCTTTGGGTGGCGGTGGTTTAGCTCTTTTCGGCTCAGCTTGCTTGCATACGTGGCCTACCTGCATGGCTCAAGTACTGCCCCGATTTTTAGACACCACGGTCGTTGACACCGAACAACTGATGGACGATAGCAATTATCGAGGTACCCATGGTGGCTGTTTAGCGACTACTCTTGGATCAGTTTTACACGAACTCGGGCACACGTTCGATCTCGGACATACGAGGGAAGGTATTATGGGACGTGGTTTTGATTACGTCGACAGGGTCTTCGTTGGAGCGGCTGGAATCGATTTCAATCGTAATCCCATCAGGAGAGATCCACAACATACAACTGTTGCTCTCAGTAGACCTCTCAGCGTCACGGTTACAGTACAAGAACCGGTATTGTCTAGCCCCCGGAGAGGACGACTTTTATCTGAGACATCCAGGCCATCACCATCGGCAAATGCGAGACAACTTCCTGGCAGACTATCCGCTCCCGCTAGTCCCGAACTTAACAGATCTTTCTCTAAGACTTTAAACGCGGCCGAACTACCCTCTCAACCGGATAGAACTTTCTGGGGACCTTCTTGTGCCGCGTTGCTCGCTTATCATCGATGGTTCAACACCGAAGCTGATAATCATTCCAACAGACGTCATAATGACATAGAATACGATGGTAAAAGGTATAATTAAAATCGTAAAATATCTATGTTTCTATTAAAAATTTTCTATCATCTAAATTATTCTCTATTTTATTGATTTCGCAGGAACGTGGCACGTTCTCGATATGGTGTTAGAGTGATCGAACTTAGAGAAACTTCCGGTGGTATGGTCGTTGGTTCTCGTCAATTTCCTGGTACTCGGCCACCTTTAGAAGCATTGGTACCACCACCTCCACCTCACTGCCTGGCAGCTTTAACTCTAGTCGCTGAGGATTCCACGGGGAACATACTCAAACACGAGCTTCCAACTGCCTTCTGAAGGTCGTTGGAATTATTACGACCGACCGAACCATTTTTCCTTGCCTTACCAGCCAAAGAGAATGAACAAAAAATTCTTTAACATACCTAGAATTCATTTTGAACCGCCGGTCGGTCCCAACAATGCGGTAACCGCGGCGAAGAATGCTTCGTAGTTCAAGCAGGTTTTGTTCGCGGCTATTAGACATCTTATTATTCTAATAATCTAATACGTACTTTACTCGAACACTTGTACTCTCGCTCTCTCTCTCTCTCTCTTTTTCTCTCTTTTTTGAATAATATAAGTTCTTTTTTAAAGCACAAAAGTCTTCGATTCATGTTAAATATAATATCGTACTGCCATCTTACACTTTCATCATTTTCATCGCTTTCGAGGATATTCTCTCATCGTGTATTAAACGCGATACCTGAAAATATATCGTTCTTATATTAGAAGGGGTGTCGGTTAATTGGCGAAGAAGTGCTAAAATTTAGGAATCTAAATAATTATTTAATTTCGAAAAATATACTGATACTCCGAAGAAAAAAAAAAAATGTGCTTCTATAATTCAATATAAAGAAGAAGAAAAAAAAACAAAAATCAAAAAAAAAAAAAAGGAAATAAAATAAAATGAAAGAAAAAATACCTGTAATAAACATGATCACGAACATTTCTAATCGTAAATTATTAGACAACAGGGATTTTATACCATCGAAATAAAATTCCATTTCTAGTCGATCAACAGGGCATAGATCTCGTTCACGTGCGATACATCTTATCTTCGTGGTTTTTTTTTTTTTTTTTTTTTTTTTTTTTTTTTTTTTTTTTTAGTAAGCAAAATATATACGATACCTGAAAGAACTTCGTTTCATTCATTCACTTTGCCTGGAGTGTGTAAAAAAAAAAAAAAGAAAAAAAAAAAAAGAAGAAAGACAGAAAGAAAGAAAAGGAAAGAGAAAAAAAGCAATTATCACTTTTCTCAGAATATCATGATATATTACACACATGCCGTGCACAAAAATTAAATAAAAAGAAAGGCACGTAAGTTCGCGATAATGCAAATGTAAAACCTGTAACAATATAATAATGAAACGTCGTTCATAATGCGAAGAAGTAAGTACGTATGCGCTAAAATGTAGTAACAGCGTATAATCTTTTAACATTACGAGAAAACATACAATAGTTGTATATTGTTACGTATGTATATGTATAATATTATTCCTTAAATTATTTTAATAATATAGATTAATCGGGTATGACAGTTATACAGATGACAATATTGTAACGCGGACTTCGGCAGATTTAAAAAAAAAAAAAAGGAGCATCAATCATTTGATTAAAGAGATGAGAAAATATTTACGAAATATTTTAGGCAAGAAACCCCATTTATCGATAAAGCATTAAGCTAGTCAGTAAGAATACAAACAAACAAACAAACAAACAAACAAACAAATAAACAAACAAAAAAAAAAAGAAAGAAAGAAAAAAAGAAAATTTTATTATTTAAACGCTTCAAAAATAATGTAAGAAAAATTATATTTAATTATATCTAGATATTAAGCCTATGCTTTGGAGAATACGTATTAAAAAAAAATATTATGTTCCTATATTATTAATCATGACATTTATTCCCTTTCATCTATTATTATTATTATTACTTCTTATCGTAATATAGATATATTTTCAATCAAACTAAGTAGAACGATTTAAGAAGAATCATCATTATTCCATTCAAATCGATGAAATAGAATAATAATGTATTAATCAAATGAAAGATTTTGATCATAAAGAGTTTCTATTAAGAAACTTGAATTTTTTAAACCTAATAAAAGTAAAAAAATGAGATTGTTATCAAAGAATGAAAATACTCATTTTTTTTGTTCGTTTTTCTATTTCTCATTTTCTTTTTTATTTATTTATTTACTTTCTTTTTTCTTTTTTTTTCTTTTTTCTTTTTTCTTTTTTCTTTTTTCTTTTTTCTTTTTTCTTTTTTTTTGTGGAAAAATTTTTTACTCTCATTCTGGACGTTGCTCAATTCACTTTTATTCGCAATTTTATTGCCTTTCAAGAAATATCTGTTATAAGATTAATTGTAAGATACAGCTATTTGATTGTTCGTATTTGTTTTTCGTTATGTAAAACATTTTTTTATTGTTGAAACTGTTATTATATATAACCTTACATGTAAAATATATAACCTACCATAACCTAGCAACGTGTGTTGTTGATTATCGTAATAGTATTTGACGTTAATTTTAACCATATCATGGCATTACCATCGGAGGAAACAGTTCCAAAAATATTGTGTATAAATGCAACATATTTTCCGGACATTGTCAATGATAAAATATCTACGGAAAATTTTTTACATGCTTCTCGTGGTGTTGTGGTAATAGTTGGTAAATAATTACTACATTTAAAAATTGATAAAATGACATTTCGTTAATGTAATATAAATATAGAAATTAATTTTCTTCGATGACATTTGAAAATTATATATTTAATATTTCAGAAAAATTTGGAAAATTATTTGCACCAGTTAAACATGATATGGAAGGTAACATAGAGGTTAATAAAATATATATTATCTAAATATATGAATCTATTTGAGTGATATAAATCTATAAAGAGATTTTATATTTTAGAAATTAAATAATAAATATTCTATAGACAAAGAAAAACACAAAACTTTACAGGATATGATACTATTGGAAAAAGAAAAAGGTGAAACTATAATTGCTACTGATGCTTTGATGTGGTTAAAAAGGTATACATATATATATATATATAAAAATTTGTTTAATAATTATAATTTAATAGCTTCTTTTTTATGCTTTATAAATGTATAAATTTTGTTTTAGAAGCTTATACATGATTCTATTATTTTTTGAAAAACTTATTGAAGATCATAATGCCGGTAAGGCAACAGATGATCTAGTAGCATTTTTAAAGGAAGCATATAAAATATCTTTAGAACCATATCACGGTTGGATGTTACAGCAGCTTTTTGGTGTAAGCATTATGTGTATTTAGTTTGCTTTGTAATTGTATATTATATACATTTAACACTAAAAAAACTGAAACCTAGTATATACCTATATTGCCCAAAAGCAGTCAAATTGACAGCATTATGAACGAATAACTAATGTGTTTTGAAATTTGTTTAAAATTTATTTTATAATATTTTTTATATTATTTACTAGTTATATAACAAGTTATTAGTAAATATTAACAATAAAAAAAAAATTCTAAGAAATTGTGTCATTATATACATAATTGTTTTTCTAATTGAAATTAAAAAGCAGTCAAAATGACTTCCTTGGACAATCTAGTGTTAAGAATGAAGTAATTTTAATTTCATAATTATCAATCTAATATTTCATAATTATTTTAATAGTTGCTGTCACGTACGGTACCTTCTCGTAAACAGCTTTTACAAACAATTGTAGATGGAAAAGACTTTACGGATGAAATCATTTTACGTGATATGGAAATATATACAAAAAATCTTAGATTAAATATTGAAAATTTACAAATATTTTATAAAAAGTATGAACTTGAAAAAGATCTTTAAATATGACAATTATTTATTTATTTTATTATTGACTATATATATATATATAGTCAACATGAAAATATGTTTCAAATGTTTATTTCTATGTTTTGATCAAAATTATTGTGCATATCTAAAATACTTACGTAACTAAAATTATTAATCTATATTATTGATCTACAATTAATATATCAATATGTATAAATATGCATGACATGCTATAACTTGCAATATAAAATTATCTTGTAAAAAATTTTATTTAAATTTTATCAAGCGATAAAATGAATATAAATATTAATTGAATTGAATATTAAATTATTATTTTTAATTTAACCTATCCTCTATTCCATATAATTGAGCTATATAAAATCTTTTAGCATGATGATTGGCTGAATTCTTTAATGCTATAGTCCCTGAAATTATTTCTATACTAAGAAAAAATATCATTAAACTATTAACAATTTGTTCGCTAAACTTAAGCATAGTTCTATTATCAAGAAGAAGAAATAATTCTAATGGAAATTGTATTAATGTGGATATAAGCCAAAAGCTTGCTAGTTCTGGAATCTAATATAACAAAATAATTATTATATATCTTCTTTTTTATTTTTATTATCTATCCAAAATGATATTACCTTTTCAGCTAAATTACCAAGATATCCTAAATATAATCTCGTACATTCTAATACAGAAATAAGTAAGAATAACGCAACTGTTATAAATTTGTACACATCCGTTAACTGTAAATACTGTAATATAAAATATAATCTACATTTAAAATAATGTTTTTATTAAATTTTCCAAATATATATTTACCTTTGAGTCCAAACTTATTATACTTATAAAAAACCAAATTGGCAAAAGCCATACATTAAAGTATAAAGCCATTTGTAACGGTAAACTAGATTGTATTTGATTACCTGTAAAATAAATATAAAAGAAATGAGTTAATAATAATTATTAAATAAATTAAATATTCTATTGTAAAGATCATATAAATTATTTCTATTTAAATCAATCATTTTATAATAATATTAATGTATCGAAATAAATATTTAAAATAAATTATTGTAAAAGAATAACGTTAAAAAAAATATATGTAAAAATATATTATACCTATGTCATAAAATTCTTTTTTACGATCATGATATGCTAAACCAGGAAATATATGATCTGAAGCATTTACTATCGATGATTTCCACATTTATTTATCCGGACTAAGGATAAATTTGTCAAATTTAATAAAGATTTTAATCTACAAATATCTATAGAAATATTATAATAAAGATTTGTAATACTTATATTTTAATGTTAGTTAAAGTAAAAAAATAAGTTTTGAATCTGTACGACGTGAATCAAATATTAAATGGGATAAATTTAAATCTGGACCACTTTTATCTTCTTCTTACTTCCGTTCTCTCAACGATTCTCCAATAGCGTGTTATGCTATCGAATAATCGGTTAGTCAAAATCGATACAAAAAGAAATATATATATATATATATATATGTATGTATAAATAACTAAACTTATTCTCCATGTAGTATAAAAAAAAGTAAGACGAAATACTCCAATAGGATAATAAAAACATAGTGTATATTAAATTTTTGTCCACGATTATTATTCTCTTTGATTTCTATTGGTTTCTATATAATACACGTTACCAATAGTTTAATATATTATGACACTAAAGTTTCGAGAATATGATTAAAATTTTTATAATACATTAGAACATTAATAATATATTAATGTAGATATTTAAGAATCTATTTGAAATTATAAGGATATAAAATGTAATAAAATAAAAAATTTTTTAAATGTTTATCATCTTGAAAATAATCAGTTAAATCCATTGAATGAGATATGCTTTATAGATATTATACTTATCTTACTCGATAATAAATAAATGACGATAAATATTGAAATAAAAATGCACGACATGCGCATGGCGTTGTGCGCATATCAGTCTTTTGTTTTTTTTGTATCTAACAATGTAAAATTTTATATTAATAATACAAATATATTAAATCTGTATATACATGTGTGTATATATGTACATCTCTCTGTGTGTGTAATGTGTGCGTGATGTGCATTGTGTATATATGTATATATATATATTATATGTGTGTATAATTCTGACAAGTTCTGACATGTTTTAATATAAAAGCTTAACAACAAATTTTAACTCGGTTCATAGAAACCTAGACGGCGCAGTAATACATCGATATGAAACCTACCGCGAATGAGTCATGCTTTTGTATCAGTGATACTTTAAGGGTTTTCCAGAACGTCATTTCTTTGTATACTATATCATCATTTTATTTTTTTGTATAGGATATATAATACTAATTAGAAAGTTTCTTTTTCTTCTATTTTTTTAAATGTAATATTAAATATTCAATGATTTTGGAATATATATTTTACAATGAATCAAGAACATCGTAAAAGGATTGATTTATATTGTGATATCATAGTACCTAAAATAAACATAATGAAATTATGGCCTAAGTTATTAGAAAATGAGATTTTTAACATTGACGATGTTAATATATCAACGTGGAAAGTAAATATTTTCAATTAATTCATTGATATCTTAGTTTATTCAATTTTTTATTTTTTTTTTTTTTTTTTATTTTTTTTTTTTTTTTATTAACCATTTAAGAAAAATAAAACAAACAAACGAACAAAAATTATTAAAGACATTTAATTTAAAGTTAACATTTATTGTTATAATTTATTGATAATTTACAGAAGAACTTTGAGAAGGAAGAAACTGTCAAAAGTATTTTGTTAACGATTAAAACTAGAGGACCTTCTGCATTTCAAAATCTGCTTTTAAGTTTACAACAAACTGATCATGAAGAATTGGCAGAAATCTTGGATAAACAGACAGTTATCTTTAATAATGAAAATGAAGAAATAAGTGACAATTATTTTTCTCAAATAAGGGACGCTGTGGAACCTTTACAAATCAAAGTGAGAAAAGCTGAAGAATTTTTAAGTGGTCCAATTGGCAGTCTCATTGAAACTTATCGAATGAGAAGTAATCCTCGTGGATTGGTTTTAATCATTACTAATATTGATTATGATCCTAATGTACAGAAACCTAGAAAATCAGCAATACATGATAAAGAGAATCTTGAAAAATTGTTTAAAGATATGGGATTTTCTGTTGAAACGCATTGCAATTTGACAGGAAAGGTATATTAATAAATAATAATTATTAAAAATATTACAAGAAAGAGAGAGAGAGAGAGAGAGAGAGAGAGAGAGAGAGAGAGAGAGAGAGAGAGAGAGAGAGAGAGAGAGAGAGAGATAGTATAATAAAAAATAATGCAATAATATTAAAATAATATATTTTAGCATTATTATCTAATTATGCTCTTATAGAGATAATAAGTTTTATTTTATTATATATAAAGTTATGAATTTCTTTAATTAAAATTAAAATATATAAACTAAATTAAATTAAAATATTTTACAGGGTATTATAGAACGTGTTAAAACATTTTCACAGCGTAAAGATTTACAAAATGTTGACTCGTGCTTTGTAATTATTAGTAGTCATGGTAAAAAAGGTGAAGAGAATTATACAGAAATAGAAGGTGTAGATTATTATACTGGACATAAATGTACGAAAGTCTTTTGTTCAGATATCATAGATTGTTTCACATCAGAAGCTTGTCCTTATTTAGCAGGAAAACCAAAAGTATTTATTTTTCAATTATGTCGGTACGTAACAATAAATATATTTTATTTAGAAGATAATTGAATATTAATTTATAATTTAAAAAATAAAATTATATTACTGAGAGAATTTTTTTTTTAGAGGTACCAAAAGACAAACTATTACAAATATACCTAAACATGTAACAGATTCATGTGGCAATCATACAGTTATGAACAGTGCCAGTGAAATTTTTAAAGACAATCCAACTAGAAATTATTCCGATTTCTTAGTTGCATATGCTACCCTACCAGGACATGTTGCCTTTCGAAATAATGTAACTGGTAGTTGGTTTATACAAATATTTTGTGATGTATTTATGAATCATGCTTATAAATATCATCTATGTGATTTATTAACATTAGTAAGTATTAAATTTATAAATGATTATATATAAATATTTATGTAATTTAAATATAAATAAATTACCAACAATTTATTATGTTAATTTATAGGTAGATTCGAGACTGAAAGAAGTGATATATTCAGGTGATTGTCAAACGGTAATGGTTGAAATGAGAGGTTTTCATAAATTCTGTTACCTCAATCCTGGTTTCTTTGAGAATGAAAAAAAAGCAATAATAATTAAAAATTAATAGCAATATATTTTAATGTTAAATTGTAATGAACGCAACAAAGAAATTATTTAAATAATGTTATCTGTAACAAACACTTATATATATATATATATATATATATATATATATATATATATATATATTTTATACGAATTTGTGATATAATGCAAAAAAAAAAAGAAAAAAAAAAAAAAGAAATACTTTATATCTATATATAAATACTTTATATATATGAAATAGTTTTATCAATATTATATCCAAGCCAATTCATCTTATTATTTAGAAGTTAAAACCGTGCGTGGATAATCATATGTTTTTATTTACATATTTGTTTCATACAGTGATTACATTTAATTGTCACGACCTTATGCATGACGAATTCTCGATTATAATTTTAATAAAGAAACTTTATTACGATGTTTTATACGACTTAACGACGTACCGCGAATAAAATCGAACTGGCAAATTGGCATATCGGTAGTTAAGCATAGAATCAAATCAACATGAACACACGTCCTCTTAAAATGGCACACGCATTAATTTATAATATACGTTTCTTTTTTGTTTTTTTTTTCACAATAATTCCGATGATATTGTTAAATTGTGATCGTTATTATTTAAGTATAACATCGAATATTTTTATTGTAATATTGTATATTAAAGTGAAATTAATTTTTATTCAGTATAAATTTTGGATTATTATTAATTTATTTCAATATAGAGAATCAATATGATATTTTTACATGGAACACTATAGTGTTCGTGAAGTATAATAAAATGAAATGAAATGGTTATTAAACCGTGTAAATTTTGTTACGATACGTTCGAACTGAAGGTGCGATTTCAAAGACATAGTCACGACGTAAAATTCAAATAAGTTACTTGAGGTGATCGATTCGGAGCGGTACTTTTCGATATGTGGAATTTTTTCTCTTCTTTTATTTTTCTTCCCGTGATTTTTTCAATTATTTGCTTATCTAATAACATAAAAACACTTGCAAGTTATGATCGTTGGAATACGATACGGCGAAGTTTAAAATCAAATACGACTCAAACTTCTATCAGTTATAAACGTGAGTAATATGAAAAATATAATACATATATATATATAAATATATATATATATATATATATATATATATATATATGTATATATATATATATATATTTATATATATAAAATAAAAATTATTATTTTATATATATTTTTATATATATAAATATAATTTTATATTTATATATATAAAAATAAAAATAATAATTTTATATATATATATATATAAAATTATAAAATAAATTTTCATTATTTTCTAAGTTGATACTTGGTCAAAATATGACAATCCTGAGGAAGGTACGCATCATCAAGGAGATATTCAAATATCAAATACTCGAAAAACGATTACGTCATTCAAAGAGCTATTGTGGCCAAATGGAATTGTATATTATACTATAGATAAAGCTATTGGTAAATTACTTTTCTATATATCTATTATTATTTATTTATAATCTTGTATGAATTAAAAACATTCTTGTCTTATTTAATAGACATAATTTTCATGACATTTATTTTTTATTACAGAAAACAGTCCACAACAATTATCTATTCTGCAAAAGGCAATGACGATACTAATGGAAAAAACGTGTATTCAATTTCAGCAAATTTATCCGAATGAAAATGGACAATATTCAGTTGAAAGTTGGGTTAATATTGTAGGAAACAAAAGTGGATGTTATTCTGATTTAGGACGTAATTCATTTGGCGGGCCGAGTGTTCTAAACTTAAATGTAAATTTATGTTTTGGTATAATAGGTCATGCTCTCCATGAAATGTTACATACATTAGGTGCTTATCATGAACATATGAGACCAGATCGTGATCAATATATTTATATATTGTGGGAAAACATTAGAGAAGGTAATTATGATTACGATAACTTCAACATTGATTTTTAATTCATAGATATTGTAAATAGTACAAAATAACTGATATTTTTATTAGATGAGTATATTTAATTTCTTTTCTATTCCCAGGAAGTAAAAATAATTTTGAACTGTTAGGTGTTAATACAATAACTGATTATGGATTGCCATATGATTATGATAGTATAATGCATTATTCAATGACAGCTTTTTCTAAAAGTAAATCTTTAGCAACAATAATACCTAAGGTACATGTATATATATATATATATTTTTCATTTTACTATTTTTTTTTTTTTTTTCTTTTTTTTTTTTATATTTCTATTAACAATTTTCATATAGATAAATGGCATTGAAATTGGTCAAAGAGAGAGATTATCTTATTATGATGTTAAAAAATTATTAATAACATATGAATGCAGTGAGATATATTACTATAAAAATGAAAGACTGTATATGGACGAATATAATGGAATTGAACTTCAGGTCAAATGAATAATACAACTGTAGTATTATATGAAACAACAAATAATACTATAAATCCTGTTACAAAAGTAGGATTAATTATAAGTCCTAAATAAATACGTGAAACATTAAATAGAAGTGATAATGTAAACTTGTAAACTAGTAATCATTCATAATCAAAATATCACTCAAAGGATGCAGAATATTATTCTATAGATTCAAACTTTGCCATTGTTAATTAACCAATTCATAATTTTTACTATTATGAATAATCTTTTAAAGGTATAAAGAAAATTAGAAATATTTTTTGAGTATTGTATAATAATTTTAATGAATTGTAATTTCATATTCTACACCAATGGATAACAGACTTTTTCTTTTTTTTTTTTTTTTTTTTAAATATACTTCGAATTATTATAAATAAATTACATGATGTACATTATTATAAATACCTATCGACCTTTTGTGTAATATGAATCCTTTGTTCTAATATCATCATATTTTGAATGGCCTCTTTCTTGTGATGATTTATCATGATTTCTAGATTTATGTTTTTTCTTTACGTGTCTATCTTTTGATTTATGTTTGTGTTTTTTATGAGACTTATAATCTCTAGAACGAGATCTATGCCTATGTTCACTTCGTTTAGTCTTTTTTGATCTTTCCTTTGAATCTGATAAACGTTTCTCATATTTCTTATATTGCATAGATTCAGAGTAATTTTTATTTATTGTACTTTCTTGTCGTCGATCATATATTGTATTTGTACGTTGATGCCCATTTTTTTCAATCCGTGAGAAGTGAGAGGATGCTGATGGCTTTTCATAACAATTAGTTACAATTAATTTCTGTTTTTCAGAATATGTATTTAAATCTTGTTCAGAATTATATGTGGTTCTTGTTGCAGTAGGATCTTTTTGTTCTAAAATATATTCTGTATATATTTCCATTTGTTGATTTATAACTTCTCTAAGAATTTCTATATGAGATTTTTTATTAGTGTGTACACCTCTGTGCTTAGCTCTACGCCTTTTCAAATTGCGTTCTTGTACAAGCATTTCCAAAAGGGACATTTCTTTGTTATCTTTATCTTGTGGTCTTCTAAAAAGATAAATGTATAATAGTTTAATATAGAGTAATAAAATAAAAATGTTTATATATTTTTTGGCTTTTTAAAAAAACTTACGGTTTATTTATATCAGCAATATCATGACCTATATCAGGTTTAACAGTATGAGCAATCACATATTCGTACAGTGCCTTCCTCTCATCGCTAGTAAAATCTGAGGTGAGTCTGTCAGATGTATGTGGAATTAATCGTTGACCCAAACCTAGTATAAGTGTCAAGAAAAATTATATAGAAGATAACTGTGATCAATTGAAAAATATAACAATGTTATTATATACAAGATAAAGAATAATTAATCAAATTGATATTAATTAAATTTTAATAATGGAAAGTATATGATCTAATATCGATATATGTACATTCAGCAAAGGATATGAAAAAGGATATATATCGAGTCCGTGCCAAGTATAACATTCATAATCTTCTGGAAAAGATCAAACGATTTAAGATACAAAAAAGCATTGATCTTTGTTTACTTGATCTAAGACCAACCTGTTTTCATCTCTGGATTTTGTTCTTTTGCGTGTCGTAAGATTTCATCCTGTAATTCTTCGTCTATAACATATAATACCCAAGTAATTTTAATTAATAAACAATTATATTCTGATTGACAGATAATCGATATTGTAAACAATTAGAAATGTTTTATATACTAACCCAATTGGAGACTCGATGGAGCATTTGGTGATAAAGCTGATTCTGGAAATGGAATGTTAAATTTTCCATAACCTTCCGCTTTCCATTGACAGGCAGATAGATGTGCATCGAGACATTCTTCTGTAATTCGATGTGATGGATCGTAGGGACACGTTAAGAAATTTTTATTCTATGGAAAAACAATGATCGATTTATATTACTTATATTCTATAAATAAATGAAAAATAGAATAATCGTTATCTTACATACATCTTGTGATATACTCTCTATTGTCCATCCTAAAGTAGAGGTTATATTGGCGATTTCTTGATTGATATTTTTATTGAAATCGTTTAATTCTACCAATTGTTTTTTTCTCTCGTCCAATGTAACTTCCAACATTATAAATTAATATAAATTATTTTAATTCTACGAATATAGTTAAAAGTATTAAATCGAAAAATATCATTCAAATTGACTAACTTAAACTGATGTCAAACTATATAATTATAGCCATATAGATGGCGACCTTGTATTCATTTGATTTGCGTAATAATTCAAATGTTTTATTGTAGAAATTTTATAATACGTTGGAACTTTCAAATTCTCTCGTTAGTTGTCATTTTGTCTTACTTTTTATCTATTGTAAAATTGTTAAGTCATGCGGGGAAAAAGTGGAAAAAAAAAAATAGAAAAAAAAAAGAAAAAAAAAAGAAAAATGGAATTAATCTTAAGCAATACATTCATCGGGTAACCTTAGTGAAATTGTGAAATTACGCGAAGTAAAGATAATAATCTAATTACGTGATATTTGAAGGTTACGTAATATTTCGAGAATTTAGAAAGGTAATTTACGCACGATATATATATCGAAAGATATTATTTTGCATTTAATATGATTCATTAAGTTTTGCGATTTAAATATTTCATTATTACAATGAAATTAATTTCTAATATTTTATTTATTATTAGATCAATTGCTATGCCTCGACATACGTATTATGCAACGATCTCTTCAAGCGAAGACATGAAAATAAACGTGAGTATTAAAAATTTCAATTTTTCATAATAGTTCGGAGAAATGAGACACTCTTATTACTTATAATTTAAATAAATAATTCGTAAGCCTAAAGGCTTTCGGATAGAATATCGTTAATCGTTCAAAAGTATATTCGTTCGGATTTGGATCTTAATCCAGAGAATTAACCTCGAGAGTTCAATTTTTTTTTTTGCGAATCCTATAATAATGCAGACGATCAAGTTATTCCAGTTTTCTCATTCCTTGATCAATGCTTGAGATTTTTAAGTTTCGATTGACTTTAAGTTTTAATGACATTGATGTTTGGATTTGGATATGATCGAAGATCTATTCACGATCATTGAAAATATGCAATCGTTGACGAACAGTCGATAATTTTCGTACTAATTTTTTTTTCTTTTTTTTTGTTTTTTTTTCCTCCCACCAGCATACTTAACCTTACGGCGAAATTGTTTTCTATTATTAAAACGACGAATTAAATAATTTAAATGTATTTTCGTTAATCGTAAAGTATGAAAATAATTTTGGATAATTTTTGTACTTGGAAGCTGCAATTGTATACGAAGATTGTCATATAGGATTCACTTGGTAAACGTTGTAACGACCTATGTAATTAACAGCGTGGACTAAGACGAAATATTTTTGATCTGATTTTAAGTCGAGTCTATTTAACTTTCTCTCGATAACCTTGTGACGGTGTTGTTGGGCATCCAGTTCTCGAAAATTGTACGAAAAACATTGAAAACAAGGTAAATAACGTGGCCTACTTACTCATGTACGTTTCCTTTCATACAAGTCAAGTCAAGTCAATTAGTTCTTCGTTAGATGTTCACGAAGGAGGAACATATAAGATTTCGTTAACGCGTGTGATTTTATTCTTTCTTCAGATTTTCAACTTTTAACTTTAGACATGTATCGGAGAATTAAAAATTACGTTATGCGCTATTTTAATTCAATAATAATAATAATAATAATAATAATAATAATAATAATAATAATAATAATAATAATAATAATAATAATAATAATAATAATAATAATAATAGTAATAATAATAATAATAATAATAATAATAATAATAATAATAATAATAATAATAATAATAATAATAATAATTAATCAAAGGATGTGATTGGGAAGTTGAATTTTGTTTTTTTTCTTTCTTAAAGAAAGTAAGAATTCAATTTATTTTAATTGCTTTGGTGATTTATAATGAATGATGATTATTATATAATTTAACAAAATGAAACGAATTATTTATCATTATGAAAAACGTTGGAATGAGTTGTGTGCTGTGACCAAGTCGTTTCGCTAGTGATCACTAAATTCAAGGGAATATACGAGCGAACACGTACTTGGTCGTAGTAAACAGTAAAAACTCGGACGACTCTCTGGTCGCCATGATCATTGAAATACATTTAATTAAATGCAGGCGTTCGTACTACGAGCAACTTTTCTTGAAGATTGGACACTGGCAAATGGTAGTCTTCAAGGTGTCTGTCAAGGTGACTGTTTTCATTAGTTGTACGTAAATCCGTCACTAACGTGAGACCATAAGTTACGATATTGACAAATTCGAGTCACCAAGTTTGATCGCCTGCTTTTTTTTTTTTCTGGTCTTTCATCGATCTACTCGCAGTTGATTGATCGATAGTGCGCAACGAGCCTTAAATTGGACTTTTTAGTTTGGTGCTGTTATACGTCGAAGCTCTTTTAGATCTACTAAATTCACCCCACCCCCGTTTTACTTAGCACATGTAAGATGCATTTTTAAACATTTAGTGGAGGGGACACGTCGAGGTAACCAAATGGCTGGGTATGTGACGATTGATTAGATGACGCATAACTTTGACTCTTCTATTTTTCTTTCTTTCTTTCTTTCTGTTTTTTTTCTTTTTTTTTTTTTTTTTTTTTTTTTTTAATGGATTCATCGTCTATTTGGACTTTTAAGAATAGAAATTCTTAATCCGCAAGTTTCGAAGAGTAAATGATCTCTACAAATGTTCTGAACAATGATTTTCTTATTTATCTCACGTAGTACATAAGTAATTCATTGAACATTTTCATACATATATATATAAAGAAGAAATATATATATATATATATTATCATTATTTATATATTTTTATATATATTATATCATTTGAAACAAATAAATTCTCGTAAAGAGTCGGGAATACGAAAAGCGGGAGCTACCTGTATTAAAACTATATCTTCCGCTCTAAACACAAATAAAGCGATGAGCGGATAAAACGATAGAGCGTTCTATCTTTTCTGATAGTATACAGTGCATTGGATATGCGCAGCTTTGGATGTCACGATGATTTATCGGGCCGGAAACGAATTCATGTCCAATTATACGACCAACGAATATCGCGCACAGATCGGTGCGCTCGCTTTGCCATTTATTTTCGCGAATTGTTCAATACACACCGCCATGGTTTGCTAAAGTTTTTTGTGCAGCGATCGCGTGTAATCGTTTTTTTTTTTTGTTTCATGCGTGTTCTTTTTTTGCTTTTTTCTTTTTTTTTTTGTTCGTTTTGCCTTTTTTGCTTTTTTTTTTTTTTGTTTCTTTTTTTTTCCATATAACAGGTCGCCGATAAAATTTCACGATTTGCACCACTGATTGACAATCATACGGTATTCTACTACTCGGTCGGTGGACTCGACAGTTCTAGTGTGAATTTTTTTTTTTCTTTTTTTTTTTTGGAATTTCGACGAGTGTCGAGGAAAACTTTTTTGTACGATCGATATGTTTTCGTCGTCGATTGACTGTTAGCCTCTTATTCGATTTTAAGCTTTTTATGAAAGTTGTCTCGAACGTTCAATCGGTTCGATCTAGATGGGTTTTCCGCACCTAACGTTAATTAGGCTCGTACTATTCGACGAGTCATATATGCCGAGAACTACAAATAATTATTATTGTCACGTCGGACGTGCATCATTCGTAAAACCGGTTAATCCGGTTAACGCGAAGCCTCCCGGCGATCGAGAAGCGCTCTCGGTAAAAGGCCATCGCGATAAACATGTCCAATTTTTACTTAAGTTACCCGCAGCGCTCTTGGATTAAGTTCGCTTCGTACGTTACATCGCAAATAATTTTATTTAAGGTCCCCTCACGGCCGTTTCTCAAAGTGTTCTCTCACGCGTTTCTCCGTTATTAAAAATGAGACAAAATGATGCTCGATGTCGAGCCGGTAGGATTTGTCCGATCATCGAAGGTTCTTTTCGTTCCACCTAACAAGATATCTCTTTTTTGGCTTTATTATGAGCAGAAGCGATCAGTAAAATCGAAAAGTCGATGGCGAAGTTAACGAGTTTGCAGAAAGTTTATATATCTACATTGTCAACGCTTTAAATATAAGTATACACACACAAACACACACATACATATAGATAGACATAGGCATATATATATATATATATTATAAATATATATACCACCTATATGTGTGTATATATATATATAGATACATGTATAAATACATAAGTCACGCTAGCGAGGGGAAGAAAGGCCAAGAACACGATAAGCTTCTCCGACTTAACATAGTTAACGATAAAAGGAGCGAAAAGACTAATCGGCACGCGTCGCCTGGTCCATGAATCAGAGGTAACGTCGGCATTGAAAAACAAGACAGAGTGATTTCTTTTTTACGCGCGAAGAAGAAGAGTGACGAGTGGAGGGAGTGATGGAGCTAAGGGGGGTGGGAGGGAGGGAGGGATGAATGGATGGATGGAACTCGCGTGCGAATCACGAATACGTCCTTTTCGTTGCGGTAAATGCGAGTAGACGAGAGAGGAGAGATAGATAGATAGAGATAGAGAGATAGAGATAGAGAGAGAGAGAGGGAGAGAGAGAGTGAGTGAGAGAGAGAGAGAGAGGGGCAAAAGAGATAGAGAGAGAAAGATAGATAGGCAAAAGATAGAGAGAGAGAGAAAGAGAGATATGGGAGAGGGAAGAGAACGAAATGGCTCTCGGCTGCCGCTACCAGACAAAGAAGCCCGTCAAGCACGATGATGGACGCCTTCATGAACGACCCTACGGAGCCCCGTACATCACTTTTATTACCGCCGTCCTCATTTTCATATTTCATATTTACATTTCTAGACCGCCGTAAATCAGCGAATTTATGGGTAATTAGGCCTTTGTGCCGCGTGGACCCACCGAGTCAGTCGTAGAGAGATCGGGGGTGGAGCGAGCCACCCCCTTCCCTTTCTCCTCTTCTTTCTCCTTCTCCTCCTCCTCCTCTTTCTCTTTCTCCTCCTCCCCCTTCCCTTCACAGAGAGCGTCGCTTATCGAACGATATGGTACTCTCTCTTTCTCTGTCTCTCTCTCTCTTTCTCTCCTCCTGGCTTATTTCGCGACTCGAAACTACCCTTCCGCTCTCTTCTCACGGCCAACCTCATCCCCTTTCTTTATATTACTACCATCTCCCTTTCGAAATCAGAAACAAGGAAAATGACTCTCTTTCTTCCTTTTCTTTCTCGAGAGAGGATTTCAAAGTTCGGACTTGGAGTCTATCTTTGGGAAACCTGGATCTAAAGAAGATTGGACCGGTAGATTCGGATTTATTTAGCCCTAGTACTTTGTGTAGAAGTTCTGTCTAACGAGGAATTCTTTTACAGTTTTCTCAATGTGGATTTTCAGGTGATGGTGACTAACTATGTAGATTGGTAATTTCTTCTTTTGAAAACATTCTTTATCCATTCGAAAGTCTTAATGGTATTTTATTTATTTTCATGTAGACATAAGCATATTGTAAAATTTATATCGTTCGTAGAACCCAACTGGTCTTTTGACTTTTCAATGGATTAAGTGGAGAGGAAAAATGGAAAATGATATTACCACCTAAATGTTATACGAGATGCGTTGGACGCGTTTAGCCCTCTATGTCATAAAGATCCTCGTTGATACTTAACAGTGCGTTTTAATGGGGCACGCAGGTGCGAGTACATCTTGTCGTCTACTTTCCATTCTTGTCGCGTACGTTAAGTATCCGATAATGATGGTTTACAATGAAATGGCCAAGTTCCCTTCTTCCATCCATTACTACTTACTTTCCCATACCTATTACTTCCTCTTCACAACAACGTTCATCCTAAGTGTTGATCGTTAACAACGTCGGATGCAGACGTTCAAAGTCGATATACCATAAAATTATTTTGTTCTTCGCACGATAATAATCGTACAGCAGTTTAATAAGATTATTAGGGGAAAGTTTTTTCTTTTTTTTTTCTTTTTTTTTTTTTTTTAATATAGTAACAAGCTCGCCGTTCAGCTTAATTATCTTAATCCGTCGACTCCGGTTTGTATCGCTTTATTAACTAATTTTGATTTTTCGCTCTATTTATGTTTATCTTAACAGAGAAGAAGAAGAAGAAGAAGAAGAAGAAGAAGAAGAATAAGAATAAGAGTAAGAAGAATAAGAAGAGGAAGAACATCTTTTAATATCATTTTGAAAATTTCCATTTGTAGTATACCTACTAACTTCTGTGTCTGAAAACAAGAGAGGAGCAAAGAGAAATATTCTCTTATCTTTATTGTCTTATAGTTTGGGACAAGTTACTTTCAAGAACAGAAGTATCGAAAGTCTGAGCGTAGCAACCATGTACTACACTTTAGCGGCGGAAGTTTAAAATTTTCTTTGATTTTATTCTCAAGCGGTATAGCATTTCGAGGATTCCCAATGGTTGTAAATAATATAAACTAGAAATCTTTTCTTTTTATTTTTTCTCTCTCTTCAAATGTGATATTAAAGTACGGTAGATGCTAAATAATAATTTTTGCGAGAATAAAGAATTTTATTTCAATGGCAATTAAAGAAAAAAAAAAAATATATATATATATACATATATATATAAACACTATTAATGGCATATCGTAGAAACTCATTAAGTTAGTTTAATTTTAATGAAATCGAAATATGTTGAGGTTATTATAACCTAGTTTCTGCGAGTCATAAGGCGATCCGTCCCTGCTTTGTAGTTTATAGAACTTGCAGTGAAATGGTACGTGCACGACAAGCCGGCGACTGGTGGAAGCTGTTAGTTCGCTTCATATCTTAATGAGACCAGCTTGTCGTTTAAACTCTACCTACCCGAAAGGGTGCCTGAGACGTGCAAATCAGAGGAGAGATTCTCCCTAAACCCTTTAATTAGTGCTCATAAATTGTGACGATATAAGTCGATAATGCTCTTTGTGGTTAATTTATGTTATCTTATTACAAACATACATAGCTAGAGGAATTTCTGAATTATTTCAAATCATCGATGTTTTTCTTCAAGCATTTATAGTATTGAATCGCTAACATCTTTACAAATAGATATCATATAAACTCGATTAAATATTTTCTATGGAATGGGGGATAAATAATAAACGTATAAAATGAATATTTATTTTTCAAGGAGTATTAGTCTTTCGTGACTTAATATTAGAGAGTTTTCATAATTTAAGAAAGTGGAATTAAAATGGGGGGAAAAAAAAAAAAAAATTAAAAAAAATAAAAGAAAAAAAAGAGAAAAGGAAAAAAGAAAAAAAGAAAACGAAAGAAAGGAATATAGGATTATTTGAAAAAATCAAAGTGCGTAAAGATGGTGAAACATTTCTAAGGAGTAGACGTAATGTGCGTATATTTACTTTAGTACCCACCTGTTGCGGTAACCCAGTTTCTTACGCACACTTACGGCAAACTTTTTAAACTTGCCGGCAATCCTTTTAAGTTCTTCAACATTATATGATATTTAAAAGGATTGAGTTATAATGCAGAACGTGAACATTTGTTTTTCCCTTTTTCTCTTTTTCTTTGTTTCCTTCGTCTTAAATTCTAAATAATTTGTAATATTTTTAAATTTTATATGCTTATACGTAATTACGTTTAATAAGAAGATCTTTTTTTTTTTTTATTTCTTCTTAATATTTCTCCCTTGTAAAATCGATAATTCCATTCTCATTATTTAAATATCTTGATCAACGAGAAAAAAAGCTGGTATCGTTTTTATTTTAATTTAAAAGATCGATGAGTTTTTCAATATTTGCTTTTTGTATTGAGCGTTATAACGCGGTCAATTTATTTCCGTCATATAACTTTTACGAGTAAAATAAAATTTATATTGTTTAATATTTTTATTTCGACGAAATTGATTTTAATTTGTAAATATAATTGTATCGACAGAAACGATGAGCGTAAAATTTCATAGAATTCCCAATAGATGGCCTTCCGATGCAACGCTGCATTCACAGAACTTTGTCCACCGTTGAATTTAGGAAATATATATATATATATATATATATATATATATATATATATATATATATATATTTTTTTTTTTCTTCATTGTAATTTAATAATCAAATAATAATGCAGTGAGGATGATAGAAGAGATTTAAAATTCGATCGGTCTATCGAAATATTTAATTTCCATAGTCATGTTATATTTACGTATAAAATTATGAATAATAATTTATCGAATTTAATATCAATATAAAAAGAATAGAATGTATATATATATATATATATATCTTGGAATAATTATTAGAAATTCACTTTTCATTCTCGTTCGTATCGTATCTCAAATCTCTTTCGGACTGATTCACCCATAACAGAATTCGAACAAGTTAGCAAAGTAGCGGAGACATAAACAAGAGAGGATATCGGCTTCGTATTTCCTCGAAGTAGAAACCACCGAGTCCGATCGAATTCGCAGCTTGCATTAGCATACAATCGCCAGTTGCATTCGATCTCGCGCTCTGCATCTGCGTTGCACGCATTTCCTTCCGTCCCTTTCGTTCCTCCTGTCCCTACTCTTAATGGCGGGGGAACACGTTAATTCATTGTATGTTTAATATGGAAGTGACCGTTCCGAGAGCACGATTCGTTCAATTTCTTTTTCTTCCTTTTTTTCTCTTTTTTTCTTTTTTTTTTCTTCCTTTTTCTTTTTTTTTCTCCTCTGTTTTTTTTTTTCTTTTTTTATTCTTTTTTCCTATTGGTTACAACGAAGGAAAGACGAATGACAGAAAAATAGAGAGAAAATGGGCGAGCGAGAGAGAAAGAATGAGTCAAGGGTAGAGAAGAGAGACAGACAGAGAGAGGGAGAGAGATAGAGAGATAGAGAGTGAGAGAACCAGAGGGAAAGAGAGAGAGAAAGAGAGAGAGAGAGAGAGAGAGAGAGAGAGAGAGAGAGAGAGAGAGAGATAAAGTAACGAGACAACACAGACATGGCGCGACGCGTCATAGCACGTGCACGTGCATTGATACCGATATTTATGTTCGCCAGTTAATCATGTCAAAATCGTTTGATTTGTCGTTGGCTTTTATGGAGGGGAATTAAAACGTTCATTTCGCCACAGACACTCGCCAACAGTGACCGTTACGTTGGTGTCGCTCGTTCTACGTTACTATCGTAACGTGAGTTATTCTCTCGACAGTTTTCACGGTAGCGAAGAGAGGGATCGTGCCGTTTTTGATAGCGAAAGGAGCTTTTTGGAAAATTAGCCTTCCTCCACCGACCAATCGCACGCCCGTCCGCCGGCCCGCCTCGTCCTCCAACGTCCACGCCAATCACGAACGTGTAATTAAACTATTTTCTTTCGTTCTTTTTTTTTTTTTTCTTTTTATTTCTCTCTTTTTTTTTCTTTTTTTTTGGGACCTCTCTCTCCCATTTTCTTTTTTATTTTATTTATTTTTCTTTATTTTGCGCTAACTCTGTCTATCCATAATTTATATCAATGAAAAAGGTTTGCTTTTTATGTAACAAATATAAAGCTTTTTGTTTTATACGTATATATATATATATATTTTTTTTTTTCTTTTCATAACAAGAATGCACTTGTTTTTAATTTGTATATAACAAGAATTATGCTTTTTGTTAAAAAAAAAAAGAACAAAAGAAAAAAGAAAATTAAAAGAAATTAGGTTACAACGTTTTATACATTAAGAAAAATAATTTCTTTTTTTGTTTTTTTTTTTTTTTTTTTTTTTTTTTTTTTTTAATATAAGTACATACGTATATCGGATGCATACCAAATCGACAAAGAATTTCTTTCAATCTACTATTTCTTATACAAGACCTCTTTTATTTCTTCTTATCTCGATGAGGTTTCGAGGAGAGAAATACTTTGATGAAAGACTCACGTACAGACGGTATTGTCGTCCTGGGTTCAGTAATATACATAAAGCTTTATTGCCATCGTTTCTGGAAACTTCGCTGATTGTATTACCGAACGAGAATCGTATCTGTTGTGTCGTGGCAATTCTCAAGGAGGTGACCTGATCTATCCCTGTCTCCTTGTTCTATTATATTTTTCCTTTGCACTATTCCTAGGTCAGCGCTATATTTTTTTCTTCTTTTCTTTTTTTTTTTTTCTTCTTATTCTTCTTCTTTTTTTTTTTTTTTTTATAATTTCCAAAAAATCATCGCTTCATAATATATCCTTTGAAAACCTTCATGTTCGTAGAAACTTTAAAAGGAAATAACGTGATGGGAGTATTAGAAGATAAGAGTTTTATTTCATAATGAAGGAAAAGGTGAAATTTAACTATTTAGATCACGTCAAGTCCTTCTTATTCGTTCTACCTTTGGCACAATAAGATACGTTAGGTAGTCAACTAATTAATTGACGTCTATTGCCTTTGTAGACGAGACGTCAGAAACTCGAAGACGGACGCCGCGAGGTTGGCGTTTGCGGCTATGTTGCGGAAAGGGAGAACCTTTGTCGTATCGAATCTTACCTTCTCTAAGCTCTTAGAAGAAGATCACTTTGACGTTCAAAGCTTAACGCGACTACATCGATCTTCAACTTTCGTTAATAGACATCAGGATATACTTTTGTCATGCGTCTAAGTGCTGCCAAATTAATAATCAAAGTCTTCCTTTGTTAAATAGACATTTGAAGTGATTATTGATGGAGAAATAATAACGACAAAGTAACGAGAAGGAATGATAAAAATAATAGTAATGATAAAAATAATAGGATCTAATTCGATTAGATAATCACGATGGATAAATACGAAGAGAAATAAGAAAAGAACTCGAAACTAAAGAGTCCTTTAGTCGTCGTGAACTGAATGGTGCACCTGTCAAGGAAGTATTCGACCGAGGAAGATCAACGCGCGAATTCTCACGACGAGGACAAAGTTAGTCGGTGGACAGTAAGGAGGGTCCCTGGTGGATCGACAGGCGTCCATCAAGGTGCTTGCTGGTACGTAAGAAGAACATTCAAAGAGAAGGATGAGGTAATGGTAAGAAGAAGTGGGATAGCGAAAGAGAAAGAGAGAGAGAGAGAGAGAGAGAGAGAGAGAGAGAGAGAAATTGAAAGAGAAAGAGAGAGAAGGGAAAAAGACGGAGGAAGTTGTAGTTCGAAAAGGAAGGAGACGGAAGGCTGACGAGCTGCTTGGCTCTTCTTCTTTACCCTAGGGACCGAAGAGAGATAGAGATAAAGAGAAAGAGAAAGAGAAAGAAAAAGAAAAAGAAAAAGAGAAGGAGAATGGAGAAAGAGAAAGAAAAAGAGAGGAGGATTGATGGAAAGAGAGGAGAACAAAGAAGGAAATGAGGGAGATAGAGAAGCACCGGAAAGGAGTGAAAAGGGAACAGAGAGAGAGAGAGAGAGAGAGAGAGAGAGAGAGAGAGAGAGAGAGAGAGAGATAGAGAAAAGGTGGGGAGCCCGAGAAAGGGATGGAAGAGCGAAGGCGGCGGAGGCAGAAGCAGCCGGCATCAGCTCGGTCCGCGCGCTTCTATCACGTCGGGCGAACGGGCGGACAGCTCGGAGGCGATTTGTCTTTCATTTCGGGCTAATTTATTGCGCCCAGGCAGCTTTCTTTCTCTGTCCTTCCTTCTTTCTTCCTCTCGTCCTTCGCTGAGCGTCTCCCTTTCCGCATCTCTCTCTCTCTCTCTCTCTCTCTCTCTCTCTCTCTCTCTCTCTCTTTCTCTCTTTCTCTCTCTCTCTCTTTCTCTCTTGCTCTCTCTAGCGCTATTCTCGACTCCGCACCATTCAGCCACGCCCCACCCAACTAATGTCCCACATAAAACTTGGTATCAGCGATCCTCAAACGGGGATTTACAATCCCTTCAAGCGCCGCTGTCACGATAAATCCTCGAGGGCGACGTCGATATATCTCGCGCGCGAATACTTCTGTCCCTAATGGATACCCCCTTGGTACCATACAAGCTCGTCGTTGGAGTCGAAACCAGTCGGGATCCTTCGTATATCCGTAACCGAGTCGAAAACCCCTACGTGTCCCTCCACGACGATCGACGGACGACGACGAATGCATCCTAACGATCTCTCTCTCTCTCTCTCTCTCTCTCTATCTCTTCGTCTTCGTTTTATTCTTATTCTTTTGCTTCTTCTCTTGATTTCTGTCCCGCGTAAATGACTCTCCCTTTTTTTCCATCTCTCTTATCAATTCTCGATTTAATTTCCAAATAATTTCGTTCGAAGTAGTCCGGTACAATCGATGATACAGATAAAAGGGGACATCGTATGTTATCGTTCATGTTACGTTCTGCCGATACCTTTCGCATAGATAAAGAATAGATATAAATATATACATATATACATCTATATATATATATATATATATATATATATATATATATATATATATATATGCACAAAACAAGAAGAAAAAGAAAAAAATAGAAATCCAAAGGAGAAGACCTACGTGGAAAACGCATTATCGAGGTTATAACAGCATCCTATTAGACCACTCGTCGCAGACAGTTAATAAGGGTAAAAGCGCGCGTTCGCGCAATTAAGAGCGGTAATAAGCGCCTTAAAGCCAATAAGATGTTTCCTAATGGGACAAGGTAACAGCGTAGGACCAATTATCCGAGGTCGTATTAAAATGCGCGTAAAGAAGGAACGAACATATATAGGTAGACTTTTAACATCGTCGCGGCATCTACTCTCGTATACGCCCAACCGATTTTCTAGATGATCTCGATTACGCGAGTATCAGGAGAAAGAGAGAGAGAGAGAGAAAGAGAGAGAGGGAGAGAGAGAGAAAGAAAGGTATAAGGCATCGATACTTAAGGAAAAAGAAAAAGATATTCTTGCTGCTAGGCTATATCTCGAAGCGTTTAAGCACCGCTAATCCTCAAACGATGCTGGTTTCGTACCTCGTGCGTATACGTACCTTTCGATTCCATTAAAACGAAGGGCGCTCTAGAGTAGCCCACCACTATACTTTCTCTTTCTTTTTCTTTTTCTCTCTTTCTTTTTTTTTTTTTCTCTGAGAGGTCACCATCTCTAGAGAGGGAGAGAGAGAGAGAGAGAGAGAGAGAGAGAGAGAGAAAGGGATCACGGAACTCTCATTTCTCGTGGCTCGTTTATGCGACCCGTTTACGCGTTAGACTTTACTTCTTTTCTTTTTTCTTTCCTTTTTCTTTTTTTTTTTGTCCCTCTCTTTCGTTGTTCGAACGACGACAATATGAATATGGAAGAGAGAGCGCCTCTATAATGCCACTCTCTTGTTTCGCGATCGTCTTTAAACAACGAAGAGGTGTAGGGAAGGATGGCATAAGAGTCAGAAAGAGAAAGAGGGGTGAGAAAGATCGAGAGAGAGAGAGAGAGAGAGAGAGAGAGAGAGAGAGAGAGAGAAAGTGTGTATAACGAAGATGGGGGATATAACGAAAGAGAAAAGGGGGAAGAAGAGAGAGAAAGGGTGGCTTCTTGTCGGAGGCTTTTGGCATAAGTCCTCGTTATGATTCAACGCGCCTTAAGCCGGTCTTCGCGTCGAGTCCGCGGGGTACCTCCTTTGCCTACTCTTACCCTTTCTTCTGTTATTCTCTCTCTCTCTCTCTTTCTCTCTTTCTCTTTCTCCCTTTGCTAATTCCGGTCCGCAACTTCCACCTTCTCCTCTTCCTCGCGTCTATTTTCAAAGCACGACGTCAAGGAATATTACGCGGGCGCTTACGAGTCGGCATTTTGCGTGCTACTGGCATTGGTACATGCCAACAGGCAACGAAGCAGCCAGCGAACGACACACCACCGGGATCACGGAGTTACAACATGCATTCGCTACGGATCTTCGAGTCTACCGGCATTAACTTATCGCGCGTATCTGCGCACTGAACCGCGCGGTCCAATAGACGATGTCGTTTATTTTCCTGCTTACGATCTACCAGGAAGGTTAAGTCGTTTGACGATGCATTCTCCTTAACCGCGATAGGCTCGATTGCGCTCGAATTAAATCAAAGGGAAAAAGTAAGAAGTTCACCGAAGATATTAGAATGCGCTATCGTTTTTTAATCGAGCTTCTACGTCATTAAATCTAGCAAATCGTAGAAATGCTTCTATATTTCTCTTTTTCTTTCTCTTTCTCTCTCTCTCTCTCTCTCTCTCTTTCTGTTGGCAAAACATCATATGGAATTCTTCGGCTTACGGTTTATCGGACACGATTCTCACTGTGGTGTACACTCACCGCATCGCGCGTTTCCCTTTCCCTCGTAGTTCTTCGGCAGGACGTAATACTCTTGGGATATGTGTGTTTGTGGATATGCGTGCACGCCTAACGAAGCGTGCAGCCTCTACCGGACCCACCGGCTCCTGGAACGTTACGGCATCGGTCGTAACAATTATTAACCTGATTGCACCTGATCATATACGTGGAATAACACGCGCGAATCTTGTCTGTACCAGTGTGCGTACGTGTGCCTGTTAAACGTAGGACGCCACGTAGTAGAGGAGAAGTTTTCCAGATAGTGCGGTAAAGAAGGGTAACGTCGGTGATGCTTGCATGTGAGCGTTGTTGCACGCATTGAAAGGACAACGTTGATGTTGCCGAGAGAGGGAGGGAGGCCAGGCTAAAGCTTGCATTTAATCCTGTCGCGGATTCGAGTTTCGGGATTTGGCTACTCGAAGTTACGTTGGAGGGGAGTTTCGAAATGAGAGAAAGAGAAAGATGGAGAAAGAGAAGCGCGGAGAGGAGCTACGCGCTCGTGTATAACGAATCAATTCTGTTTCTCTCTCTCTCTCTCTCTCTCTCTCTCTCTTTCTCTCTCTTTCTCTCTTTCTCGATTGCGTATAGATAGGGTCGCATTGGTGCGGCACACGTGGCCGGTTGCTCCGTTGCACGTAGGACGCAGTTGCGCGTAGTAGAGAGCTTCGACGAGCCGTCGCTGTTTTACTGTAAGGGGTTAATTGCATTGCCAATAACAGATAATGCAACAATCAATGATTTAGGCGGATAAACGGTAGAGGCGAAGAGGCAGGGGTTGGAGCTCGAGTACGGAACCTCTTCTCTCTCTCTCTCTCTCTCTCTTTCTCTCTCTCTCTCTCTCTCTCTCACTCTCTCTGTCTCTATCTCTATCTTCCTCTCTTCCTCTTCCACCTTCATACCCCTTCCTCAGCAACCCCCGTTACGGTAGGCAGCAGCGGTATACGGCCTATATACGTTCCTATGATGTTTGCAGCCGCGGCACTCCCACCCTCTCACTAATTTAAACAGTCCCAGCAGGCTCGCGGCAGATTATCCTAACAATAATTGGCCGCGCTTCCTAAACCGTTCGGGTGTTGAGCACGCAGCTGGAGGACGCGCGATTAGGCGGTGAGAAAATGGAGGCCGGAATGGCTATGCGACAGCGTGAAATGCGACTTTGAAAGGAATCGGTGGCGAGAATCGAGGGTGTGGGAGAAAGAGAGAGAGAGAGAGAAAGGGAGAGAGAGAGAGAGAATGAGAGAGAAAGGGGTGGTAGGATGTAGGTATAGCGCGAATATTACCGTAAGCGATAGAATCTTCCAACGATTCCGCGTTACATCGGGGGCTCGTTTTGAGCGTTGGTGATCGTGCTATTCGGAAAAGCGAGAAATTATCTTGCATTTCAACACGTAAAGGTTGAGTTAGAGATGTTAGTTCTCTATCTTTGAGATATTTTTGAATTTTGATGTTTTTCATATTCTATAACGGCTACATATCATCTAACGTGTATTATGATATGACAAAAATGATACAATCGGGAAGATGAAGGGACGTTAGATTTTATTTTGATAGTCGAAGTAGTTGGATATCTTGTTTGAACGAAGCTCTTGTGACAACAAGCTTCTTCGTTTTGAAAAGAGAAACCGGAAAGACGAAGAAGGGAGACGAGGGGTGGGGTTGGTTCTAAGTGCGTACGTAATACGAGACCCCGTATTTCGTCGGGGCGACGTTTTCATCGCGCAATTTTTCCCGAGTTACCGTCCATATACCGAGAGTTATGTCTGTCAGGGAATTAATATAGGCAAGATTTGTTGTTATTACTGGGCTGGCGCGGCGAGGAGACGGGGCCGCAGCGGCGACGTTGGCGACGGCGCTCGCGGAGGCTTTCTCAGGGCGCGCAGAGTGAAGCCATTACTTACTATAACTGCCGGCAGGGTAGGACGCTTGCGTTCCTGTCAGGCATCCATCATCGCGACTAATGGTTCCACTCTGCTGCCAATAACATCCGGCCATACACTTCCAGCCGGAAACCTCGACGGTGTTACTCCCATTTGGTGTGGCCTTAGTTCCAATCTTCACGAATAAGAGGATGGCTCGGAATCTTTTTCGCACGTTAAACCTTTCGAGCTGGCTATTAGTAATCCTTTTTTTTTTTTGTTTTTCTTCTTCTCTTTCTTTCTTTCTTTTTTCCTTCCTTCCAGAGACAACACTTGCCATTTGTAGAATGTTCCTTTTTATTGGAGAAATTCACGCCAAAACTTTTTGACGAGGTCAACGTTTTTTCCATGGAATTTGTCTTATACTTCGAAGAGAGTCATTTGGTATCGTTAGCAAGAAGGAATTTTGGCGTGCGGTATGTTTGGAATTCTTTGAGTTTCATCTTGTATCACGACGAGATAATGCCGACTTAACCATTTGCTTTTTTTCTTTTTTTTTATTTTTTTTCTTTTTTTTTTTTTCTTTTTTTTTTTTCTCGTTAAGGTCGGCCTGCTGGTGAACGTTCATCGAGACGTTTTTACGGTTGTTACGTTCCGCTTTCAAGTACGGTGCCGCGTGGTCACCGTGTTGCCGGTATTAATTTCTCGTGTTTCCACCGTTTCGCGAAAATGTACTGGTTGCTCGGGCGTTAATTTATACACTTGTGCGAAATGTAAAACGCTCGTGCGTATTGCCGTCTGGTTCTTGAATCCTTTGTAACAACATTAAAGATTCTTTCGTTCATTCATTAAATCGTATTATGTTACACGGGGAATGTGACGCATTTCTATTTCATCCTTTCATTTTATATATATATATATAAATATATATAAAACATATATACATATATAGAGAGTTTTATATATATATATATATATATATATATATATATATATATATATAGAGCTATACTTCTTCGTTCCGTCCGTCACGATGCGATGCTTTCAGACAAATGTCATTAAATTTTTAAACGAGAATAACTATCGCGCGTAGAATGTATAATTTGAAATATCAGTGCACTCACATGTTCGGGATATGTCCAGTAGAATGGAAGAGATCTACTTCTGGTATAAATACGCACGTTACAATGAAAATTTTACAATTATACGTTTAATGGTAAAAGAAAAATCTCTCGTACAATGCTGTTTCCACCTTTAATCACAGAAATTAAATTTTAGTGTCATGTTACATGCGAGTGAGTCCAGAGACAGACGTAATAATTTATTTTCATAATTAAATTTCATATTGGACCGCAAATTACTTTTGGATTATGTAATTAATTGCCCATTCCTCGGAACATACTTCTGTAATTTGTATTTTGTTTGGTCATCGATTGTAAAAACACCCTCGCCCGCCAATTTCCGATAATGCCCGAAAAATAATCCGCTGTATCGGTGCACTCGTTCGCATTAAAAGAATTAAATAATTATTACGGATATAATAAATAAATAGTAATCTCTCGGCAGTACTCGTTTTTTATCATTGAGTATCCATTTTCTTCCTCATCGATATTCGTACGATTCGAAATTCGCTACAAATCGGTGCGCGTTCTTTCGGGTTTTTGCTGCCGGTGGGAAACAAACAACCACGTAGACGTTGGCGACCGTTAATGCGTGATAGAAATCAATCATCTAGTGGGAGTGCAACGAGTATTCGAACGAGTGTCCCGGCAGCGAACGTGGAATTTCGATGATCAGCCTTGAACAGTGGTTGCTAGTGCGGCTAGCCGGGAGTGGTTCAGGAATGGAGACGCTTTGATTGCCGGTAAGCCAGGCTCATGTGGACCAGGCTCCGTAGGAAGAGGGGAGAGTGCGTAACAGCAACGGTCAGATAGTTATTGCTGAGCGATTTGATAGGTGGATAATGACGAGTAATGACACACCGCGGTGGGAATCGAAACTACCACCCACACGGCGACCGTATTCTCGTTGCCCATTGCAACTCACCCTCTCTTCCTCTTCCTCATTCATTCTCTCTCTCTCTCTCTCTCTCTCTCTCTCTCTCTCTCTCTCTCTCTCTCTCTCTCTCTCTTGTTCATTCGCTTGCTCTCTCTTTCTCTGTCTCTTCCCTTCTCCTCTTGTTTCTCCTCGGCATGTGCGTAGCTCGAACAGTGGCATAACGCGGGACGCGGATGTGGATATGAGATTGCATCATGCATATGCAGCTGCATTTGGCATCGGACTATGCCGGGCCAATCACTGCCGTGAAACTTGATTGTCGCCGATTATCCCCGGTCGATCGACCTAATAAAACGCGAATATTTTGCGACATTACTGCACCGCAGAGCCGCCTTCCCCCATTCTCTGATTTCGATCTTGCGTTTTATGGAGAACGATGGCGCACGATCGATATTGCTCTGCTCACGTGAATCCACCGATACGAGCTATTTCGACGGCACGGACTTTACGAGCTTTGGCTAAATTTTTTGATATTCCGCTTGGTTGACCGTTACTTAAACAGGACTTTTGGTTTTTCTTTTTTCTTTTTCTTTTTTTGTTATATATATATATATATATATATATATATGTGTGTGTGTGTGTTATATATGTATATGTAAAGGTGAACTAATCCGAACGTTTTTCGGATTTGATCATAGGCAGACGTGTATCTGTTGGTATAAGATTACGTCGAGTTGAGCTGAATCAGGATGGCTCAAAGTAAACTCGTCTGTTTTGAGGAGACTTGGTCGGTTCGTTTTATATACGCTGAGTCGCACTTTGGTCGGCACGTAGCGACATTTAGTATACGGTATAAACGGTCATAAGTATGTGAAGGAGCAGGAAAGGTATGGCTTTTGTTATGCATACGAATTATGGTCGATGTTGGCGATTCGTATTCATTAAATCTAGGTTTACCGTATCTCGTGGGACACGTATACGTATACATACATATACGTAAAGAGAAGGGATGCTGCAAAACATGGTCCGTGTACATTTTTTTGTTGTTTTACTTTTTTTTTCTTTTTTTTTTTTTTTTTTTTTTTTTTTCCTTCACAGCGCGTACATTCGGTTATATCTTGGAAAAGAAAATTGTCGGTGAAGCAGCCAAGATCGCGAATCCTGGGCGATGATGGCACTCAAGAAAGTCGTGAAGAGTCAGCAGGAGTCGTTATAGAAGCTTACAAGTGGAAAGCAATACCTGTTGCATACGTCAGTGATTTTTCTTACGAAGACTTTCGAAAATGATGGGAACGCCTTGTTACTACTAGGAAGCTAATTTCTCTTTTACGGTTCAGAAATAATGAAAATTTTCTATCGCGAATGTACGAATTTCTTGTTCGTGGAACACGGTGAAACATAATTATCGTCCGGTATCGATATCATCGCAATAACGTGCGCGTACAAATATCGTGACAAATCCACACATTCGTGCGTAACATAGACGGGATTGCATTAGCGTAATGCGTGCCAGGTAATTTTAGTATCGCGAAATAACGAGGGTCCTTTTGACGCGATAATAAATTTCGTCGAGAGCCATTGTTTCCCATTGGATCGCGTTTCGTTTACATTGAACGATATTTCCGGATAAGTGATTTTCTTCGGTTGACACCGATGCAAAAGCGTAACATAGTAACGTATTAACAATGAGTGAATTTAGATGTAACGGTAGAATGGGCACGCCCATTAGAAAAATAATTTATAAAATGAACTCTTAGAGATAATATTACGCGTACGTAAGACTCGCGAGACGAAAGGAGACATCTCAGGGAAGGAGTTGGCGACGGTGGCCGACGTCGAAGTAGCGGTTATCTAGGCAATTAATATGATTGAGGAGACATCTCTCACGTCTCCGTAATATCCAGCAATGGCCCAAGTTCTGATTGCTTTCCCCGTTCCACTCACGCTTTGCCTTGCTATCTCGAGTGCCATAACCCTTGCGCGCTTCCTTGCTCTTCCCACGAACTCAAAGTTAACGAAACTGAGTTACGGCACCGATGCTCGAGCTATACCAACCTTTTTAACTCATTTTTCTATGTACGAGAGGACGTTCTTGATTCGGTAGCGACAAAAATCAAAGTGAATTTTCTCAGGAGTTCTTTTTAATCGTATCTAACTACTAATAACCTTTTTCTCTCTTTTTTTTTTCTTTCTTTTTCTTTTCTTTTCTTTCCTTTTATATTCTTTTCTTTTCTTCCTCTTACATCTGCTTGATATCTCTAAAAAAAAAAAAAAAAAAAACACACATACAATTCTCGCTTCCTTTTCTTACCACTTCTCTCAGACGATAAAAATGGTAAATCGTTAAATGATACGGCATAGACGACGTTATTATCAAGGAAAGGGAAACGTCGTAAGAAGCGACCTCGAAGACCTGTACCTTTTGCGAAGGACGATACTTAAAAGGGTTAGAGACATGGTGGTACGACGTTTGACGGAAATGCTAGGACGAAGATCCGATTCTTGGCTATGGGGCTCGTATATTGAACGGGGGAGGATTGGTGTAAGGGGTTGGAAGAGCAGCGTGGGTGTCGAATAGATGGAGTCGATGCGTAGTTAGGCATTGGTGTTGGTATGTCCGTGTGCAAGAGAATTGGTGGAAGAGATGAAGAAGAAGAAGAAGAGAAAGAGAGAGAGAGAGAGAGAGAGAGAGAGAGAGAGAGAGGGTAAAGAGGGTGAAGGGAAAAGAGAAAGAGAAGAGATAGGAGTAGGAGTAGGAGTAGAACAACCATCACACTCAAAGCGCTACGTGACACACCAGCTACGGTTCTTATCTGTCGCCCCCGTTTTCCGCTCCCGTTTTCCGTCCCCGCGGTGCCACGGATTCCAACGGGGTTCTCGCGATAATCCGAACATTCCGTCCTCCCTCCACGTTCACCCTCCACTACTACCACCTCCACCACCATCACTTCCACCACTACCATCATTGACTCTATCTCCTTCTCCTCGAAGCTTCTCCGTCCGCTTCTCCGTCGTTTCTCCGGTTATATCTAGAAATAGAAAGAGAGAAAGAGAGAGAGAGAGAGAGAAAGAGAGAGTGAGGGAGAGAGAGAGAGAGAGAGAGCAAGCCTCCGGGCGTCGGCTTGTATACCTTACAACCGGTATGTGACGTTATAATCGCGCGCGTGTGTTCCCTCCCACTTCTCTTCTCTTCTCTTCTCTTCTCTTCTCTTCTCTAGAAGCTCCACCAGCCAGTCTCGTGCGCTCGCGAGAGTACGCGAGTCCTCTCTTCTTCCGCTCTATCTACCTACGTATGCAAGCACCGCAGTTTGCGACTACGTCACGGCTGGATCGTAAACTCGGCAGCTCGGAATCAAACGCCCTCGCCCTCGTCGTACCGCGAAACTATGTACCTATATCGCATGGCGAACCAACCACCGAGAAGCTCTCTTCTCTCTTTCTCTTTCTTTCTCTCTCTCTCTCTCTCTCTCTCTCTCTCTCTCTCTCTCAATCTTCCTCTCTTTCTCTGTCTTTTGAACATGTACTAGAGATGAGCCGTTAGAGACGTTACTAGAGTTTCGTCTGTCTCTCTCTCCCTCTCTCTCTCTCTCTCTTTCTTTGTCTCTATTCTGTCTCTGTTTCTCTCGCGTGCGCGAAGGTTTTCTTCCTATCCACGATACTTTTTACGCGTATACACTACTTTCTGCTTTCTTTTCGATATCTTATTCTTTCGTAATCTCAAACTCTGTGTATATACGTACATAGATACGTACGTACCCATATACTTACCTATATATATATACATGTATATCTATGTATGTATGTATGTATATAGGTGCTTATCGATCGATGAGAATTCAAGGGAATTTGAAGGATTATTTTGACGCGAATGTAGGACAAACCCGGTCGTAGTTTTTCCTTGGCTTGGGGCCAATCTTGTTCCTTTGCGAAATGGAAGGTTTAAGTTCACGCTGTTTTGTAGGATTAGCCGTAGTACCATTGCAAGGAGAACGGAGCGACCACGTAAGTCGTTTCGAAGCGCTGCTACCAGGCTTGAGAAACGTTGGAAATCGAATGGCAGAAGTCGTTGTCGTTAACTACGTCATGGGTAACAATGGGCCCTTAATGCCAATTGGAGAAGCAACCTCAAGTACCAGAAAGATCTTAGAGCCGGTCTTAAACGGTTAACTCGTCCTTTTTTGAAGGAATCATGGTATTATTTCAGTAAGTCGTGGAAAGCTCATGGTAATATAGAATTATCCTATTTACAAATTGAAATTATCCTTTGACGATAGGTACGAGAAAGTTTGAGATAAAGAGAAATTTTATTACGGTACGTATAGTTTTGCATTAAGAACGACGTTTCATTTCAATTTTATCATTTTTCTTTCGCGGTATAGCGAAAATTGTGTAATAATTGTTGGAAATATTTTCATTGGTTGTAGAAGAGAGAGAGAGAAAAAGAAAGAGAGAAAGAAAGAAAGAAAGAAAGAAAGAGAGAAAGAGAGGGAAAAAAAGACAAAAAAAGAACAAACTCTTTCTAACGTTTACGAATCCATATCACATAAATGAAACGACGCGAATTAATTTCTATAATTAGTATCTAATTATCTGTTGGATCATTTCATTGCATTCGCATGTTTTGTCGGGTGATTACACAAAGAACGTGTCGTTTCGACGAAACCCCGTCGCTATCGGCTTATTTCATTGTAAATCGGTACCGTAAATCGCTCGAAATTATAATGGAATTCTCGTACCCGTTAACGGTATACATACATACATACATACATACATACATACATATATATATATATATATATATATATATATATATATATATATACACAGCTAACGTTAACGTAGATTCGAACGATAACGGAGATTTGAATCACGCTTTATTTACTTTATCTGATAAAATTCTGACGACCTTGTGCCGTCAAAAGGGATGGTAGAGGAGGAGACGTGGAGAGGGGAAAACGATAATCCGTATTTTCAATAGACGTGTTATTACCAGAGCCAGAGAATATTTAGTCTCGGCCGAAGGCATGTTGCGCGGTAAAAATGGTAGAAGGGATTGGGTATAGTGGGGTGGGGTGGGTGGTGGCTAGTGAAGTACGGAAGATGTCTTTAATGTGTCTACGTGATACGAGGAGGAGGAAGAGGGACACGAGAGAGAGAGATAGAGATAGAGATAGAGATAGAGAAAGAAAGAAAAAAAAAAGAGGAAAAAAAGAAAAAAAAAGAGGAAAAAAAAAAGGTCTCTCGTCCGGTAGCAGGACGAAGCCGCGCTATTCCCGTTTCTTTCATTACCCTTGCGAAAGACCGAAGTCAAAGACGCGCAAGAAGGAGCTTTTGAGCCCGGAGGGGGCGAACCGGCCGAGACGTAAGGCTCTTTTCTTTCGTATCTCGAATTGCAAATTTTGCCGCGGGTATACGGGACCATGGAAAAGAAACGGAAAGGACGTTAGGAGTAGTATAGCGTAGTCCCGAGGCACGCGACGACTTCTAAGAGATTCGCGCGCTCTCTTTTTTACTTTACCATGCATAACGTCTCAACTTCCGTTTTCTTCGTTCTTCTCATCGTCGTCGTCGTCGTCGTCGTCGTCGTCGTCGTCGTCGTCGTCGTTGTCTCCTCTTCATCCTTATTTTTTCTTTCTTTCTTTCTATCTTTCTATCTTTTTCTCTACCTTTTCTTACTTTATTTTGCTCTTTTTTTTTCCTTCCCCCCTTTCTTTTTACATTCTTCCCTTCTTTCTTTCTTTCTTTCTTTCTTCCTTTTTTTTTTCTTCTTCTTCTCCTTCTTACTTTTCTCTTTAATTATCAAACAAAAAAAAAAAAACAAAAAAAAGAACGTCTTGCGCTAGGTCTCGTTCTGATTAACGAAGAAGAATACGTAACTTTTCAGTAGATATCCAGTTGAAACACTGTTTCGACGCACGCACGACGACCGTGAACGGTTTACGCGCGCGTGCTATGCCAGCAAAACTTGCCCGACGGGTGTATAAAACGATAAATAGCCGCGTCACGAGTGCGATAGGGGCTAAAAGGGGTGGTAGCGGAGCGGGGTAGGAGGGGAGGAAGTTGGAGTTGGGATGGGATAGGGTGAAGGAGGGAGGTACGGGGAGAGTGAGGTTCCGTTGGGTGGGGGTGCGGGCAAGTTGTGGAAGAACGACCGACGAGTCCATATAGAAGGATGAGTGTGAACGAGAGAGAAAGAGAGAGAAAAAGAGAAAGAGAGAGAGAGAGAGAGAGAGCGAAAAACGGAGAGAGTGAGAAAGATAAAGAGGTGAAACTCGTGGAAAAGAGAGAGCGAGAGGACGAACACATGTCCGTGTCACCGCCGTCTCTCCTGCCTGGATCCCGGAATTTATGCCGGCCAGTGAATCACGTCAAAATTTGATTTGTCGATGGCTTTTATAGCGGCAAGTTATTGCGAGCGTTATGTACAAATTCGGCGCGGTATACGCCGAAGGCTTTCTCTCTCTCTCTCTCTCTCTTTTTCTCTCTCTCTTTCTCCCTCGCTCTCTCTCTCTCTCTCTCTCTCTCTCACACTCTCTGGCCCTCTCTTTCTCTCTCTCAATCTTTCTCGTATCGAACATTTCCACTTTGTCGACCTCGTAATGTTTTCGAAAACAGAAAAACGGCGAACGAATAATACCGATACGAAGGCGAGAGAGAGAGAGACAGAGAGAGAGAGAGAGAGAGAGAGAGAGAGAGAGAGAGAGAGAGAGAGAGAGCTGTCGAAAAAGGAAGAGACAGATAGAGAAAGGGAGAATGACGTACAGTTATCGCGTTACTTTTATCGCGCGGTCGACGGACTTGATCTTTTTGACGGAACGAAACGATCGTCGTTCTCGACGTTCGCGGTCGTTGCGCGGAGAAAAAAAATGCGTTTGGATTTCGCCGGGTGATTCGGAACGTCAACGACAAAGCACCGCTGGAGAGAACCTGTTAATGAACATGACGTTTGATACAAGCGTATGCGTTTGAAAGCTCGTTTGGTATAGCGGATATGGTGACGATGAGTTGAAACAGATTCAGATTATGATTACGCGATCCTCCGAAAACGGGTTCATTATTCGATGCGAGCCCGATAATGAGAGATCGTGAGATCAGTATGATGAGCCGATATATATATATATATATATATATATATATATATATATGTGTATACATATGTATATATACGTATAAATATATATCCATATCGATTCAGAATTTGCGGAAAAATATTTTTTTTATCTTTCCGTAGAAGAGCGGTTAATAAATCAACGAGGGAAATTCGATAGAGCTCGACGATCTTTTACGAATCGTGCCGCGGTCGAAATACTTTTTAAAATCTCCACATATTTATCCGCAAAGTATGAGCGAAATTTTCGAAAGCACCGGCGCAACGGCAGTTAGGTGAAACCAACGAGAGATATACATATATCAAGCGAGCTCAACGAATATATCATTCATAATTTGTTCGGAACGGTTGATTTGTAGCCCGCGACGTGCGGCGTCGAGCTATCCTCTTCCCGTTCCTCCCTCACCACTTTCCCCACTGTCTCTCTTTCTCTCTATCTGCGTCGGTCCACGTCACGCGCCATTCTATCCCTCGCAAGCGTAGATTGAAATTAATACCCAATAATGCTTGTAAATCATTAGGGAAATGCACGAGCCGTGTTAAAACCGTGCTTCCATCCGCCGGTAACGGTGGTCACTCCATATTTGTATAGCGACGCTTTTGCCGACGGAGAGGGTTCATGCGTCGAAGGTCCGAGTTTGCTCGCGATCGCGTTAATCATTTCGTATTATATTCGTTTCAGTTGGGAAAAAAATCCTCGAACGCCGTATAAATTAGGAAAGACGAAATTTTCAATCCCCGTCCAATGAAACGAACTAATGAAATTTAAATGTTTTACTTATCTTAACCGGTGCAATAATAATATCAATAGCAACGTGATTACTAAAACATATAATACATAGGTAAAAAAACGAAAATGAGAAAAATGAAAAGAGAAAAGGATAGGTTGGGTTTGCGTTTATTCGGTTAAATCGGAGAAAGAGTTGTTCGAGGTGATCGGTAATAACAGGATTGTGGAAACCGCAGGATGGTTCCTCGGAAATCCTTAACGCCTATCGAGAATTCACCGTGACGAGGCTTTTATTCGATCTGGCTTTTGGAAAGTCCAGCTCGTTTGGAAGCTGCATGCGACGGTCCTCTGTATAGTATTTTCTCGTGTGTGAGGGTGTATCGGTGTTCGGCGCGCACGTTCGCAGTGGGTCGTCGTCTACGTGTGTATCAACGATAGTATCAACGGTATTCCAGTAGCGCCAGGGAGTACCTAATCTCGTGCTTCCTAATGGTAAACCGGGGGTGCTTGCAGGGTTGCTTAGGTGGCCGACACTTGGGGCCGAGTATATTACACTTACTACCGTAGAAGTGATACCGAGCCAATGGGCAAACACAAGTAAATCAAGATTGCCAGTGATTTGTGGTGGCCTGAGTGCCCCGGTGAGTTCGGCCCGTGAGTTTCGTCGTTCCCTGATACCGGAAACGGCCGTTTCGGCCGGCAGATAAAGGTGTTTCCACCGGTTCTACGGTTGTAGGAACGTCGCCGCCGGTAACCGCTATGTTTGCCGTGTCGTCGCTACCTCTAAGGTGTTCCCAGGTGCACGCTTAATCGCACCGAATAGATCCTGGAGCGTAGACGCAACCGACGCCGTGGAGAATTATTTCCGGGCTTTGCTAAGGGTTTACTAGGATACACGAGAAAGGAAGTTCTTAACCAAGAACGTTTGCCGATCGTCGTTTCCTTTATCAGATTTTTAATGTCGATCGATTTGACACACCTAAATATATCTTTATCTTATTCGTAACGTCTTTGTATTTATAAATCAAAGAAAAAGCGATACGAAGGAATGAGGAAGAAGAGTTCATTCAGGAACCATCTTGATATCGATGGTCGACACACTTCTTCCGTCCGAATGCAAAGTCTAAAAGTTCGACAAGGAGACGCGCGTACGTGCAACAGGTGGCCCATAAAGCGTGCACATCCGTTTATCAAGGACGAACGAGTGCATTCGTATTGACTGATGGGTGTTAAGGTCCATTGTAATGGTGACAGGATCCGTGCGCATCAGCCTTAAATCCGTACGACAATCTACCGATTGCTCGAATTCGTATCGACCTTCGTACGTGTATCGAACGGATGAAAGAATATATCGACTTTATAATCTCTTTTTATCTAGAAGATTTAAAGTACTATCGAAAAGTGATAATAATCACTTTAATGTAATAATTATTAGAAAAAAATGACATGTCTGTATGACATATCTTTATGCACGTCCGTTCGAAATATTAAGTATAAAAATATCATAGGATTTAATTTACGTCAAAAACTTTTCCGGTCCATATCATTCGTCAGGAGGATCGAATATACGTTTTCTCAGATATATGAACGGTAACATCGGTAGATCGTAATATCTAAATTATTCTACGGTTTACGGTTGAAATTCTCTCGGTTCTCCCAGCTATGAGACATAAATTTGAAAGAAAGCGAGAAGGGGCCGTAGGTCGGCCGATCTGGTTGGCGTTAACGAGAAAGAGAAAAGAAACTTTTATTAGCGAAGTGTCTAATTAGGTACGTTTCATAGCGGTGTTTGGGGAAACGCAGAAGCACCACCTTTTCGTGGAGGCGGAAACGTTGCCGAGTCAAAGAACGGAGGTTACACCTCAGCGAATTTGCAGACAAGGTGGGCCCAGCGAGGCTCTGTATCATGGCCCCCGTGGCTTGCCCCACGACGATAGTAAAAACTTTTACAGTCCTTATAATTATGGGTAATTCACGGTAATTAACGAGGCTGGACGGAGTCACGCCGGCAATTTTCTGAGTAATATTTCTACGACGATAATATCGCGCTTTCCTACGGTAACGGTGCCCTCGCAAACACCCGCGCGCCATTACCTTCGTCCCTGCTCGCTAGCCATCCCCTCTCCTCTCCTCCTCCCCCCCGTATCTCTAACCACCCTCTATAACCGCGAGTATCAGGATTAAGAGTTCTCTTTCTTTGTCCTTCGGGGATTCTTCGATCGAACGATGCTTGTACGACTGCCTCCCCTCCCCGATCCACCATCAAAGAAGTTCGCCAAAACTTTCTTGCGGTACCGATGAAAACGGGGAACGACGTTATCATGATTTATTGGATTTTTCGTCTGTTATCTCTAATATTCGAAATATCTTTTGCTACTTTCGAGATCGGATATGTTTCTTTGATACAGCCAGAATATATGTTGAAAAACATGGCAACCGGAGAGGATCTCCACGGGTTTTGTGGAAATGCCGACGTCGTTAGTCGAGAAGAAAGAAACGTAATTCTAAGCACGAATAGGAATTATACATACGTCGTTATAAATACAAAGGAACTCCTTAATTTGCCACGACTGCATCTCCATTGCACAGAGGACTAGATATCAGTCCGTAAGTGCATGCCTCGTACCGAGATTACCCAAGATATTCAAATAAATTTTCTATCTCTCTATCTCTCTTTCTCTCTCTTTCTCTCTCTTTCTCTCTCTCTCTTTCTCTCTCTCTTTCTCTCTCTCTCTTTCTCTCTCTGTCTCATACCCTCGTACGATCGCGAATAGGAGGAGGTATGCTCCGGCAGATTTGCGAGGGACTTCGGCGAACTCTTTGGACGCACGAGCGGCAATCTGCAAGGATCTCATCTTCGAATTTATTTTATCGTTTCTCCTGGAAATGACGTTCCATAACGAGACATAAATTCAAAAAGTCGGGGTAAACAGGACCGTACGTAATGCGCTCGCGTCGGTTCCTCCGCGAATACTACGTCCGTTCGAGTTTACAGACCTTACCCGGACAAATCGATGACGTGGACCCGTGCACCCCTTTTTAATCGTATTAGTTTCCTGTTTATGACTACGTTAATACATTTCTTTGGTAAACTTCTCAACTAGATCGATCGCATTTTTTTCGAACGTATTTTATTTTGTTCTCCTTTTTTTTCCTCTTTTTTTTTCTTTTTTTCTTTTTTTTTCTTTTTTTCTCCTTTTACGTTTCTCAAGAGGAGGAACATTTTAACAAATCGAAGATTATCGCGTTAAGCATTGTAAGTAATGGAATCGCCATGGTTGGCAAACGCATGAAACTTTTACATCGACGATAAAACGTCAGCTCTTTTTCGCGCAATTTTGAACGGAACGTTACGAATAAACTACCTTGCTTTTTCATGAGAAGTCTGGGCCCGGTAATTCGATCGTTCGTATTCTCTGGCCAACCCCAGGGTTTCTCGACATCGGGCGATTGCGATTTCGTAACAGTCGCGACAACGATTCACGACGATATTCTAGAGATCGAAGAGATTCTAAGGCTCTTTAATTTCGACGAGGGATTACTGTTGGAAGATTTCATATTACATCGGTTTTTAACTTGTATACCTCCTAACCGATCATCACTTGTATAAATCAACTCAAGCTCATCGATGAAATCTTTTTACAAAGACTAACATATCTATTTTCTTTCTTTTTTTTCTTTTCCTGTTTTCTTTTTTTTCTTCTTTTCTTTTTTTCTTTTTTTCTTTTTTTCTTTTTTTCTTTTTTCTTCAATATTAAATCCATCAAATCACGTTATATGATTTAGGAAAAAGGATAAACTTTTACGAGAATGTTTTAACGATTAATTCGTCGGTATTGACGATAGCTGTTCATAAAGATCGAAACATCAAAGTTAGTAGGATGCAACTGTGCTAGAAACGGTCATCGAATTTCTAATGTTTTCTCTTTGGAATCAGTGCGAGTATTTCTGCGATTTCACGGATGGTAAGACTAAGGGTGGTAATTCGATCGTTCGTATTCTCTCGCCGGTCAACGGGCGACAACAAGAACGCGCGAGCGCGCTCCTGCAACAACTACCGTTTCGACCGGGCATTTGACGATATGTCCTAGGTGGTTCGACAGCCTTTTCCCTTCCGTTGAACCCATATTCCCCTTCTTTTTCTTCTTCACATACATATCAGAAGAGTACACGGTCTTAGTCGCAGCTACGGCGAGCTGAACTCAGCCCTCGTGGGGCTCGAGTCGGACTCTGTCTCTTTCTCTCCACGAGTACTCGAGGGGTTTGGAAAGAGTGAGAGCGAGAGAGTGAGTGAAAGAGAGAGAGAGAGAGAGAGAGAGAGAGAGAGAGAGAGGAGGGGATGGGGTTAGCTGCCAGTGGCGCTGCCACCGCTACTACTCCTACTGCTACTGATGCTGCTGCTGCTGCCGCTGCTGCTGCTGCCGCTGCTGCTGCTACTGCTACTGCTTCTACTGCTACTGCTGCTGCTCGGTATAAGCCAGTGCGCGTCAATAACCGTCCATCAGATGTAATAGCTCCCCGAGACACATCGGTTGCATTTAAATGGCTGCTTAGCCGACTCTGTCTCGACGCCGACGTGGATCTATGGAATTCCATCAAGCTCCACGGGATCCCTTATCGTTCTAACCGGGTCGTCGCGTCTCGGTCCAAGCATACCCTCGCTACTCTTCCATCCGTACCTACCCTTCCTCGGTGGCAGCACTATTTTCTTTGCCGTTCGCAAGGAGCACACTCTCGCGGTTACTTTTTTATCCTTTTTCCTCGGGAACTGAGCTAGGACTTTGCGTTTCTTTTCTCGACCTTCATTCTTATTTCTTTTTTCCTTTTCCTTTTTTCTTTTTCTTTTTCTTTCTTTTTTTTTTTTTCCTTTCTCTTTTTGCCTCGTAGAAATCCTTTTAACCTACCACCCTATAGACGAACGCGTGAACGCGCGGGCGTCCAATCTTTCGATAAGATTATCGTGATTTCTCGAATGAAAATTAGATTAGAATTTTTCTTTATTTTCGTGAAATAAATAGTCAGTCGATTAAATATATTAACGTACAAATATGTATTTTCGATTGGATATTAGTTCTTTTCTTTTTTCATTGTTTTTTTTTTGTTTTTTTTTTTTTTTGTTTTTTTTTTTTTTACTTTTTTTTTTTCAAATTGGATTTAAAATTACAAAGGAAGAAGAGTTTACTCTGGTCTACGGCTTTTAAAAGCTTTAGTTTTAATTCTTCACGTACCGCTTATTGTACGGGAACATCGTTCGATTCTTGGTCCCTTTTTACTCCGAGAGATCGAAGAGTCACGAAGCAGAGGGTTGGAGTCAGGGTAACAACCGACGGCACGGGGTAAACTCGCTGACTGCGAGGTTCCTTGATTGGCTCCATCCGCAGACCTACGTGCTCGTCACAACAGTTCATTCTGGGGGTCCCATGCTCTCCACGCTGCCTTTACCTCCCGTCCACGTACTCTCTTTGGCTCCCTCTCCCTCCCTTCCTCGCTCTCCCCCCCTCTCTCTATCTTTATCTCTTTCTGTCTCTCTCCCTCTCTCTCTCTCTCTTTCTCTTTCTCTCTCTATATTCGGCCTTCGAAATATCAAACTTACCAGGCAAAACGTTTCCCGCACCCTACTACCCTAAGCTTTCCCTATTCACCAACTGCGGGAATTCGAGTCGCTAACTAACCCCTTAACGCGAAAACGAGTCGAGTTAATTGCTACCGGCAGCGAACATTGATTATGCAATTAATCTTCTTCCTTCAGCAATTACAAGATCAAGGATCCTTCATTAGAAGGTAATTTCAAACACGTAAAATGTTGTTCTCCCATTTTACCGTAGCAAAATCTAAGAGGGAGGAAAGGGTGGAGGGGAAGCGATAGAGGTGATAGGGACATTGTTTTATTAAATTAAGATAAAACCGATGGGCGAGGAAGAATAATATCACGGTAGTTGATCGGGATCTATCGTGTAATCGCGTATCGAGCGTACCTTAACTTTTCCGTTATTGCACGATGTATAATAATTTGGTGGTGGTTCACGATGGGCAAGCCTCTCCTTCCAATTCTACCATTTTCTCATCCAGAGGTTGGGACTTAATCCCTCATGGACGACGGCGACGAGGTTGCAGGGGTTAGGCGTGCCCATTTTACCCATGGCATAGCCGTACGGATAGTCGAGAGAGAGAGAGAGAGAGAGAGAGAGAGAGAGAGAGAGAAAGAGAGAGAGAGAGAGGGAAACCGAGAGAGAGAGAGAGAGAGAAAGAGAGGAAGGAATAGAAGTAAAGAGAGAAGATAGGAGAGAAGGTAGGTGGATGAGAAAGAGAGAGAGAGAGAGAGAGAGGGAGAGAGAGAGAGAGAGGACGAGAGAGAAAGGGTAGCTACAGGCAAAAGGATCTGCATGGCGGCTCCACCGCGTCGCAAATCACTTAAACTGCGGCTGGAGGTACGCGAGGGCGAGCTTGGTTCTAGGAGGGGGAGGGTTCTGTGGATGGTCGAGAGACTGGAGGAGGAGAAAGGAGGAGGAGGAGGAGGAGGAGGAGGGTGATTATAAGACCGCTCGGGGTTGCTGGCTAGCGAGGTAGTACCATCCGTTATGACTATAAATCTAAGATAACAATAACGTCCCCCTCACCTCCTCTGCCTCGTTCCATCCACCCACGTTCTCTCTCGCGCACAACCTCTCCCTATCCCTCTCCTCATGCTCTGGGTGCAGCTTCGCCACCCACCGCTCTGACCTCTCCTTCTCTCTATCTCCTTCTCTTCCTCTCTCTCTCTCTCTCTCTCTTTCTCTCTCTTTCTCTCTGTTTCGCTCTCTAGAGCTTGTTCTCTTGCCTCCGCGCGAGACCGTTTGTCCGGCAGAGGCATTAATGCCCGCCTGCGCCGAGCTACTCACCGGCCATTTGATGCACGTGGCCTAGCTGCCCGCTCGTGCTGCACACACGTCATCGTATCGACATTAACGCCTCGGCATGTCTATCGCCGTTGACGAAGCTAACGACGATATAAATGAGACGATATTGAAAATAGGATCGTTCTGTTTGGATTAGAATTTAGAATTTCGAGAATATCCGTACAACGACTTCTTATCTTTCTATTCTTTTTTTTCTCTCTCTCTCTCTCTCTCTCTCTCTCTCTCTCTGTCTTTCTCTTTCTCTTTCTATCTTTTTTTTTCTAGATGATCGAGATTAATAGTTCGATACATTTGCAGTTTCTTAATAAAGCTGTCTCTTCGTGTTAAGTATATTTGAGAGAGAGAAAGAGAGAGAGAGAGAGAGAGAGAGAGAGAGAGAAGGAAAAGAAAAGAAAATAAATAGTTTTGTCTTTGGACCAGTTTCTTCTGTTTATCTTGCTTCTCGATGTAATTATACGATGATCTTCTAGCTAGGTTGTTTCAACTCGAATCTCGCCGCGGAGAGACTTAAATCGGACTAACTTTCTGGGAAATATAATCCTCGGGATGGTCGTTTTATTTGTTTCTCGCGCAAATGTATCGACTACTATGAACCGCGCAGCTGCCCGCTCGAAATGGACCAAACATAAAATATACATATTTCCTCTACTCGGCGAATAAGAGAAAAGGAAGAGAGAGGAAAATTACTGCTTTTGGCAAGAAAATACGAATACCGTGCATTTAAATTCATAAAATTTACACGGGGTCTCGTTTGTTCAATTTAAATCGAAACGCATTCTTTCTTATCACAATGTCCAATAATCGTGCTAACGCACTTGCTTTCTCGCGATAAAAGTCGATCAAGGACGTCAACAAATTAAATCTCCCAATGGTATTACAAATGATTAAAGAAGTTGCTTGAATTGTTACTACGAATCGCTACTTCCGTCGAATCCCGGCCTTGGGAGTTTGGTTGATTCGCGACAAGGTTAAAGCTCGAACGCGTAGCGACGCTTTTAATTGGGCTTAATGCCGTAAACAGGGAGGGCGTTAATGAAAAGTACCTCGACGCGACATTACTATTCGGTACATTAAGTCGGCAAATGAAATTCACAATCGATGACCGCTCTGTATCGTCGGCGAAAGAGTAATAATGTATTGCGATAAATATGTATACGAGTTTATCGTAATAATGAGTTCACTGATTCCTGGTGGAGAGGAAGAGGTTGGGGGGAGGGGGTCGAGATGGGTGGATGGTCGTTCGGCGGGGGCGGTACGTCGGACCTCGTTGAGGGTGGCGCGGATATAGGGGGTGAAGAGGTAGGAGGCACCGAAGTTGGTTATTTTATCGGATATTTTGGGTAGAGTCGCCATTCGAAATTGTGAATCGCGCCGGTTCGCTCGATTTCAAAGGTAAATTAATATCGCGCCATGAACACGTGCCCATCCGATGCACTGATGAGCTTAATGAGAACCGAAGTAAAGAGCCGTGGATAAATGTTACTTTGATCAAGCTCTAATTGAGCTCGGGGGCAAAATTCTAATTGTCTATAAGCTCGAAACCCACGACGTGGATATTTCGTTCAATCGATTTCGATGCGAGCAATTTCTCGTAATTTCAATCGACGATTCGTCGCGGTCGGCTTGTTACGAAAAGAGAGCCGGAGCTAGACTTTTCGCGGTAGATCTCTCGGCGTTACGGCTTTTCACAACGCGTCCATCCAGTAATAAGGGAAATCTAGGAATGAAGAGGCGTTTGGGTACATCTGCCGCTGCATCGTCCATCACGCGCTCTACCGGGCCCAGCTAATACACGTATAATTACTCCTTTCTAAGATTTATTTTAATTAGCCCCTATATCTTCTCCTAACGACCAGTGCTCTGATTTAGCACAAACTGTTTCATCCCTACCTAACAATGTTGGAGCAACGTCTCGATTCTCTCTCTCTCTCTCTCTCTCTCTTTCTCTTGGAACCCTTTTACGACTGGAATATCCCTCTCACGGGGGTTAAATCGCAGATCTTATTGTGCGAGGCAGTATTTTAAGGGTGGCTATAATATTCGTGGAAGGATGAAGAGGGATAAAGACGACACGTTACGGAATTAAAACATAATTCAACCTTACGATACGACTCGAGTCTGCGATATTCTTATTAATTCGGCGAAATAAGTTCTGACCCAATGGATAGAATAAAAATATTATTGAACGTGTAAGTTCAAAGAGAACGAAAATTAAAAATATACATCCATGGAATTGATCAAACGTGTTAATCAATTTCGAATAAGGCCTAGGTTACAGCTGCGTTTTCTCCGAAAGGATTTCACTAAATCAGCATCGGGTGGATTCGAGCCTTGTTACAAGCCGGAAGGTTTCCATCGTTAACATTGTTATCATTAGTGATTAGCTGTGGTTGTTCGTAGCAACGACGGTAGTAGAGTTAAGGACGAGAAAACGTAGGAAGGGTGAAATCGCGTGGAGGGCCTCCTTCGTTAGGAAAGCCAGTATTCTCGACAGTAGAGTGCAGCTAGCTAGCTAGCTCGTTCGCTCGCTCCATTAACTTGTTCATAGGCGATCTAGTCGTCGTGGCATCGTCTCACACTTCCCCTTCTCTCTAAGCCGGTACTAAATCACCCTCTTGCGCCTCCCACGCGCGCCCTCCGGCCTACACATACTCTCTCTCTTTCTCTCTCTCTCTCTCTCTCTTACTCTCGTAAAGAGACGGATACGGTGAGAGACACTAATAGAGAAGAGAGAAAGAGAAAGAGAGAGAGAGAGAAAGACGGGGAATAGTAGCGGCAAACCCGAAACTCAAGCCAAACATACGAACAACCGTCGCTTCCGTAGAGGGAAACGGTAAGATCGCCTGCGAATCCGTAATCGCCGTAAACCTAAGGACTTAGGAGGCTGGAACCGCGGATTCGCTATCTCCGCATGCACACGTACACACTGTTGATACGTCGGAAACGTGCAGGATCCACCATTCGGAAGTTGTGTGCACGTATGAGAGTACAAGAGAGAGAGTAAGTGTACGTTAGGTGAGAAATGAGAGAAAGAGACAAAGAGAATGAGAAAGAGAGAGAGAGAGAGAGAGAGAGAGAGAGAGAGAGAGAGAGAAGAAGCATTGGTGGTCGCCTCTAGCCTAAATCTATATTTCCACCTCCCATATTCCGTATCTGTTCATCTGGTGCCACCGAGTAACCTAACCATGGCAGAATCGTTCGCACGATCCTTACCCCTTCCATCTAGAAACGTTTCCAGCAACACTCCCGTTCTATTCCTTCCCCACAACGAACAACCACCAACACCGTCAAACCTCCTATTCCAACTCACCCCTCTCTGTCTTTCTCTCTCTCTCTCTCTCTCTCTCTCTCTCTCTCTTCCTCCTTCACATACTCCTACACTAGCTCCGTCTCCAACACCTCGAGCCCTCGAAGCCTCCCACCGCCGACAAATCCTCGCGGTGCTTTCCTACGGCAAAGCGCGACGGCACGAGCACATTTCCTTGAAATACGACGTCCCCTGGAGCATAAATGCCGTTACTATTCCCACAAGTTGTAACTGGTGTTAATTATTGACTTGATATATATGTATAAGTATGTATGTCCGCGGCAAATATGTGAACGCCAGAGCGTGTTCTTCTTCGGTGTGGTTGTTATAGGTAGGTGTAACTACGTGAAAACAGACACCATAGACGGCAATGAATGTAGGGAACGAACGTTTGAACGAACTTAAGCGAACGAGCTTGCCCGGACGACTTTCCCTGCCGATATCTGATTATCGTTCGTCATTGGTACGACGGTGCAAATAATTAAACGTCGCCGTGACATTTCCACGCGCGGCGACATTCAACCTAACTTTAGATGTTTCTTGTTTCCAAGAAATGGATATCATGAATTTGAATTACGTATGTACGCCTCGGTTATATACCCACGGATGAATTTTTCTTTTTTTTATCCTCCCTTCTTTCATTCCGCTTATATAAAATCTTTTTTGCAATCTTTTAATTTTATCTTACTCCGACATACCGCGTATCGAGTTAACGTTAACGACCATCGTTCCACGTAATAGCGTGGGTCATTTTTCTTTTCTTTTCTTTTCTTTTTTCTTTCTCTGTTTCTTTTTTTTTTCTTTTTTCTTTTTTCTTTTTTCTTCTTTTCCTTTTCTTTTTCTAGAAATTGTGCGAACATTTTTTTCGTTGATTCCTCATTTCCTGATTTTCATTTTTCATAAAAGTGAGACTAAAGGTTCGCGCGCGAGCTATAAGATGCTTCTAAAGTTAGTAAAGAGGTGCTACGAGAGAGACTTGGAGTGAGCAAGAAAGAAAAGAGAGAGAGAGAAAGAGAGAGAGAGAGAGAGAGAGAGAGAGAGTAATACCGACATTTCGCGGAATTAGATGCGCGATGGCAATGCGAAAGGATGAAACTGGAGTGTGAGGTAGTGGAGCACAGCAGCAGCGGGTGGATAGCAGTGGGTTAATGCAAAGAAAGGGTCGATGCGAGCTGAAAGTGTCGGAATACGCCCCAGTTAGTTTAGAGGGTGTTGGTACCCATGGTAGGCAACGGCGCCTGCAGACGCTTGGCCGTTAAGCAGTAAGCATGAAAGATGGTGATGCCGCCCGAGGGAACTCCTTCCGCTGCTTTCATTATTAAAGGTCCTTTCATAATTGACGGACTTGCCATGCAGGTTTCAGTGGAACTTCGTGAGTCGGTTTACTTCTAAAACCGAGCAACGTTGCCGCAAACTTTTACGTGTTTCCTCGAGGCGCCTTCGGCTCCTAAAGCTTCTCGAAAAGCCATCGACCGCTTTCATATCTTTCTACTGCTTCTTCTTCTTCTTATTTTTTTTTCTTTTTTTTTTTTACTGCTTTTGTTCGATGCTTGGAAAGATTCGAATTGGTGGTCTACATTTTCAATATACACGATAATATGAAATCCTATCATTAAATATTCACATTGTTTTAATCTAAAAAGTATATATATATATATATATATATACATATGTGTGTATGTGTATATATATACATATACACTATTTCTTCGATTTTCTTTAAGCTTATCAGGGTATTCAAGGTTTTCCTACATGAGATGGGGGTTCGATCGTAGAAAAGGGGCATCGTCTGTCGTTTCGATTTGCTTCGCGAAGGGTAGCTCTAAGCAGACGGACCGTGTATATGGAACGCCGGGCAGCCCTGCCACAACGGGGCTCTTCTCTTCTTCTTTCTCCACCTCCGCATACCGTGCCATCGTACGAAGCATCCAACTAAATTGAAAGTTCCGTCTGAGAGGGAAATACATTTGTAAATGAAACAGTCATGAACGTATGCCCCGGCAGCCCGCGGCTATTCAATCTAACCGGTGCACAAAGCTAATAGAAATCCTACGTCTCTCGCATAAAGGAAACTGTGAAATAAAATCGAATGTGGATCCTTTGCACGGATTACCAATAAGTTGAGCGTTCGAGCCGATCTAACGCCGTGGTAGCGTCCGTGAAATCAACTCTTCCCGCTCGAACGCCATTGCCGAGACATTCGAGAGACATCACAGACAGTACGCGAGCTACTATCTCCAAGTATTCTTTGATCTCTTTTGTGTGTGTGTATGTGTATATGTATATATATATATGTGTATGTGTGTGTGTGTGTGTGTACGCGTATAGGTGCATGCGTTGCCCTGCGTATCGACTATATATACATACATACATATGTGTATATATATATATATATATATATATATATAATGGATTTCTCTGAGGTCTTGAGAAATTGTCTTTATAATGTTCTACAAAGTAATTGTACTATAGCAAACGATAAAATGCTCGATCGAAAATTACAATAGGATTTCGCAAAAATTTTTCTTTTACGATATCACAATAGCATCAATTTTTATATTAAGTTTATAAACTATAATATGTCTGTATAATATGTATAGATCGTAGTAATATTTGTGAATGGGAGAAATCTTTGTAGGGAGAGAGAGAAAGAGAGAGAGAGAGAGAGAGAGAGAGAGAGAGAGGGAGAGAGGGAGAGAGTTCCACGACTATAGAGATTCTTGACGATCGATCGAGAATTCTTTTAGCGTGAGCTCGCCCGTTTCAGAAAGGAATTAAGGTTAAGATTTAATTTCTGATTAGGCGGCATCGTACCCTCCCACGGGAGCAATCTCGTTCAGCCATTGTGACTGACAGAAACGCGCGATTCCACGAGATGGAAGGACCGACCAGCATACGAATCGCCTACTTTAGCTACTTCCAACTAGCATTTCGACTAATAACGACTAACCCGCTAGCAGCACTCAACTTAGAATGGTATGCGTTAGCGCGAATCTCCTATCTTATATATATATATATATATATATATATATATATATATATATATATATCTATGTATATATGATTGCACAGATTTTCTATTCGTTGTAGTAGCAACATTTATATGCGTATGTATGCGCCTATCTGTATCTTTCTTATTTGAAATTATTTTCTATCGTTTATATAAAATCCAATAGATTTTATCCTTTCGTTGACGCATTCATTAACATAAAGAAAAAAAAAAAATATAAGAATTTTATAAATTTAAATATTTTTATATTCAACTTTAATCGCGATCGTTCTAAATTGTTTCCATTTGGAATAAAGATAATTGATACGTGAAATTAATGTAGAAAAATGATGAATAAAATGCGTTTAAGAGTAAAACGATCGAGATTATTGCAATTCGTTGTAGATGATCGATCGGTCGATCTGACGAATAAAATGTAACGTAGAATTAAGATTCCAAAGAAGAAAATTTTCCATCGAGATATATCCTTTGCGTCAGGGTAACGTCCTTAAGATAATTTACCGTTCAAACGTTAACTGGGAGGCCGGTTTGCTTTCTCATGGAACGCGAAGAAGGTTTGCGCCAAAACGTGAGCGAACGAGAATGAAAGAAAGAGAGAGAGAGAGAGAGAGAGAGAGAGAGTGAGAGAGAGAGAGAGAGAGAGAAAGAGAAGGTAGTGCAGTCGAGTGAAGTAAAAAGAGAAAGATAGAGATAGAAAGCAAGAGAGAAAGAGAAAGAGAAAGAGAAGGAGAAGGTAACGTTCTCCTGGCCCTGACACGACAACGATGCTCTGTTCCATGGTCTTTTTACCCTCGCTGTCGGTGACACATTTCTTGATTTTCGGAACAATGGCGGCCATAAAGCAAAGGACGGTGTGTAAGATCGCGCGCTGTGAGTAAGACGAAGTTATATAGCGAGAAAAGGGTAAGTAGATCCTTGCTCCTTACTAACGTGGTGTACCCGATACATAATACTGGACTGGAGAATATAAGAGACGATTCGAAATGCGCATCGCGTATCACAGGCACGATCGAGCTCACTTCTTCTTCTTCTTCTTCTTCTGTCCCTCCCCCGAGAGGAGGGAAACGTTAGAATCGAAAGCTTTGCTTTTTGGGGAAAAAATCCGTGGTAAAAGATATACAGTGCGATCCTGCGGAAGGCGAAAAGAGACAACCCACCATTGGGTCTGCGGGGTATTTCTTTGCTCTTTTAAGTAGTCCGTAAGCGGAGGAATCTCTTGAGGCAAAACTAAGTATTCTCTTTATGTTACGTGTTTAAGACGGGACTTGCCTTTTTAAGTTGCGAACCGGACTGCGATATCAAGAATGCCTTGTCATATATTCTATGTTATCCGATCGAGTTTCCTATGGGGAAGTGTCTTTTTCTGTTGTTGTTGTTGTTGTTCGTTTTCTTCTTTTTACTTTCTTTTTGTTTCTCTTTTCTCTCTCTCTCTCTCTCTTTCTTTATTTTTTGTTTTTTCATCTCTAGAGATAATTTTATTTATCTTCGTTCAAGCATTGCTGCCAGCGCTCAACGAGTGTTACGCGAAACGTTACTATAATACCGTACGGAATGTAAAAATTTACAGAATGAACAAAAATAGATGACCTGATTGTACGAAATCGGTTCGTACGTTTGTTCGTTCGTTCGTTCATTCGTGAAGGTGAAGGTTCTCCTCGATTTGAAGGAGAATCGTCATTTTCTGCGCCGAGAGAAGAAAGCGAGAGGCAGAAGGCGATAGAGAAGTATTGAGAGAGAATGGTGGATGGGAGGATGAGAAGAAAGTAGAGAGCGACAGGCGTCTCGTTCTGGCCAGACGGTGGACGGACCCATCCGCGAGAGACTTCTGCAAGCGAAGGGATGAACTAGCACCGGATGATTATTTCGTGGGTTCTCCGGGATTGAATCCGCGTTGGAGAGTACTCGAGGGTGCGGCCAGGCCCGTCCTATGAGAATGAGAGACCGTCGACTCGGCTTTTCATCCGATGCGATCTACCACGACCAACGTCTGCAGTCACCGGCACTACCATCGCCGTTCTCTCCTCCTCCTCCTCCTCCTCTTCCTCCTCCTCCTTCTCCACCTCCTTTTCCTCCTCCCCTGCCCGAAGAAGCTCTTTATCTAACCGCGAATAATCGGACAATTTTCCACGTCACCGCACTCGTCTTGCGACGAGCACTTGCCCCATTCCCCCTCCCTTCCCATCCTCCCCCGTCACCCTCCTTTCTCCCTCTTTCTCGCCATTCTGCTTTTCCTTCGAGAAAGGAGAAAGGAGAATCAAGGATACTGAGAGGTAATCGCGACTTCTACCGTGAATCACCGGCACTCGCGAGCAAAAAGAACGTTCAATTCTTCGTTCAACCATAGTCTTCATCAAATATATATATATATATATATATGTAAGGTCTGCGTACTTGCTCGGTCGGTTATTTTATTTTGCCTTGTACCGTACGAGAAAAATAAAAAATAAATAAATAAATAAAATATTAAAAAAAATATATATATATATATATATACACCGTTTTTAATACAACGTTAAACGTCTTTATTCGAATTAATTGCAATCTTCGAACCGTTGCATTTTACATTCTTGACAAGTTCCTTGTACTGCGCATAGGATCTTTGTTACATAATTGAAATACAAACACGAATTTGTCCTGATCGAAACGTTAATCGGATAAAGTATCTGTTCCAACGTTACGTCCCAGTTTCGGCAAAGTGCGGAAGCGCGTTCCTAGTTGTCAGGGTGAATCAGTCAGGGGGTCGAAAGACGCGGCACGATTCTATTTAGCGGCGCGTCGTTTGACGGGGTTTATTGGGGGTGCAACAGGTCGGGTTAGACTGGAGTGTATTCTCTCACCACCATCATTAGTCAACGTCACCACCCGACTCTCTTCTCTGTTTCTCTACCTCTCACTCTCTCTATCTCTGTCTCTCTTACTCTCCGCGTGTGTACCTACCTCCCTGCTCGGCTTCCTCTTCTCTATCTCTCTCTCTCTCTCTCTCTCTCTCTCTCTCTCTCTCTTTCTCATTCTCTCTCTCTCTCTCTATCTCTCTTTCCATTCCTCTCCCTCTCTTTCTCTCTGTATCTATTACCGGCATAACGTCGACTACTAAATCGCCTGGCGCCTCCACCAGCCGCTCGGTCATGCGTGCGGCTTTACCTCGAAATCACGGAAACGCTTCGTAACGATTCGTTCAGTTAACCGCTTCGGTGACGCGATGTTGTATGTAAACCGGTTGGTTAGCGTGCAGATTTGTCGACGCACCGAAAGATCCATTTCTGGCTTAAAATTTCCCAGGGAGTTGATATTAGTTCGTCGATTAATTCATACCTTTAATATTTTTATAACGATTATAGTTTTAGATAGTTAAGATGTGCTATTAGAAAAATGTCAATTGAAAAAGAATAATCAAAACGGGCGTATCGTAAAAATAATTATTCTCTGTTATCTCGTCTTACTTTAATTTGACTTATTGAACAAACATTTCTTTTGGTATTTCTGAAAGATCGATTACGGACAGTTTAGACAGTGTCCTTTCTAGGTGACGTTTCTCATCGATTCTATTCACAAAGATATGAAAATATTTGGATCGTTTCTCTTAGCAAAATTTATGTATAAAAAGGGCATAAAAGGGAATGTCGAAATAGTAGTAAGAGTCGAATAAAGCTCGTCAGAAAAGCGTGTCGCGGCTTGGAGTAATCGTTAAACCGCACACGGTGGATATTACGAGGCCGGAAAAGCAGTAACGGTGGCAGTACGAAGGACCTTCCTTGCGCGTTGGATCGCGTAATCCTAGTAGGATCATCCCATTGTTGTTAGCCCACGTGTGGATACGAGCTTTGCAGTTTCACAAGCAGAAGCCACACCGTCGAGTCTTTCTGCTTCACGCTTCGTGCTTTCCTCATCCTCTATCTCTTCCTCCACCTCCTCCTCCTTCTCCTCCTCCTCCTCCTCCTCCTTCTCCTCCTCCTCCTCCTCTATCTCCTTCTCCTTCTCCTTCTCTTCCTCCTCTTCCTTCTTCTCTCGAGCAGGCTTCTTCTAACGCCATCGTCGACTAGCATTTACCTTCGTCCCTGTAGTTTCATTCTTCCTTCCTACCTTCCTTGTTCTCTCTCTCTCTCTCTCTCTCTCTCTCTCTTTCTCTCTCTCTCTCTTTCTCTTGGTAAGTATAAGCTCTTTCCAACAAATCCACCACCTCATTTAGTGCCGCACCAGAGAATTAGCGCGAAAAGCCTTCTTCTTGTGTCGCGCAACACGTCTGACCACGTATACGCGTATATGCTAATTCTTCGTGGCCGGCGTAATAACCAAAGTACATTCTAGTTTTCTCTCCTTCTAACGAAACCAGTCGAGTGTGCGGAACCATTCTATCCCTTTCTCTAACATTTACCAACTCTTTCCTTTTGTTTTCGTTTTTTTCTTCTTTTTCTTCTTATTCTTCTTTTTCTTCTTCTTGTTCCTGTTTCTCTCTTGGTTCTCTTCCACTTCCTCTTAAACTTCCGGTGAAAACAGCCCTCTCCCCCTATCTCCTTCTCTTTCGCTATTTTCTTTTTTTTTTGTTTTCGTTTTCTTTCTTTTTTCCTTCCTTCCTTCCTTCCTTCCTTCTTTCCTTCCTTCCTTCCTTCCTTTCTTTATTTCTTTCTTTCTTTCTTTCTTTCTTTCGTTTGTTTGCTTCTCTTTTTAATTTTATTTTATTTTATTTTTTTCACACCCTCCTACGCCTCTCAAGAAGCTACGCACGGAAAAGCTCTTTCGGCGTTTCCGAGTTTCTTCGAAAAAAACGTTCTCGTTTTAAAAGTTTAACGTGGGATTAGATCTTCCAAGATAATCGTATGCTATCGTAAGAACTTTCTTTCATTGCGAATGCGGCATGACCGCCATGAAGCTTGCGGTTCAGTAAGTAAACATTTTAACGAATTTTTCTAATGTTTATCCATTATGATATTATCCATACAATTTTCATTTGATGAAATAGACATAATTGTCGACAATTTCTTGGATTATTTGATTTAATAAATAATTCATTCTTCGTTTATATCGATGATTAGTTGTAAATTAAATAACAACCTCAAAGCTCTCTTGGCCACTCCTACCGTCGTATTAGAAGCTCCGTAAATATTTATGCGCTGCGCCTTCGTAAAGTCAAGTAATTCCAGCGTGTTCCTGGTGATCCGATTGAGCTAGCCCTGGCGCAGGAAGGTTGAAAGCCGCTGTCAACATCTCTCAGTGGGCAGCGTTGTCTGGTCCGTAAACCTTGTTATCAACCACCGGCCATTAGGGGTCCAAGGCGACAAAATGCCGAGCAAAGTGCCATCTTTCCCAAATAATTACGCTCCACATTGTCGATGCTACAGCACGTACCTTCCTTATCCGCTTGCTCGGATTAGGAAGGCGTAAAGTACAATGCTTTAAATTCAGGCTGTGCGAAGTGTTTGCGAAAACGGAAAGACGTAAACTCTTTTAGGAATAATTAGGATGCATGTAGTAACGTTTCCTTTTGTTACGAAGATACGATGTTTTCTTTTTTCTTTTTTTTTTTGTTCTTTTATATTATTTTCTTCTTCCCTTTTTTTTCCCCTTTGTTTTCTTTTTTTCTTTTTTTATTTTTTTTTTCTTTCTTTTCGCAAAGCGTATGTTATTGATTGATCTGCCATTCAACTGGTATGATAATACATTAGTCACAAATCAGTTTTTACTTTAATAAAAGATATGAATAGCACGTAATGCAGATATAGATATGAAATGGAGTTATGAACATGTATGTGCGTGTGCATTAGCGCGGATCTCGTATTTATTTTCATCGGTTATCAAGTTTTCACTGAGAGCACGTAATTACGAAGCAACGAAATATTCGATTACAAATCGCTTCCCGTCCGATTATTCGTAAAATACCTTGAATTATCATCGACCGATCATCCCCGTAGAACGGAATGGGGGTTGGGGGGAAAAAAAAAAAAACGAGGAAGAGACGACAAGCACTCGCCGGTTTCGCATTAAAAAATTGGCAAAGTGGAAGTACAAATCATCGAGCGACTACCGGTCATTCGGAAATGTTGGAAGCGTTCGAATGGAATTGCCGGTGGTGGGGATGGAGAATGGCGCGGGTGGATGTGGAAGGGGCCTCGAGCATTTGCAGTAACAAAATGCGAAGCGCTGCACGCGTTAATTCCCGTCCATAAAAGCCATCGACAAATCAAACCTTCGACGTGATTCACTGCTAGCATAAATACAACTAGATCAGCGTGTGTACCAGAAATGTGGTATGAGCGATGGGTCGACAGGCATTGCCACTCCCCACTCCCAACCACCCACTCAACCTCCCTCCTTCCCTCTCTTTCTCTCTCCAACTCTCTTTCTCTTTCTCTCTCTTTCTCTCACACATACACCACCAAAATCCTCCTCCGCGTCCCTCACCGCTCGACTTTTGCTGTGGACACTCCCCACACTCTCCTCGATACGACACGTCGTGCCGTCGAAATACTACGCTCCACTTTCTGCATTTTCATAATCTCATTATCGATAAATTAATGATGAAAAAGAGGGTTACTACTCGGCACGAATTTCCAAGCGCAGATATCGAATTTAGTTGCTGCCGAACAGATAATTACAGTTTTCGTCGGTCAAGTATTTTCCGATATAGGTACCTTTCCCTCATTGCGATCGAATCTCTTCTATCTTGATGGACCGAGAGAATTTCTTGCACCATTTATGGTTCCCGAAACACGCTATCGAAGGGTCGACGTTGGAGTTTCGAGAAAAGATTCGAAGGATCTAAAAAGGAAGGAATCCGAACGGCCGGTAGTTACTTCCTTGTCCAGTCTTGGTAACATCCTTCTTCCCCACCCTTACGGTGCGCATCGAAAAGGCCCATAAAACCAAGTGGGGTGGAATAACAATAAACTATCCTTATAAATCTTAGCCAGGGACACTGGGCAACTCCGATAGCGTGGCCGATTATCTCAGGAAATGCG
>NC_140831.1:3145000-3160000 GCF_050613455.1 Vespa mandarinia
TTGTTCTCCGGAGAGAATAATAATTGGTCGGGCCAGTAATCCCTGTGGGTTAACGAAAGGGTGGTACTGCGGTTCCCGTTGGTACCAACGAGCTAGCCCTGAGGTAAAACCATGGAGAGAGTGGAGAGAGAGAGAGAGAGAGAGAGTGAGTGAGAGTGAGAGAGAGGAAAAAGGGGTAGTAGTTGGTAGTAGAAGGCAGTGGAGTGCTGAGAGAAGTATCTGCATGGGGGAGTGGGAGAGAGAGAGGAAGGGAGAGAGAGAGAGGGAGAGAGAGAGAGAAGAGACGGCGACACCGGCGGCGAAACGTTAGAGAAGGGGATGGTTTCTGGCTACGGATAGTCGCAAATCACTTTAACTGCGCGAAGAGCAGTTTGGAGCCGCTAATGGCGTCAAGTGTCTCAGATACCACGGCTTCGGGGTCGGATCGTCCGGTCGCTCGTCGACGAGTTGGTGTTCTCTACCGACGACGACGACGACGACGACAACGAGAGCAGGACGCTTAGTCTACAACTATGCATCCTCGAGTATTATTTCACCATTGATCGCAATGGATTACTTGCAAGACGATCTCTAATGAGATCTACCTTCGTTGAAGTTTAACAAAGTTCTTGATAATATAATAAATAGGTAATACATTAAAAGATATATATATATATATATATATATATATATATATATATATATATCGGATAGGTTGATGATGTACAGGTATATTATTCTCACTTATGATCTTTTCATGAAAATATCAAGGAAAAAAATGTGAAAGTATATACAATAGTATAAAGTCAAGTCTAATTTATTTATTAGCCAGTAATAGTCTTAATGATAGAAGAGAACGGACAGTCGAAGATATCTTTAACTTTAAACGGCTTCCTAAGGAAGGTAGAAACATCGTCGGAAGCAAGAGATTCTCCAGAGCATTTTGGTTAGTATAGGGCGGTATATGGCCGTAAGAGGAAGGGCAATGGCATGACGGTGCCGCGTTTAATGTCCGAGCTAGCGAACCCGTCCTCACGCAGCGGTGTCCGCCATCCGTTACATCTATAAATCTAAGATAACAATATTGCTAGCAGCAGCGAGCGGAGCATCACCTCCTCGTAACTGGGTACCCCACTTCCCCCCCGCTACAGAGAGAGAGAGAGAGAGAGAGAGAGAGAGAGAAAGAGAGAGAGTGATAGTGAGAGTGAGAGTGAGAGTGAGAGAGAGAGAGAGATCTGCTGCCTCTTCCTTCCCACTTCTCACCGTCGGCTCGCGCTGGGGGCCAGTAATGAATGTTTGTACAGCGACCATTAGCGCTCTACGAACGGGGGATAGTAGATCGAGGCCCTCCTCTGGCGTAAGCGGGCCCCCGCAAAACCATTTCATGCACATGGGGACACTTTCCGCCTGGGTGATGGCGGCGATGGTGGTGGGTACCAGTGGCATGGCTGGTCTCTCTTCACGGGAAGAGAGGACTGTTTATGTTCCTCTACCGACCTGTAACGTTTATTCACTCTCCTCCGGCTCGCAAGAGTTTTATGATGACGTTACCGAAAGCCACGCCTCTCTCGCTCTACTAGAAAATCTATCCTCCGTTGGGAAGTAATTTTGTGGAAATAAATTTTTTTTTTCAACGGATATAACATTATACTTCGCTATCTTTCGAATATGCCGTATCGTCGCTTATTACTTTTTAACGGTGGCCATATAGGTAATATAGTCGATCTTATATCCAATTTGTTGTGCATTTTTTAAGTTTCTATTTTTTTTTTTTTTTTTTTTTTTTTATTTTCTATAAACACTTTTCAATATATTGTTTGTCATGCTTTATACGAGCCTCTTTCTAATTTCGATTCCTCTCGTTAATTTCAAACGAGAGGTATACGCTTTGATCGAATTATGGAGAGGATACATTATCGCGATTCTCGAATGACCCCTAATGATGGCACTCTTAACGTTTGTTTGTCGAAAATTCGATCCCATTGGCTCCTTTTGTAACACGAAATCAATGTAGCAGTCAACGGGTTTTATTTAGTGAGCATTTGTAAAGTACGGGTCGTGCTTGTACGTAACACGGCGAGCTTTTGGACTCACTTTGTTCTGCGTGTGAAGGATAGAGCGGGAAGTAGCGAGAGAGAGAGAGAGAGAGAGAGAGAGAGAGAGAGAGAGAGAGAGAGAGAGAGAGAGAGAGAGAGAGAGAAAGAGAGAGAGAGAGAAAGAGAGAGACAGAGACAGAAAGAGAGAGAGAGAGAGAGAGAAAGAGAGAGAAAGAGAAAGAGAGTATTACTAACTTCCGTATTGGTGTAATCGACATACCCACTGGCCTACGCAACCTCCCACTGCCCTGCGGGTATTTTTGGAAATAAAAAAGGCATGCATAAAAATGCTCTGTGACCTGTACGCGCGCACAGGTGTGGGCGGCCGATGTGGTGAGGAGATGGAGGAGAGGAGAAGGAGGAGGAGGAGGAGGAGGAGGTGGGTATGGTTACGGGCTGAAATCGACATCAGCGGTCGGCACAAAATTTATTTATTATTTTTGTCGTGCAATTTTGTATCGTGCCCAACTGCGGTGAAATTAAATTATTATTTTGCCGGTATAAATCATTGGTCAGGAGAGAGAGAAAAAGAAAGGCAGATACAGGGATGAAGAGAGAGAAAAAGCGATGGAGATAGTCCGAACGTGAGGCGGAGGAGAGGGAACAGAGGGACGTACAGAGAGAGAGTGAGAAAGAGAGAGAAAGAGAGTGCTCGCTTTAAATCCCCGCAAATGAATATTTATATTTTCCATTGAATTACTCTTTCGGGGCGGCATAATACGCGTGAAATTGAAATATATTCGATAAATTATTTTATCGAACGACGGTACGGCTAATCGGCGCTATATTCAACAGAAAATCCGATGCTGCCGCCGGCCGAATTTTATGACGGTTGGGTCACGTTCGACCTTCCTCCATGGCGTAGAAGACGAGGTACAACAATAGCGACGTTATTCGCGCACTTGATATTCTAATCGTGAAACGCCATTTTGAGATCTTCTTGGTTAAAGGAACGCGTTAGTTTGACTCGTAATTAAAGCCTCTTTGCGAGGTATAGCGACGTCGAGATAGCCCCTGAGAAAAATTCAACGCCCAAGATCAATTTAACGTGTCTCGACGACGATTTTATCATCGACGCTATCATTTCGCGATAAGCGATCGTTGCGACTTACACCAATTACGTTGTTCTTTTAATCGCGCGTCACGCTAATGCGCGCCATTAAAATCCCCTTCCGTATTTTCTCCCCTCAACCCATCCCTTCTCCATAAATTTCCCTTTTTCGCTTTCTCCCCCCCTGTCTCTGCTGCCCCCCTCCCACTCACCCACCCACCCCCCTCAATCCTCCCGCAAGCTCGCGGGTTTTCGTTTCCCTATTAGCGGTTCGACGAAGCGAGTCGATCGGCAAAATAATCCGGAAAGAGAGATAGAAAGGGAGGGAAATCAAAAAAAAAAAGGAAAAGGAGAGAGAAAGAGAGAGAGAGAGAGAGAGAGAGAGAGAGAGAGAGCAAGAGAGCGATCGACAGTTCATACCACGCGAAGAATGATTACGTTTCGTAATTCCGTGTAAAAGCCCATTGCGCGATTTCGTAATGCGAAATAATTATTGGCGGCGGAGCGTGCGACGGCTATTAGCGCGTACAAAACAGTTTTATATCGCGAACAGACGCCATTAACAAGGAAGAATCGTTCGGTGGCATCGATGCGTCCCGAACGACAAAAGCATCGACCAGATTACGCGGTCGGCCGCTTGTAACGGCCGTAATAACGAACCGCACAGGATTAATCGCTTAAAGCATTTAGCATTTGAGTGAACGGCCTATCTCGATTCTGCTGATTTTTTTCCTTTTAAAATTTTCATTTCTTTTTTCTGTTTTTTCTTTTTTTTTTCTCCTCCTTCTTCTTCTTCTTCTCTCTCTCCTGTATCGAACAAAGAAAAAAGAAGAATGGACATTACGTTTGTTTTCTTTCAATAACAGTCATTTAATCTTTTTCTTTTCCTTTTTCTCTTTCTTTCTTTCTTTTTTCTTCCTTTTTTTCTTTTTCTTTTTCTTTTTTTTTTTCTTTTTTTTTTTTTTTTTTTTGAAAATATCTCCTCTTGGATTCCGCGTTTCGTCTTATCCATCGCCGTTTACTAGCCCATTCTCTTTCGCGAGTCAGTGCGCTTAGGATGAGCCTCGAGCGTCTCAGGGAGCGAAGCGTTGAAAATTGAGATTCACCATATTAGGGACGTAACCGCAGTTTATTGGCCACGGAGTCTGCACGGCTGATACAGCCGCGTAATATTCCGTAATAACAATGATTTGGTGTGCGGAGCTGCTGGCAGTCTTGCTTCTCTCTCTTTCGCCACCCTTTAGCCATCCTTCCGCACCTTCTACACCATGGATTCAGCCGCCCGCGAGCTGCTGTTGCTGCTGCTGCTGCTGCTGCTACTACTATCCTATGGTCTGCCTCGATATCCTTCTACAAAACTATGAATATGTGTACGAGAACGGTGATGCTGGAAAGAGCAGAAGGGTGAGAGAGGAAGGGAAGGGAGGAAGATAGAGAGGGAGAGAGAGAGAGAGAGAGGAAGAAGATTGGGATGGAACAAGAGAGCTTGCGGCATGCTTGAGAGCACACTGACAGAGAAAAGAGGACGAAGAGAGGGAAAGAGAGGGAGAGAGAGAGAGAGAAGAAAGGAAAGATAGAGAGAACGAACGATAGAGAAAGAAAGACAGTAGAAGAGAGAGAAAGAGAGAACGAGAGAGAGAGAGAGAGAGAGAGAGAAGCAGAAAGAGAGACAGGGAGATAGAGAGAGAAGGAAAGCAGAACCAGCCCAGCGTGAGTTAAGCGTTTAATAAGCTTAATCACGCGACAGATCTGTGAGATACAACTTGCTTCGCCTCGCCGCTACCGAGCCAGCAGGCCACCCTTCCCACCAACCCTCTGCCCTCCTTCCACCCTTTTCCTCTCTCTCTCTCTCTCTCTCTCTCTCTCTCTCTCTCTCTCTCTCTCTCTCTCTCTCTCTCTCGCCACCATCGTGTCCTCTTCCTCTTTCGTCGCCGCTGGTTTCATCCCTGCTGTACCATCTGCTGTTAGTATTTTACCGGTTGTACTACGAATGTGCCGAGTCTCGTTTCTCTCTCTCTCTCTCTCTCCTCTCTCTCTCTTTCTCTTTCTCTCTCTCTCTCTCTCTCTCGTCGACCTCACCGTCTCCCTATTAACGCGAAACTGTTCATTGCAAGGAATAACGAATTCTGGAATTGCTTGGTGGGAGCCATGTTCGAGGATTGGTGTCGATGAAAATGGAAGGGGGGAGAGGTCAAAAGGGAAAGGCAGAGGCGTAGAACGTTCTTCGTCCTTCGTAATTTAACCTTTTTTTTTCTTCCTCTCTCTCTCTCTCTCTCTCTCTCTCTCTCTCTCTCTCTCTCTCTCTCTCTCGCAGAGAAAATCCCTATAACGCCGCCTATATCTGAAATTATTTCACAGGTAATTCGAGAAGATCAGTCCTTATCTAATTCCAATAGGGGTAATCTCTTTGTAATAAGTTCGCTTCGTGAATTCACATAAATTTAGAATCGTACCGTTGGAAGACCCGCCGTAGAGATTACACGCGAGGAACCGTTTCCTCGAAGAAGAGTAAAGTAAGCCAAGCATCGTGGAACGGACGTTCGACATCAGCATTCGTGGATCCTTTGCTCTTACGTGCGAGATCTTGCCGAATAGTTTAGTAACATTGATCATGCGAAAGCGGATGCGTCGAACAATGGATAGAATCGTCGTGGATTCCGCTCGAAACTGCGTTTCAACTCATAGGACTACTACTCTGCTGAGGAGGTGAGACTGGAACGATTAAAGGGCATTTCTTTAGAGTCGACAGACTCGATTATATTTAACGAAAGAGTCTTCGCGTTCTTTTTTTTTTCTATTCTTTTCTTTTCTTTTCTTTCTTTTTCTCATTTATGCCTCTCTTTTCCTTTTGCTTTTGTTTGTTTGTTCTTTTTTTTTCTTTTTTTTTTTTCTTTTTTTTTGTTTTTATCAAAGAAATCGTACGGTTATGTCTAAAGATCGATGATTTTATCGATCGATCCAGATAATTATTTTTGATTAATGAGGATTTTGTGATTTTGACAAAAATAAAATTGCAATAATTGTTAATTAAATCTCTATGTTCTGTCTCTTAGATGTTTAAATGCCGACGAAATGGTTAGCTCTTGCTTGTTAAGCAAACCATGGTTTAGTTTTCTCTTAGCGTCGTCTCCTCTTTTGCTCCCTCTCGTTTGGTCCACGAGAAGAGAATGCGAGAGAGAGAGAGAGAGAGAGAGAGAGAGAGAGAGACAGAGTGAGAGAGAAACGCGTGACGTGGGGATCCGATGAACGATGACGCCCTTGAGGCAAATGCGCGGTTTCACGAAGCACCTGCTGACAAATGCATTCGTCGCCACTGTCGAAACAAATAATCGTCGTTTGCTCGATGACGTGGCATTGCGTCGATAACAGCGTGCCTTTAACCATCCCCTCGCGTCATTAAAAGAGGCTTTTCCTCGTTTATCGAGCATCGCGTTAATTTTGCGTGTAATTAATTGTTCCATCATCTAATTTACGTAAAATTGACAAGGGAAACATTAATTTCTATGTTTTTTTTTCTTTTTTTCTTTTTCTTTCTTTTTCTTTGTTCTTCTTTCTTTGTCGTAAGCATCTCGTCTTTGTACCGATATCAATTAGATTTTTTTCTTCAGGAATCTATTTAATATGGATATATTGAACATCTTCAAAATATCAATTTGATATATATATATATATATATGTATATATATATTTATTTATATACATATATTTTTTTTTTACAAGGATCAATGTTTTATTTTCAACCGAATGCATCGTTCATCGCACTAAAGACAAAGTGAAACCCTCCGGTCATCTACCATGCCGGAAGATGACCGTTCGAGTTCAGGGAACGATCGTGGTCTCCGGCATAATTCAATTTCAAGCTGATCCACGATTATTACGAAGCGGTGGAAGCTTCCGAAGTGTATTTCGCACTCCTGAGAACAGGTTGTTGCTTAGGTGGTAGCGGCCGGTCCTCGGATAATGGATCTGACAAGCATAATTTTGCGAACCCTCGTAGCTCGACCGTTGTCATGAAGGTAGTGGCCGGTATTAAGGTGCTGGCGTTAAGTCGTCCTGGAGTTCTCTCGTGGCACGGACGGTTCAAAGGCATCCACTTCCATTCTCGCGGTGGTCAGGCAGCACGCGCGATTAGATCGTCAACGGGGAGATAATTAAGGAAGACGCTCCGTACGAAAATCCCTTGCCTTCCACAAGAGCTAGACCCCTTTTCCCCCAACCCATTCACCCACCCACCCACTCACTCATTCACCCACCCACCCGTCGCCTTCATTCCAACGTCCCACCAGCACCTTTGCCTTCGCCTCTACCCTTGAAACGGCGCATGCATATTTAACGAGTTGCAGAGGCCGCGGGCATGAAAGATGCCTTCCTTCTTCCTTTGGATATCTCGACGGCAGTTTCTATTCAGCCAGGAAATTGTTGAAGTTTCACACACTGTCCTCCTAAAGAAGATCCAAAGAAACGTCAACCGATACGTGGAACGTAAGGAATATAGCGTATACATATATCCAATTGACTCGTACTTTTCGTCAATGTATTTTTCTATGAACGATTGAAAACGAATTTCTCATCCTTCGCCTCGTTACGTAAAAATTTTTCTTTACGGAAAAAAAGTAATCGTCTTTTGGTATAAAAAGTTTTGTTGATTTCTATGAAAAGAAAGTGATCGAAACTTTTCTGTATTTTTTTTCCATTTTTTCTTTTCTTTTTTTTTTTTTTTTTTTTTTTTTTTATACTACTACTATATCGAACGTATATTTTACGAATGAACGAAAACCTCGTTGGTATAATAATAGGCACCGTTCACTTTACCATGGCACATGGTGTCGTAGTCACGCACGATCTTCTTCCCCGTTCTTTGATTCTTGAAAAATGTGCGGACGGCGAGTGAAGATCGATCGTTTTGCTCGAGCCGAGAATGCGTGCGGAAAAATTAAGAAGCGTTTGTGCTTCGCCGCGTTCTTCCCCTTTCCGTTTGTGAGAAAAAGTGCCTAGACTTGTTTTAGTAAGAAGGTCGAGAGAGTGAGAAAGAGAGGGACAGATAACCGCACCTTGTTAATGATTGCATTAAAGTAAACGAGCAAGTTGGAGAGAGAGAGAGAAAGAGAGAGAAAGAGAGAGAGAAATATAGAGAAAGAAAGAAAGAAAGAAAGAAAGAAAGAAAGAAAGAAAGAAAGAAAGAAAGATGCTGAGACGGGAATAGTAGGAAAACGAGAGGTTAAAGGGAGAAGGGGGAGGTTGGGGGTAGACGAGCGTGGGACTCATTCGGCCTGAGCCAAGTAGCAATCATCATTAATTCACTATTCCTGACAAACGACAGGGTATTCGCGCTGCCACGGATAAAGGGGCCTGGATTTGCCGGGAGAAGAATGCGATTAATTTTTCTTACCGGCGCGGGCGGACGCGCTCAGTCAGCCGCACGTTTTCCCTGCGGTGTCTTAACGGTGATCCCGCGAATCGAGTCCCGGACATTTCGATGGATGGTGCCAAACACCCTCGCTCTTCGCTTCCGCCTCGATCGCGCCCTTTCCATTCGTCTCCGTTTCCCTTTAACCCGATCGAGATGGCTTTTCTTTTTTTTTTCTTTTTCTTTTTCTTTTTCTTTTTCTTCCGTTTTTTTCTTTTCGTTCTTTCTCTTCTACTTCCATCCTTCCTTCTTTCTCCCTTCAACAACTCGAACCACGATGTTCTTTCTCGTCAAGATCTAATCGTCGAATTTATAAACGACGATATTATTGTTAATCTAAGACGTTGGTTTTCTTATTAAAAAATCTAACGTATACGTACGTATACGTATATGTTATGCCCGTAGAAAAATTAACAATTTCATAAATTAATTTCCTTTATTATTTTTCTTCAAACAATAATGATGACAACAACAATAATAAAAAAAGGAAAAAGAAAAAAAAACAATAGCAACAAACTAGACAACAACAAGATTCTCAGATAAATCCATATCTTCGTTCTTTTACGTTCAAGCTTTCCTTTACAATTCTCTGTTATTCTAGGACGCGTAATCAAAGAGTGCTGTTGCCTCTCTTGCTGCAGCAGAAGCTAGTAGATAGAGTTGCGCCTGCGGCACCTAACATCTATATACACTAGTGTAACGCGCGTGGTTTGGCCGTTCGTTCGGCGCTGTCTCGTCCGACAATACCATTGCCTTTTCTACTTTCAAAGGGTTTAACTCACATACCTTTATCTTAACTTTTAAAAGAAGAAACTTTATTTCCGTCAGTAAATTCGTCGGTCATTGTTCCTTTCTCTCTCTCTCTCTGTCTCTCTCTCTCTCTTTCCTTTTTTCTTTTTTTTCTTCCTTTCCTCTTCAATTTCGATCTAATCGACAAAAAAGTTTCATTCCGCATTCCCTTTGTATTTTTCTAATGGGCGATCAAATCGCAATAACCCATTCTCTATCTCTTCATCGCCGTTTCTCTCGAGATGGCACGCCGATAGATCACAAAGTGACACGTCGTATAACGCCAGCCACGTATCGAAGTACCGCGGCACGGCGAACACGGCTAACAGTAGAGGGTAGATGGGTGAAAGGGTGGGAAGGAGGGAGGAAGGGAGGGGTATAGATGCTTTCGAAAGAGGATGGTGACGACGAGGGAAGGAGGAGGGTGGTGAAGGGGGAGGGGGAGGAGGTGGTCATGTGGATACGCCAGGATAGAAGGACGTAGATGAGGGTGTAGTAGTAATGGTAACGCTGGTGGTACTGGCGTTTGTGGTGGTAGTGCTGATGCTGGTGCTGGTGATAGTAGTGGTGGTAGTGGTGATGGTAGTAGCTATAGTAGTGGTGGCCCGCCACACATAACGGCCTCGCAGCATTGATACGGCCGGATCACAGCCACCGGACCAATGTATTTTACTGCCCCGAGGCTTAGCGCTATCGAGGCACGCAGTCACCCGCCATCACTCCGTGCACGGGTATGTAGTGACGGTAATAGTCACTATATCATTGGCTCTTGGTAATACCCTGGCTGCTGCCGCTGCCTGGCTACCTCTCTTGTACCCCGCAACCCTCTCTCTCTCTCTCTCTCTCTCTCTCTCTCTCTCTCTCTCTCTCTCCTCTCACTCACTCGCCGTCTCTATGTCTTTCTCTCCATTTCTCTCTCTCTCTCTCTCTCTCTCCCTCTCTCTCCCTCCTCTACACCTCTCTGTAATGTTCGAAATGAAAATGAATGTATTTCGGATAGCGATAAATACACAGGCGATCCGGTCGCATCGCGCGGCTTCGCGCCCTGCGATCAGACCAGAAGAGACGATCCGAATGGGACGGACCTTTATTATTATGCCGTTCTCCCGTTGATCTATACACCTATCCGTCCAGCCAGCCAGCCAACGCTGCCATGCGTTCAACATTTTTATTCATCGTTTATTTGCAAATTTTTTCTCTTCTTTTTTATTTTGCTTTTCTTTTTCTTTTTCCTCTTCTTTTATTTTCCTTTTTCTTTTCTCTTTTTTTTTTTTCTTTTTTTTCTTTTTCTTTTTCTTTTCTTTTTATTTCCCAGAAAGCTGCATATCGTAATCTTTAATCTTCTCGTTCGTTCGTTCGTTAATCGTACTTGTATTTCTTCGAATATTATCGTACTTCGTGCGCCAAAAGGACGGTAAGAGAAAAGGAAAGAGAAAAAGAGAATGAGAAAGAAAAAAGAAAAAGAAAAAAAAAAAAGATAAAAAAGAAAAAAAAAGAAAGAAAATGCTATAGGATACGCGTCTTTCCGTCTCCAGTTCCTTCCTCTCCTTCTTTTTCTCTTGTTCTTTTTACCTATTACTCTTACTCCATCCTTCTGGTACGCTCTCGAGATGTCGTCCCTCTAATTTATGTGAGCGGGCTACTTCCCGTTTGCCGTAGAAGAGGAAGATAGACGAAGAGAAAGAGAGAGAGAGAGAGAGAGAGAGAGAGAAAGAGAGAGGGAGAAAGAGAGAAAGAAAGAGAAAGAGTGAGAGAAGGATCGGGCGGGTGCTCGCTTCGCAGTACAGACAGCGTCGTGGACGACGGTACTGGGGGTGAAGGTGTGCACCCCTGGAAGATATCTATGTATCCGTCGCTGCGTCACGACGTCTCACTAAATCTGGCGCTACGTGTCTGGAGCGCCATGCCACCACCGGGGTAAATCAACCTGAGTTAACTCCGCCTCATCCGACACACCGTTTTCGACTCCTCGTCCTCGTTGACAAGCGCACGTACACCTTTACAAGAGTTTCCAGGAAGTAAAGAAAATTTTTCTTTTGATACGACAGTACACAACTAATAGAGGATCCAATAAGAATATCTTCCCAAGTAACGTTAGTCGGAATGATATTGTCAATAGATCATAAATCGATATTTTTTTTTTTGTTTTTTTTTTTGTTTTTTTTTGTTTTTTTTTTGTTTTTCTTATAAGTTACTTGTAAATAATACTTATGATAACAAATCGATTTTGTCAATTTAACTTATACTTGATCGAGCTTGTGTGTGACTCTATGTGGGACGACAACTTCTTCGAGTATCCGTAAATTTGGCTTGTCCGTTGGGACGTGCTAGACAAGATCAAAGCCGGTTTTGGATTCCGGGGTAAGGAGAGATTGATCCGAGGTAGCATTACTTCTGGTTAGCCTCCGAGCGACGCGCTGTTAGTCTTCATTCCTCTCTACCTCTCGTAACCAGCCGCAAACTCTGGCTCCTCGCTTGATTGCGTCTAGTTAGAACCACGCCAGACCCATCAGTCGCCTGCCGCATTCGTTTTACCGCGATTATCCGTCTTCTCATTTTAAAAGTACGAAAGAAGAAGATCGATCTTAAACCTCGGATTTCGAACATTGCAACGAACCGATGACGTTCCCGATTTTTATTATTTATCTGCAATTTTCAAGAAACGAGAAAACTTTTGGTAATATCATTCTTTTTATATTTATTATTATTATTATTTTTTTTCATTGTCAGTAATAAAATGGATCCTTTAGATTTTGATTATCTTTATAAATATATATATATATATATATATATATATATATATATATATATATCGAGTTACAAAGATTTGTTTGACAAGACATTTTTTTCCTCTACAAAACATTGTAGAAAAAATTTTTCGTAACTTTTCGCATGATCGAACTCGTACTTACGAGTGTTAAAATCCTGAACGAACGAGACTGTCGCGTAGGAATATCGGTGGACGATCGGTAGCACCCTTGCCAAAAGATAGCATACGATCGAAAGAGGCATGCGAGTATCGGTGTATAAGCATTACGTTTAATAAGCTTCGTCTGGAAATGAAAACACTTCGGTCGGGGCCCCTTTTTTTCTTTCTATCTCACACTTTCAGGACACGAGTAGGTAGTAGGCGGGTAACGGTGGCGGTATGCGAAATCCGATCGTAATTTTAGCCACACCGCACCCGCCGTACCTGCTAATCCATTCATACGCTCTCTGGCTCCTCTCGTCTACCCCGTTACCTACCCCTTCCTACCTCCTACCCTTCCCACCCTTCTCCTCGCTTCTCTCTTCCACCATCTCTTTTCTCTCTTTCTCTCCTCCCTTTCTATCTCTCTGTACATTCTCTCTCTCTCTCTATCTCTCTCTCCCTTTCTCTCTGTCTACCTCTTTCTCTCCCACCCTCTCTCTAGCCATCGGTGCAGCGATGTACACACCAGGTCGGATATATCGGCCGGTATTTCAGCCGCCATGCGGAGGTAATGGATTCAGAAACGCGGCGGACACCGCGCGCCCCGTGTTAATAACAATCCATACTTATTGCCCGCATATTTTACCGATCCCCCGCGCTCTGCCGCTTGCTACCGACTATATTACAACATATGGAGAGCATAAACTTTTATGGCTACCCTTCTACCATCGCCCTTTCCACCTCCGCCAGTACCTCCTCCGTCGCCTACCTAACAGCCGAGCGGGCCAGCACCACCACCACCCCCTCTTCAACCCTCTCTTTCTCTTTCTCTCTCTCTCTCTCTCTCTCTCTCTCTCTCTCTCACTCTCTGTCGTTCTCCACCGCCTTCTCTACCCAATTTTTTTTCCCTTCTCTTTCCTATCTACTTTCACTAATTACAGAATGAGAGAACGGAATAGGGCCGCTTAAACGGCCGTCCTCCCATCCTACTCGACGATCTATGCTCTTATGGGTTCGAACTAGTTGGTACGAGAGACCCTGCCCGATATGAAACGCGAATGGCGCTCGCGAGCCAATGCTAGATGAGATTTCTACGACTTAACCGTACGTTTTTCTTTCTCCTAAAGGTTTCCCCCATATCGATTCGATTTTTTTCGATCAATCGTTAGAGATATTTTCAGGCTCGTAGTCATTCTTAAAGGTCCATTTCGATTTCTTTTATTGGAGGTTACAATTAGACTCGAAGCGAGACGATTATGCAAATTAGAGAGGTACGTATGAAAGCGGGACGAGTATGATATATGGAAAATGGATTGCGAAGGTTTCGTTTTTTTTTTTTTCCTTTTCTTTTTCTTTCTTTCTTTCTTCTTTTTCTTTTTTTTTTTTTTCTTTTTCTTTTCTCTTTTACTAGCCATCAAAATTTAAGGAGATCTCATTTAAACGCGGCCGCGAAAACGCGATTCCCTCTTTATAACTACTTCTTGGCGTCTCCGGCCCCCGTCATAAAAGCTCGTACATTACATCTCTCGGTAGAGAGCTCTTACTCGTGACGAGGATGAGAAAAGATCTGTCGTCGTACCGTGTGGCGCCATCTTGAAGGTCCACGTGACTCACTGCCTCGTATATAAGGGCAGACGAGATATGTGAGAAATGGTTGGACAGGGGTAGCCAAAAGCGAGCTTCCATTCTCTACAACCAACCAGCAAGCAAGGCAATGAGCCACGTCAACCGGATGATGAACGCTCGAGACGTAAACCTGACGAGTGACTCCGTTCGTCGTCGTCGTCGTCGTCGTCGTCGTCGTCTTCGGTGAACGACCAACATGGCCGAATGCAGACTCGTAGATCACTTTTATTGCCGCTTCGGGTCTCGTGATTCCTCTCGTGCCACGCGTTTCACTGCAGATTGCTTGACGAAGATTTTCCCGCCTATCTCTTCTCTTACTGCACTTTATTCTTTCTTTTACATTGGCGAATATCGTTATGATTATCTTTGTACGTTTGACGCCTCCAACGATTTCCCCATATCGACGATATTTTTATTCATTACGACGATACGATAGGAATAGAAACTTTATAGGAAAGATATAGAGTATCGTTTACGATAATGAAGATTATTTTTTGCCATTGGAGCATTTTCAGATCTAATCCGATATAGATGATGAACAGACGACGAATCAAATTATCAAGTAGCTATTTTGCTTTCTGATAATTAGGCACCAGTAACGAGGTATGATAAATTAAACCGACGTTTTCGATTTCCACACTTATCATCGTTCCGTTTGCCTTTTCGAAAGCATAGAGAGAGAGAGAGCGAGAGAGAAAGAGAGAGAGAGAGAGAGAGAGAGAGAGAGAGAGAAATGGTTGAGTGTTATGAAGGGGAGGAAAAGCTCGCGTTCAGTTACGTGCGTCGAAGTTCCACGTGCGGTGCTATGCCGCATCAACGTAATTGCTCGCATATTATAATTTATATCGCGGCCTGAATGAGGACTATTTGGATGTGAACAATCGGCACGCCGACAATGCGGGACCTTAAATCATAATTTGGTTAATGTGGAATGTAATGTCGATGTTGGCGCGAGCGTATCTCCATCTGCGGATAGAAAGAGATGGAGACAGAAACATAGAGAGAGAGAGAGAAAGAGAAAGAGAGCGAGAGAGAGAGAGAGAGAGAGAATTCTCTTCCTCTTTCTCTACTATCTATCGCTTTCGCTTGAGCGCGGAGGACACGTATACGCGTACACACTGACCAAGGGATTATAAATCGC
>NC_140831.1:3165000-3170000 GCF_050613455.1 Vespa mandarinia
TTGCCGTTACGCAAAACGCAACGGCTGCCCGTGCGGCTGGTTATGGTGATGCGGATTATTCACTAATATGATTTACGACGTATTACCCCGACGAGCTAGCGGCGTGAGCGTTCGTACGCGCTCATGCTCTCGCTCGTGCGCCCGTACCCGTGCCCGTGCCCATGCCCATGCCCGCGCGCGCGCGCGCGCACAAACTCTCGCGACTCACAATACGCACATAATGTGAGGCATAATTTATTAATTTTACTAATGGCTCCTGCCCATTATTATTGATTTCGGTCCGCACCTCGTTCGGACGGGCGCTGATTTATCCTGGTCGTTATCGGCCCCATGTTAAATCGTCCGCGAACCAGGAACCGCGAGAAACACAATGCAGACCGATCGCGATGCACCGATCTTTTTTTATTTTTTTTTTTATTTTTTTTACCTTTCGAAACACGATCCTATCGTCGTGTCCAGGATACCAATGCCATCCGTGGAAGCTCAACGATTCGAAGAATCAACCCGGGAATATCGAAATGATAATCTGGAGTTCGTTGTTTCGTATTATTACGTTTACAGGATTAATGACGATTATGCTGAATGAATGAATGAATGAATGAACTCAGGAAGATCTTATCAATGTATAAACGATAATAAGGAATATATTTACGTCGATTTTAGAAAGGAAATCCTTTGGAACAAGGGAAAACAATCATAAAACTTTCCCATGGAATATAATCGTATCTGTTAATCAACATAATCGAAAACGACAACAGTTGTACCCTGAGTGTTTTGCGAACGAGGATGATGTTTTTTTCGCTAGTATTGAAATCGATTCGAAAAAAGAGAAATGTGAGCGAAAAAGGTAGAAAGTCGGGGAGGGGGTTGGGGGGGGAGGCAGAAGTCGAGAGAAAAAGAATGGAGAGCATCGACGACATCCTAAATGCGGACACCGCGTTGTCCGAACGACCACACCGACATGATATTAAAACATTAAAATAATTTATCGCTCTCCTTGGATCACGTTATGGTCGAAAGGGAAGTGAAAGAAGGGTGGTGGCAGTGGTGGCTAGGGGAGAGGGTGCGCTTGACACGCTCCTTTACCAATATAATCTCGTTCTCTTGTCCTTTTCGCCCATTCGACCCACTCGGCTACCTTGTCGTACTTGCCATTTTCTCTCTCTCTCTCTCTCTCTCTCTCGTCCTCTCATTCTCTTTCTCTCTCTCTCACTCTCTCTTTCTTTTTTCTTTTCGCCCATCGCGAAGAGAGCATAGGCGTAGAAAGTTTCCACTTTGCTTTTTCTGTTTTGAAGGAGTAACACCATAATGTCCTTTCCTGACTTCCTGCGGCAATGGGCACTGCTGCCATCTGGAGCTGTGAGAGAAGACACGCACAAAAAGATACGTTTCGAGCGGAACGCGATCGCTCGCTCGTGCCAGAGAGGGTGAGTCTTTGGTGACTCGTAGAATCTTTCAGGGAAGAGAGAGAGAGAGAGAAAGAGAAAGAGAGAGAAAGAGAGAGAGAGAGAGAGAAAGAAAGAAATCGAAAGAAGGGAGACGTTTTTTCGAGAAGAAACAAAGCCAATATCGGTCGCGTCTGTTTGTACTGCAACCGTATCCGACGCCAATCTTACTCCAACGCGACGTTATTGCGCGACCTCGCCACAATAACGTTTTTATTAAATGATAAACATATGTGTGGTATAGGCGTAGCTCTTTGTATGCACCGAAAGGACTTATCGGAAACAATAGAAAAATATGAGTTTGTAAAAGTGCAACGTTGATATTGATTTCTTTTAGAAAATTTTGTTATATATTGGTCATTTAAATATTCGTACAATAATTACGTATTTATTACGTAATTAATTTTATTATAGTAACGTTTTGGAGAAATAAGAGAAATATTTACATAGGTATTGTTGCGTCAAACCTAAATTAGAATGCAATGGTTTAAAGATGCTTGCCACTGGCGAAATAACGTCGAAAGCGGTAGCAAGCATTGTTAGACCTATATACGAATCTTGCGTTAGAATTGTGCTAGGGCTTAAGGTTTGTTAAAGAGGGGCATGCCGCTTAAGAGCCGTTGTTTCTATGTAGCACGGCCGTTTCGTCGAGGTCGTCGAGGAATATACAGTAACAAGGGCATTACATTACTCTTACTCGATGAACCTTTGATGATTCCGTTTGAAGTGCCGCGAGGGGCTACGGGTTCCTTCGAGTTCTCTCTTTCTCGTGGAAACCTGCAATGCTGTCACCCTCGAGTTCATCGGGGCCACGGGAGAGGGTGAGCTTTCACAGAGGGATTATACGAACCTCTTGACTAACGGGGGTCTCCGGCTACGTTAACCGCAAGCCGGACAGCCATTATTAGCAGGTACCTTGTACGAGGACCACCCGGTAAACCGTATGTCGGAGAATAATTAGAATGCTGTATGACTATGGGAGCTTGGTTCGTCTAACGAGCGCGTACTTACATACGTGGTCCGCGTAACGCAGCTTGCAACTAGGTCCTCTTCTAATTGCGACTGGGTCCTCTTTGAAAAATGTATTTTATTTTTCTTTTTTGCTTTTCTTTTGTTTTTTGTTTTTTTGTTTTTTTTTTAAGAAAACCGCAAACACGAAAGAAGAGAGCCATTTTCTTACGTCTTTCCTTTAAATCTACAATCCGTATTTCAACGATACATTAGAGAGATCTTCAAGATTTATTATAGTCACGGAACAAAATTTCGGTTAGGAAGTTCGATTCTACGAGGAAAACGTAGAAGTAAGTATGTTCAAGTTATCGTCTGACTTATAAAAGTGTACATGCATTTATATGTATATGTATTATGTATCTAGGTATAGTTATGTATAAGTATATCGATAGAAAATGGAGTACATACTATGTAAATCTCCGCAGGACATTCTCCTTTGACGTCAAAAAGTATTCTTTTCCATCGGCAGCACCGGCCGGTCCTGCTACCCTTAGCGAGGGGCAAAAAAATTCCATCAAAGTGCCAATAGCCACGAGTGCCGAGGCATTCGGAGACCGACGATTAATTATCACAAAGCGACGCGTGTTTGATGTCGAAGGTAACGTCGGTGTTGGACCCCGATTGATCGGTTAATTTAAAGGGACGATAAGAAAAGGGGGTGGATGCAGAACAGCGATAAGGGAGGGGAGAGGGTAGAGGGTGAGTGGCACGGTTCGAGGCAAAGCACAGAGTGGCTCTGTTCTGCACGGGGTTTGTTGTGCCGCCTTTCGTTCGCCTCGACACTCCGACAGCTCTTTCATCTGCGGATGATTACGTACTACTTCTCGTCCTCCTCCTCTTCCTCCTCCTCCTCCTCCTCCTCCTCCTCGTCGCCGTCGGTCTAAACAAACCCCATCCCCTGATCTTTCTTCGAACGACGCCGCTTGGAAATTACTTGTACCTACCTACCTATCTACCCTAACCCTTGGAAAATGCTAACGCATTCTTACAATCTCGTTTGATTTTTTTCTCGACACGCGACTAAAGAAACTCGTCACTTTTTTTCCCTTTCGGTTTTTCCAATATACGAATCAATTTAAACAAAAACAAAAAAAAAAGAAAAAGGAAAAGAAAAGACATTTTCGATCTCTCTACTAATCGAGTATTGATCAATCATTTTCTCTTACGTTATAGTCTCACACGTGGTACATCGTGACATTGTGTACTCTATATTTATATGTTTCCTTTTTTCTTTTTCTTTTCTTTTTTCTTTTTTCAGAAAAATAATATTCTAATATTTAAAAATTAAAGTTAAAAGTCGTGATACTTTTTAAGTCTCTTTGCTACGTTATCTACGAGAGGATGTAAGTGAGAGAGAAAGAGAGAGAGAGAGAGAGAGAGAGAGAGAGAGAAGAACAAGGCAGCTTCCATCTAGTGCCAGTTCCCCGTCGTCTTTAACATTAACGTCACGACGTTTCTCTACGGAGTCACAATTATGCACCGCCGGAAATAACATTTACTTAGTCGAGTCGCGCTCGAGTATTGTGGACCTGACACATATCACCTCAGCCACGTAACTTCTCTTGCCTCGCGTCGTCTTGCGACGGCAGCTTAAACTTGACTTCAACTTCCGAGCCGCGTTGGAGGGACGCAACGTGTTGCATGATGTATCGGAGGACGACAGAGGCGATCATAATCTCGGAAATGGAAGAGGACTTTCGTGCGAGGTGCTGCTGCTGCTTACCTTTCGCAGAGAGGAGGGAAATAAATGCATGGTGCACTTTCTCCTTGAGTAATATGGCTCGTGCGGATCTGAACGAGCTCGTATCATAACGACACCCACGATTTTCAACGCGATAATCACGACGATGACTTTTTCTTATACTAATAAAAATATAACAAAGTATATAACGAGAAACGAATGGCCAACATCGAATGATTTTATTGTACAGCATAACGTCCCCAAACCACGTTTGTCTTCTGCGCTTTATAAAACATATTCAAAGGTTTCTCCTTTCTCACAGTCCTGGTACTACGTATGATCGTTATCATCGTAGCTTTCGATTAACCATGAAAGCCGACAGAATGATTCGTAAGATCACCTATCCATATCGGTGGACGGGTATATAATTCTCGACGAGTAGACGCGTATTATATTTCAAACCGATTAATCGCATTCACCGTTGGATCCCACGTGGTATATTTCCAAGTGTGAAAGTCAAAGAGAAGAGGATGGGATAGGAAAGATGAGGAACGGGGAGACGGAACGAAGAACGGGAGAATGAAGAGGATTGGGAGGGAGAAAGAGAGGAAGGGAGGAAGGAAGGAAGGAAGGTGGGTGAGTGGGTGGGTTGGGGGAGGTGCGCGCAGGTACCTTCTTTCGCTTCTTTGCCGCGTATGGCATCGCGTCTTTTAATTTACGATCGTCTGGGAGCTCGAGACTTCTTGGGCGCCATCTTCTCGGTTCTCTTACATAAAAATCAGGAAACAGCTCGCGGCCGAGATCCGCCACAAATCATCGTCTGTCATCCCGGCCGCGGAACGAATGGCCCGCGCGCAGAAATG
>NC_140831.1:3175000-3180000 GCF_050613455.1 Vespa mandarinia
GAAATGAAACGGAACGGAACGAAACGGATTGATGAAAATTCAACTTTTTCGAAATTTATCAACGTAAGGTTAGGTATATTGCGGTGAACGCGCGTTTAAATGAAACGTGTAGAACATAGCCACGGTAATTGCCTGAATGAATCTCGAGGAAAGAAGGATGGCCAATAAGGAAGGGCACGTAGAAGGCGTGTCGGTCGTTCACGTAGATTACTCCAGGATTGATATTTTACTCCGTTGGAAATTCACCGCCAGGATATAAAGTAAAATGATTATGAAATGAACGTTAAATGTTGAAGGAAGAAAACGATTTTGAATTCGCCAAGTTGTTTTAATAAAATCTCTCTCAAAAAAAAAAAAAAAGGAAAGGACGTGTTTACGATCGAACGGATTTTGACTTATATTTCTCGATCATTTTAATCATTGACGAACGAAACGACAATGTTTTTATACGCGGATAGATCCAGAAAAGGGATTACGATTATACGAAGCTCCGTGTTACGTCCGATCACATTTTAAACGTGTCCGTGATAAACCAAAAACTATTAGGCATTAAACGTTATTTCGCCGTATAAAGGGAACAACAGTATAGGGAACAACTACTGTGTCATATCCGCGACGTATATAGGTACGTATATATATATATATATATATATGTATATCCAAATTCGTGGAAGCGTTAAATCATGCTTGCGCACTTTGTCAGGAGGAAGCTAATATGGTGAAATATCGAAAAGTGTGATTAATTAAAAGGTACACTCGTTAAGCGGGATTACACGTGCGATTGATATTTTTGCCGGGACGTTCGGTAATCGCGTTAACGTGGCCGACGAATTTAATTTGCTTTTCGTTGGTTCGACGCGGCTACGTTAGCGGTGGCGGTAGTATCGACGGCGGCGGCGGTGGCAGTGGCGGTGGCGGTGGCGGTGGCGGTGGCGATGGCGATGGCGATGGTGGTGGCGGTGGTGGCGGTGGCAATGGCAACGGCAGCAACATCGACGGCAGCGTTAGCGTCGCTGGTGGTTAACGTGGCGCGAGCCATTCGCTCGATTCCGCACCGAGCTACACACCGTGGATTGATTCGGACTGAATAATAAGTGGGTAGAGGAACAGGGAAGGTGCAATAATTAGCGCCTACATTGCAGACTCCGCCCGTCCCATCGCTCTTCGCGCGTGGATGCACGCTTCGCGAGCCGTGCTTTTGATTATGCAGCCTACTCCGATCGAATTTGCGATAGCTTCGGACCGTGACCAAGCGAGATATCGATGCCTCTTAATGCCTTCCTCCTCGATCTCGTACACCTTTCAACGTATTTCGCGATTAACTATTTCTTTCTTTCTTCTTTTTTTTTTCTTTTCTTCTTTTTTTTTTCTTGTTTTTTTTATTTTGTTTTCTTTTTTTTTTTCTTTTCTTGATTCGACATATCAATTTACACGATGCAGTTATTTACGATCGTTTGTATAATATATTTATGGACGATTGTGTCTTTAATGTCGTCAGTTTTTCTTTAACTCCGAAATTGTGATATATACGCATCGATTAATCGCGATTTCTCATTATCGAAATTTATGAGAATTTTTTCACAATGTTTAGAAATTATAATATATATATATATATATATATATATATATATATATATATATATCGTTTGAAATATAGATTTTAATTATGATATTTGGCGATGTTTATACATAGAGTATCCCAAAAGATTTGATCGATATTTCAAAATCGTATCTAAGATATCTCGTTGAATCAAATCTTTTCGGACACCTTGTATGACGTGTAAAGTACATATATCGACTATTGTAAATCGCATATTACGATCAAATAATAATTGTACAATAAACCTAGTTTAACGAGTCTCATATTTTCTTACAGCTTCATCTTCTATTTGTTTACTTTTCTTTTCTTTCCTTTAAGTAAGAAACAACGTGGGAAATCTAGAGTCGCAAGAAAAATCATTTCTCGATAATAAGAGGATAGGAAGAAAAAAAAAAGAAAGGATTCGTTGATGGTACTGGCAAGTAGCTAACAGTAGTAGCAGCAGCAGCAGCCGGTCCGAGTACTTCGATAACGCGATAAGGCGAGGTTAAACCCATGTTTGGCGGGCAGGTTATAGGTTAAACGGTGAGCTAGGGGGTGCAACAGGTCGCGTGAACTTGGGTGAATTTTCTGTTCCAGGGCGCGCTGCCTGGCCCTCCGAAACCCCCCTTCGGTCCCTTCGCCACGCCATCATTAGTCAATGTCGACGCTTGTAGCACATGGAGCCCCGCAGAATGCAGCATCTGCCTGATATCCCCTAGTATCTCTCTCCTACAAATCTGTGCCACGGATCCTGCCGCAAAGTCACTCAAGCCATCGTATATTCCTCTCGTACAAGGCATCTTTCTAGTTTTGTTGATATTTCTTATGGATTAATAATCAGGTTTGTTTTTCTTCATCTTAGATTTCTTTTTACTTTTCTCTTTTGTTTTTTTTTTTATTTTTTTCCTCTTTCGTTCGGATCCTCGTATATCTTAATTTTAAACCTTGAGGATTTTAAGCTTTCGTAAAATAGGCACCGATCTTCGTTCATTAATAGAAACTGTTTTTAAAGTTTACAAATTTTTACAAAAGAAATAGATATTTTTAATCATAACGGGACGACTTTCGTATAAAAGTTACTTAACTCAATTTATTTATAAATTTTATTTTCAGGTATTATTTTTTTATTTTTTTATTCTTTTTTTTTTTATTTTTTTTTAATATGACAAAATCAAATATGTAATATTAGTTGGCTCAGGGAATACATACGTATCTTCTTTCTTTCTCTCTTTCTCTCTCTCTCTTTCTCTCTTTCTCGAGTCTGTTCTCTCTGTGAGAACTTCTCTCGTCGTTGTTTATAAACAAATCCTTCTCATGTCCTTCTTGACTCACCAAAATACGCTTTGGGCTAAAGCTAAAGCTTTGAACGTTCTCGAAACAATATTGTGGTAATATATGTTTGTACGTTGTTACATCAAGCAGGATCGTACGACAGTGTAACAATGAATTGAAATATTTAATATTATTCAATCTTATGATTATTTCGTATATGACGTTTTGAGAGATTGGAAGACAAAGTGACGTTGTCAAAGAGATAAGCAAAATCGATTGGGTTGTCCAGCTTTGATAAGAGAGATGACGTAGGCAATTACCGGCTTTAAGAAAACGAGTTGGTTGTGAGAATTGGGAAGCATGCGCGCGCACGCTCACGCGATGGAATCACGAACGAAATCGTCGTCGTCGTCGTCGTCGTCGTCGTCGTCGTTTCTGCGACGCGAAGGGATGAAGGTAGAAAGGTGGTGGGAAGGAGAAGGAAGGGTTAGCACCCGCAGAATTTAGCCAGCCCTCGCCCGGTCGAAGAACAAAGCTTGATTTATTGTAATGAGTTTGCAGGAGTTAAGAGGTCTGCCTCTCCTCGTGCTCGTCCCTCCCCCTCCCCCTCTGTTCTCTCGGCACTCGGCTCGATATTCAGACTGGTGCGGTTTGATGGGGATCCTCGGATCAACCCCCGTCATAAACCCTTCTTAGCGGCGGCCACCCTCGTAACCCCCTCTGAAATATGCATGAACCCCCTGCATACTGATTGCGTTATTTGTATCACCTACGAAAAGTCACCACGAAATCGTGTCTGCATTCGTCCTGTGTGTCTCGTTTCTCGATGCTCGCGAAAGGGAGAGAAAGAGAGATAGAGAGAGGGAGAGAGAGAAGAGAGAGAAAGAGAGAGAGAGAGAGAGAGAGAGAGAGAGAGAGAGAGAGAGTCAACGAGAAGGCTTTGAAAAGCATTCTCTTCTCTCTTCTCTCTTCTCTCCATTTGGCTCTCTCGTTTTCTTCGCTTTTTGGCCCTGCTATCGGTCTCACAAAGGATAGAACCACGCTCGAAAATGGCGACGATGTTCGAGGACGACCGCATTGTGCTTTAAGAAAATTTACGACGTAAGTACTTATCGATCCTTCTTCTCCTCTCTTCCTATGATTCGGTTTTACTCTCTTATAATAACGAAGATAGGGCGCGTGCGTGTTCGATATCGCCGCTTGGTTAACGTCCTTGGAAAATCTAATTTGAAAATTTCCCGAATAAATGTATGGTTGATTTTAATTTCAATCGACCGTATGGGAGGAAATACCAGGATTGTTTCGTAAGGTCGATTTTACGTTTGCAATTCGTAATTTGTAATTTTGCACATATCGCATTTACCGATAAAATACATAACGCATGATCGAATCTCCGGCCGATTACCGAAATGTAATCTCGATGTTCAAAGTTTATATTTACATTTGCCGAAGTAGTATAGCTTCCCCGTATAGATACGACGAAATATAGATCTTATTCTAGATTCTTGTTGCAATGGCGGGCGTGAATATCCATCAAGAAATCGAACTTCGTTTGTTCGCATTTTAGTCTCTTTGCGAACGTGTTTCCGATCGGCGATCATCGATCATCATGTCATCTTGTCAACGTGTTTACGTAGTTCTTGAAGGCGTATCTTGTGTTTGCCAGAGCGAAAGAAAGACCGATTGATGTTCGACATATGACAGTGATGGATCAGAACATTATTTCATAACGTTAGATAGCTTTCAATAAATTGATAGCTATAATTATGTGTTAGATGTCTTCGTGGAATAATCAAAATCAATTACGAAGTGACTATGTTATATGGGAATATTATAACAATTATACAATTTATTTCTTTCGACCGAACAAAACGTGTAATTAAAAACGTGAAATAGCATTGATAACGCAGGTAATAATATTGGTAAGGACACAATGGAAATAATTTGAATCCTTTTTCCTTTTTTTTTTTTTTCTTTTTTTTTTTTTTTCTTTTTTAAAGAAAGGTTAATGTAAACGATAGATTGGAAATTATAAACGCAAATAGTCGACGAACGAAATGATCAGAAATTTCGCGGTGAATTTCATGGTAGCAATCGAAAAGGAAAAAGGAAAGGAAGAAGAGAGAGGTAGAGAGAGAGAGAGAGA